>NW_004955443.1:3208737-3245808 GCF_000276665.1 Chinchilla lanigera | reverse complement strand
ATATATATGATTTAATTTAATTTGTTTAAAGGGCTTGGATTTAATAGTCAATTCTTATTAATTAATTTTTAATCTCTCTTTTTGACTAAATGGGAAATAATTTGCATATTTAATGAACATTACATTCCTTAAACACAAGTTCTTTAAACCAATAATGCACAGAACAACAGATGTTGTTTGTTCTCTTTTAAGGACCTAGAAATGAAACAGATTGAAGACAGTTTTTAAACAAACATCAGCTAGTCAGTTTTAAACACATTTTCTTTCATGTTGTCCTTTCTGCTGAGAATAAAATAGTAAACAAGATGGAAATATTCACTAAGCAACTACTGTGTGCCAGGCATGGTACTGTATATACAAGACGACTGTGACAGCATTTGCTTCATGGAGTTTAGAGTTTCATTTAAGAAAAAAATTCTTTAAAATGTATTTCAAGTTAAGTATTCCTTCTTTATAAGACAATCAGGTTTATTATTATAATGAATTATTCTGATACCCACCATATTTACAAGCAGCATTTCATTTTCTCTTTTGTGGATTTAAGCATAATTAAAAGACAGTAAATTGTATGTGAAGTACACAAATTTGATAAGTTTTGATATATGGATATATCCTTGAATCCATCACAGTGAACATAGTGAACACATTTTTGATCCCCAAAAATCTCTTCATTGTGTCTGCTAATTCTGCCTGCTCCCTATCCCCAGAAATCACTCATATTTATGTATCATTATATTTTAATGTATAGTGTATCTTATATAATTCCAATATTCATTTTTCTTGTATCATTTCTGTCATCAGGATAATATTTTGAGATATCAGTTTGTTACATATCAAATGGTACATTTGCTTTTATTATAATGTGGTATTCCAGCATATTGATATACTACAATTTGTCTATTTATTCACTTATGGACATTTGCATTATTTCTACCTTCTAGTGATCTAACTTAGCAAGACTTTGTCTCAAAATAAAAAACAAAATAAAATAAAAGATGGCACTGTAGCTCACTAGGAGAAAACTGGGCTCCATCTCCAGTCCTGAAAAACATAGTAACAATAAAATGTATGCACAATGTTTATATGCAAAATTCTCTGTGTGAATATGTTTCTGGGTAAATATCTAGATGTGGCCTGGCTAGTTGATATGGCAAATATATTCATTTTATATATTTATTTATTTTGCATATAATTTTTATTTAAACATTTTATGTATATATACGACTTTTTTGTTGTTGAAGAAAATAGCTGCTTTGCTAAAGATGTTGACATTTTTCTGCTTCTCCATGAAGTTTTTATGAGAAGTATACGGGCAATCTAGGGTTCCATATTCTCACATTTTGTTTAGCCAGACTTTTATAGTGTTAGACATGTGAAGGGCTTGAATTACTCTCAGTAGACTTTAATTCACATTTCTATAATGACTAATAATGGTGTACAATTTCCCTAGCCTTTTATGTGATCCATATTATTATTATTTACTTTAGTGCCTAGTTGAAACATTTTCCTGGATTTTAAAATCATGTTTCTTATTTTCTTATTGAGTTTCCAGAATTTACATGTTCTGGAATCATATCTTTTATTGGATGCTTAATTTTAGCTTATTTCTCCTCGTTTTGGCTTCTATATTTTCCTTGTACACAATGTTATTCCTAGTGTACAAGTTATTAATTCTGACTACGAAAAATGTATTAGTACTTTTCTATCTGGAAGATTTTTGCTTAACCTAATTTCAGAAAAATGTGTTTTTCCTACAGGTTTCATAATTGTATTTTACTTTCTTACTATTGGGTTGGTGAACTATTTAAGCTACATTTTATATACAATGCAAGCTATGAACTGAAAATCTTCTTTTCTGAATATGAATGTTGAGCATTGGTTGAAAGGATTATCCATTCTCTATAGCAGTGATGCCGAGCCTGGTAGAGACTGAGTGCCCAAACTGCAATCAGAACCCACTTGTTTACCATAAAGTGCCACTACTGCCCTTAAGCTTGAATACTGAGATTTTAGTTTAGAGAAAAAAACTCATACATTAACATCTTTTGTCTAAAAAGAAAGAAAATATATATACCATAGGTTTGCCACCACTGTTCTGTAGAATGACTTTTTCACCTTTAAAAGATTCAACTTACTTCTGGATTTATATTCTTTTTCACTGAAATATTTTTTCTATGTTGGTAGCTATAGTACACTCAGTTGATAATGAAACTTTTTTTTTTAATTATCACTGATACTAGGGAAGTACTTCAAATTTGTTGTTTTACAGATTTGTATTGACCATTCTAAGTTGTTTGAACTTTCATAAGAACTTTGGAATCCATTTGTCAGTTTCTAATAAGATGCCTATGTATGGGTTGCATTGCATTGGTGGATAAGTTTGGGAGAGTTGACACATTAACAATAGTGTTGACACATTAACAATAATGTTTTAACTTTTTATTTTAAAGATAAAAGAATGAAAACATATTAACAAACATATATACATTTAGAAAATAACACAAAAACAATAAAACAATACAGAATTTCAGAAAAGGTGATAGGAAATTAGCAATGGTTGTTGTATTACATATTGATATCTTCACACTGGTTACCAGATAAACAAATATAGACATGTAAGATTGATCAAACACTTTAACATTAACTGTTCCTTTCAATAAAGCAATAAAAATCAGTAGTACAACTATGTTAGCTATCCTGTATATATATATATATATATACACATTTTTCCCCTTCTTTCTTTACTCTTTTCCCTCATCCCAGTTATTCTTTACTTCTGAGCAGTTTCCTTTCCTTTCACAATGTCTATCATACCTCCTAGATATTATTTACTCTTTCAGGTTCTTATACTAGTGAGACAATACGGTATTTACACATGAAGGTCTGATTTATTTCACTTATGAGTATGGTCTCTAGTTGTGACCATTTACCTCTAAAAGCCTCAAGCTTATCTTTATTTATAGCTGAATAATATTCCATTATATAAAAATACCACATCTTTTTTAACCATTCCTCAGTGGACATTTGGGTTGCTTCCACAATTTAGCTATTACAAATTGCGCTGCTGTAAACATGGGTTCACATATATTAATGTGATATGGTGTTTTCATTTCTTCTGGAAAAATACCCAGAAGGGGAATAGCTGGGTTGAATGGGACTTCTAGTCCTAGTTTACTGAGGAGTCTCCAAACTGATTTTCAGTAGTTTCACCAATCTACACTCCCCTCACCACAGCCTCACCAACAATTTGTTATTGTTTGATTTCTTAATGATGGCCATTCTTACTGGGGTGAGATTTAGTGTTTCTGTTTTAATATTGAGATCTGTAATCCATTTTGACTTGAGTTTGGTGCATGGTGATAGACATTGGTCTAGTTTTAGTCTTTGGCATGTGGCAAGCCTGTTTTTCCAGCACCATTTATTAAAGAGTTTATCTTTCTTCAAGTGAGCTTGTTTGGCCCCTTTGTCAAAGATAAGGTGGCTGAGTGTGTTTGTGGTTGTGGCTGCATCTTCCAGTCTATCCCATTAATCGTCAGGTCTGTTTTTTTTTGCCAGTACCATATTGATTTTATCACAGCAGACTTGTGTAGTATAATTTCAAGTCAGGGATTGATTTCACCTGCCTTGTTTTTGTTGCCCAGGATGCTTTTGCTATTCTGGGTCTGTTCTGTTTCCAGATGAAGTTTAGGAATGTTTTCTCTAGATCTTTGAGGTATTCTAATGGTATTTTAATTGGAATTGCCTTGAATCTGTACAACAATTGAGGAAGTATGGCCATTTTCACAATGTTGGTTCTTCCTATTCTTGAGCGAGAAATTCCTTTCCATTTTCTGACATCCTCTTTGATCTCTTTTTTTCAGAGTACTGTAGTTTTCACTGTATAGATCTTTTATTTCTTTTGTGAGATTGATTCCTAAATATTTTAATTTTTTGGATGCTACTGTGAAAGGTATGGTTTCCTTAATTTCTCTCTCAGTCTGTTTGTTGTTTGTGTATGCTATTGATTTTTGATTGTTGACTTTGTATCCAGCTACACTACTGAATTTGTTGATAAAGTTTAGGTGCCTTCTGGTGGAGTTTTTGGGGTCTTCCATGTAGAATATCATGTCATGTCATCATGTCTTCCTTTCCTATTCTTATTCCTTTTATAGTTCTCTCTTGTCCAATTGCTCTGGCTAATATTTCCAGAACTATGTTGAATTGGAGTGGTGACAGTAGACATCCTTGTCTTGTTCCTGATTTTAAAGTGAAAGCTTTTAGTTTTTCTCCATTTAGTATGATGTTGGTTGTTGGTTTGTCATAGATGGCTTTGATCAGGTTGAGGTAAATACCATTGATTCCTATTTTCTGTAGGGCTTTTGTCATGAATGCATGTTGGACTTTGTTAAAAGCATTTTCTGCTCTATTGAGGTGATCATATGGTTTTTGTTTTGGGCTCTATTGATATGGTGTATAACATTAATTGATTTGCGAATATTAAACCAACCCTGCATTCCTGGAATGAATCCAACTTGGTCGTGGTGTATGATTTTCTTGATGATTTGTTGCATTCTATTTGCTAGTGTTTTATTGAGTATCTTTGCATCTATGTTCATTATGGTGATTGGTCTGTAGTTCTCTTTCTTGGTTGAGTCTTTCTCTGATTTTGGTATCAGTACAATATTTGCCTCCAGAAATGAGATAGGGAGAATTGCTTCCTTTTCAATTTCATTAAAGAGCTTGAGGAGTATTGGCATTAAATCTTCTCTGAATATCTTGTTGAATTCAGCTGTGAATGCATCAGGACCTGGGCTTTTCTTCGTTGGTAGTTTTTTAATCATGTTTTCAGTTTCCATAATTGATATTGGGTTATTCAATATTTTTATACCTTCTTGATATTTGTACTTATCTAGGAATATGTCCATTTCTTCTGTGTTTCCCATTCTATGGGAGTAAAAATTTTTAAAGTAGGTATTGATGATCTTCTGAATTTCTATAGGATCTGTAGTGATTTCACCTTTTTTCATTCCGAGTTACATGATGTGAGTTTTTTCTTTCCTTTTTAGATAAGGCTGGCTAGGGGTTTATCAATTTTATTTATTCTTTCAAAGAACCGACTCTTTGATTCATTAATTCTTTGTAGTGTTTTCTTCATCTCAGTTGCATTTATTTCTGCCCTGATCTTTATAATTTCCTCCCTCCTTTGGGCTTTGGGCTTGACTTGTTCTTCTTTTTCTAAACATTTGAGGTGTGGTATTAAGCTATTTATTTGTTCTTGTTCTGTTTTCCTGATATGTGTATTCACCAACTATAAACTTTCCCCTGAGGACTACTTGCAGTGCATCCCACAGATCCCTGTAAGTTGTATTTACATTTTTATTTGCTTGTAGATATTGTTTAATTTCTTCTGTGACCCATAGGTTGTTCAGGAAGCTATTATTTAATTTCCCTGTGCTTATGGGGTTCTTGTGGTACCTTTTGTCATTAATTTCCAGTTTTATTGTGCTATGGTCAGATAGTATGTGTGGGATAATTGGAATTCCTTTGCCATTAGTTAAGCTTATTCTGTGGGCTACTATGTGGTCTATTTTAGAGATAGTCCCATGTGCAGCTGAGAAGAATGTGTATTCTGATGTTTTGGGGTGGAATACTCTGTAAACATCTACTAAGTCCATTTGTTCAGAAACAATTTCAAGTCTTCTAATACATGAACATAATATATTTCTATTTCAAGTTTTATTTTTTCTAAGTAATATTTTATAGTATCTATGCACAGGTCTTACTTATCTTTTAATTGACTTATCCCTAAGGGTTTTGTTGTTTATAACATCATACATTTTTTTTTGTCTTAATTTTAAAGTGTTAGTAGCTGGTTTATAGAAATAGAGCCAATTCTATACCCTGATTTTAAATTTTGCAATTCAGCTAAAATTCCTTATTATTTCTAGTAGATCTTGTTATATTTCCTCAAAGTTCTGTTCTCATGAATCCCAAGTAAAAGTACCAGAACAATTTAAATAGAAATGATAGCAGTGGGCGTCCTGGTTCTATTGTTACTCTTCTGGGAGAGGCTTTCAGTCATTTAACTTCAAGTAAGAGAGCTGTAGACTTTCACAGATCCCCTTAATCTGGATGAGAATCTCCATTTTCATCCTTTTTGCTTAATAAGAGTTTTTGTCTTTAGAAAGAAGCGGATGCTGCATTTTGCCAAATGTTTTCTTGGGATGATCATAACTTTTTTCTTTTTTCTTGTGATAATATGGTAAACTACATTAATTTTGAAATATTAAGCCAATTTTTTACTCCTAGGAGAAACCTACTTGGTCATCATACATTATATTTTAAATTTAATTTGATAAATCTTGCTAAATATTTTTACACCAAATTTTTATAAGGGCTATTTAATGGGCTGTGGTTTTCTTCTGTAGTATTTGGTATTAGTATTATTCTCATGCTGACTTCATAGAATTTATTACCTAATGCGCCCTCTTCTTTTCCAGAAGAAGTTGTGAATAGTGGCAGTTACTTTTTCCTTAGGCTGCTGATAATATTGTAAAGTCATGTGGGCCAGGATTTTTTCCTATGGAAAGATGTAATGTTGCAAATTTAATTTAAACACATGGAGATATTAGACTTTACACCCATCCATGCAGTGTTAGCTCCCAATAGTCTTCACCCTTTTGTGATGACAGATTTCATTTTGTATCTTTTTCCTGTAAAACTTTTCCAGTACTTCTTTTAATACAGAATGATAGCAATGAGTTCTTTCAGCTTTCATATGTCTGAAAAAAAACTATTTTTATCTCTCTTTTTAAATTATTACTGGTGGTTATAGAATTCCAAGTTGGCAGGCTTTTCTTTAAAGATGTTCTCCTGTTCTCTGGCTTATTGAGATGCAACAGGAAGTCTGTAGTCAATTTTACTTTGTTCCTCTTTTTTTCCTCTATTTTTCTTTATAATTTATTTTTACCATAGAGGTGAAGTAATTTGAATATGTTCTACCTTGGTGTTCAAGGTTTATCATTTTTCCTACACTTGGAGTTTATGAAGATTTTTCTATTTGTAGTTTTACTCAAACTTGCAAAATTTTTGGTAGTAATTTCTTCAAATATTTTGTCACTCCTTCTTGGGCCTTTTTTTTAGAGACTCTAATTACATATGTATTTGCTCACTTAAGCGTGTCTCCCAGCTTTTACATTTTTTTTCAGTAAGTACATTTTTTTTGTCATATTTCCAAGTTCACTAATTGCTTATTATGCAGTGACTAATCTGCCATTAATCACTACTATGGTATATTTAATTTTGGACATTTAGTTTTTATATCCAGAAGTTTGTTTAATCTTTCTACATATTTCAGCCTATTTTTCCCCCTTTGGCTTTTTGAACATAAACACTAAAGTTTAAATAACTATTTTAATGTCTTTCTCTGCTAATCCTATGATACATGTGGTTTCAGTTATGGTTAATTATGTATCTTTTCTTTTCCTGGTCTTGTTTTTCTGCTTCTTCACATTCATGGTAACTTCTGACTGGATGTCCACCGTGTTGAACGTTTAACATTACTCAGCCCTGGGTATTTGTGTATCCTATTACTACTATTGATCTTTATTCTGAGACATAGTTAATTTATTTGGAAATAATCTAGTTCCTATTATTTTTTGCTTTAAAACTTAGGCTATATCAAACTTGTGGCATTACTCCACACTTATTTTGCCTTGCTATGAAGGTGTATTTCTTAATAGCCTTGAATAATCTACTAGAAGTCACCTGAATATTGTTTTCCAGAATGCTATTTCTTCTGATGCATGAGCTGAAGACTACTCACTAAGTTCTCTAGGGAAAATCTTTACAATCTCTGAAGCTATCAAGGTAGTTCTCCATCTTGATTTTCCCGTCTTTCATTTCTACTAAGAGATGGCTAAATTCTGGCTGAGTTTGTTCCTGACACACTATGAAAATCTATAATGCCTTGAGAATGTTATTTCATGTACTGCTTGTCAAATTGTAGTGTGTTAGTAGTTTTAGATGAGAGGAAAAAAAATCTGATGTCTATTAATCAGTCTCAGAACAGGAAATAATCTCCTAATTTTGTGTCTTATTTTTAACAGGTATCTTGATTGGGTAGCTATGATTTATATAGAATTTATATAACTCAGTAGTACTAAAATATAAACTTTGCTTTCACTTCACTTGGCATATTTTTAAAAGTCCCTTTTGATTTTTTCTTTGTCTAATATTATGCAAAAGTGTGCTATTTAGCTTTCGCTTATTGAATTTTTCCATTTTCTTACCGTTATTGAATTCCAATATTGTTCTTTTTTTTTTTTTTTTTTTTTGTTTTTTTTTGTTTTTCTCCGGTACCGGGAACCGAACTCACGACCTTGCACTTGCCAGGCAGGCGCTTTTGCCGCTGAGCTAAATCCCCAGCCCCTCCAATATTGTTCTGCTGTGCTCAGAAAAGACAATTGTGATTTTAGTCTCCTGAAATGTTTTAAGATATCCTGAAGAAAGTTCCTGGAGTATTGCTTCAGAACAAAATGTATTCTTCTGCTGTTGGGTGAAATATTTATCTTGTAAGATGTTTACATTTTAGTGACAGCCACATTTTGCTCTTCTTGTCAAAATGTATAGAATCTTGTTCAAAGTTCATATGAAATGAACATTAATCCATCGTATGTAACAGAAAATTAAATGAATAGGAAGAGAAAACAATTATTCCTCCATTCAATACTTGACATTAGTAAACACTTGTGGAGATGAGTTGTTTCATTCCTAACTGGAGAGTGTATAAATTGGTCTGACTGTTTACAGTTTTTCTTTTATTTTATAAATCTGCAAATCCAGGTAACTTAAAGTTTTGTCCATGAAACATACAATCATAATTACAAAACAACATAGTAATTGCCCTAGTGTAATCTTATATTAGGCAGAGAGAGAGATGGAGAGAGACAGACAGACAGACCGACAGAGACAGAGATAGAGAGATACAGAAAGAGAGACAGAGAGAGAGAGACAGAAAGAGACAGAGAGAGACAGAGAGAGAAAAAGACAGAGAGAGAGAGAGAGAGACAGACAGACAGACAGACAGAGAGACAGAGAGAGAAAAAGACAGAAAGACAGAGAGAGAGAGAGAGAAAAAAAGACAGACAGACAGACAGACAGAGAGAGAGAGAAAAAGACAGAGAGAGAGAGAGATCCGAGAGAAGTCTGAAAAGTTTCCAGGTGGAGCTGATGGTCCAGATGACTCATAAATAGCAAGCCAGCATTCCCCATAGACACGAAGAATGTGGTGCGGGGCACATTCTCGGCTGAAAGAACAGCAAGTGCGGGCCTGCCCATACAGAGTGCACACCTAATGAAAATGAACGCTTCTTTTTCATTTCCTTTGTCCTTGCCTGCTTTTCCTCCTGAAAGATGGAATCACCAAAGCCACCAGAGTTGGATTAATTTATTTCTGTTTTCTGAACTGTATAAGTGTTAAAACAGTTTCAGAACTTAGCATTTAATGGGAAATAGACTTATTTTTTCAAATTTGGTACTTGGTGGCTACCCACAATTGCTGGACTTTGTATAATTAACTGTAGGGCCCAGTATCATGTGCACAGCAACCCCAGAGCTAGGTTTTATCCTTGTGAAGCCTTGAAGGATAACCCTTCTCTCCTTTCCATTTTTTTTCCTTTTTTCCTTTTCACCATTTAATCCCAAATCTACTAGGTCTCTTTCACAGTAGATCTATCAGCGAATTCTTGCAGTTACCTGCCATCCCTCTAGGAGTAGTGGTCTTAGTAGAAAATTATCCTGGGATGTACACTTCCAGTTATTTCCATTTGATAACTTTGTCCTAGAAAGCATTTTGGCAAAGCTCTCTTGTACAGAAAACAGAAATAATAGGGATTTACTTCAATAAGTGGTTTTCAAATGATTTTCATTGCTTGAATATCTCTGTTACCATATTCATAGCCACAGATAATTGCACCGTTGACCTAAGCCAAGTGTGACTTCTACATTGATTCAGTGTGATTCCCAGTACACTTGGAATCACTCTTGAAGAGAGACAGTGTGCTTGGGAATGTTAGCGAACATCAGGTTTTCTCACATGCTATAACGCAGAGAAAGCTCATTTCCTGAGTGGGAAAAAAGGGAAGCAGATCAGCATGGAGGGGAGCAAAACAATAAGAATGATGGTTTTGTGGTTTGTAGTTTTCTTTTTATTGACTCCACACCGTTCCCAGATCTCAGGTGGTAGTCTGCCATTCACTTTCCTGAGAAACATTTATATCTTTATAACAAGTCTCTGTCTCTGTCTCTCTCTCTCTCTCTGCCTGTCTCTGTCTTCTGCTCTTGTATTATAAGGATGCTGTCAGTTCCCACTAACATGACCCCAGTTGGACTTTATTATTATTACTATTATTATTATTATTATTATCATTATGTTTTTGAGAAAGGTCTTGCCATGTAATCCAGCCCGGTCTTGAACTTACTGCAGTCCTTGTATCTCAGCCTCCAGACTGCTGGAATTACAGGGATGTTCTACCATTGCCAGGGATATAGCTCAGTGGCATAAGTGCCTGCCTGGCAAGCACAAAGTCCTGAGTTCAATTCCCGGTACTAACCCCCCCCACAAAAAAAACTCCACCACATTTGGCCTGGCCTTCTGAACTTTATTCTCATTTGCATTGTGCTTGAGACTGTGGCAATTTACATGCACTACATCTAGACTTCTGGCCACCCCTTTAGAGTTTGCTTCTGAAACTATGTCACCCATCTCAACATCTCACTTGGGTCTGCAGGCATTATGTCAGTCCTAATGCCCCTCCTGATTCATTCATGTTACCTTTAGGGTTATTATGACTTGTCCAGGCTAGGCTCAAACTTGTGATCCTCCTGCCTCAGATTCCCAGAATGCTAGACTTACAGGTATGGAATACCATGTCTGCCTTTCAGCGTAGCTTATTCAACAACTTACACTTTTGAATAGTTAAAATGACTAGGAACCCTTCAAATGCTGTATATAACTGAAATGACTTTGAAGTCTTAGTTTCTTAAGGAAATATGAAACAATGCAACATTATAGTTATAACTGATGCAAAACATTTTGAATACAAAAAGTGTCCAATGAGAAATAATTTCATTTATCATTAACATACATTTAAGTGCTTTTCACTTTGTTAAATTTGCTAAAGAAGACTCTTTCCTACCCACTGCTCTTTTAAAAACACTGGTGTCATAAGCCATTGGGACTCTTTACTTTGTAAAGCAACTGTACTAGGAAGCATATAGGAGCTTAGAAAAACCAAATCAAGCCACACCACATCCCGTCATTTAGAGAAACACTTTATTAGTCATATTAGACAATGGTGTGCAGAAAAATGATCTTATATTAGTTTTTAAGAAAAAGCTCCTTGTGGAGCTGGAATTATATGTGATTGCTTTCAGCTGTTTGTTCTATAATCCAAAGCTAGATAGCTGCTTACTCCCTTAGGAAAACAACTCCGCAGTAACTCATTCTGCACCAAAATGATTAACTAAACTTAATTGGGCATAGCATTTAATAAAAAGAGGATCCTTTGGGGAAAACAATTTTTTATGTGTCTACAATTGCAGAGCAGAAAGTTGCTATGATTTGTAAATGTGTGGGTTTAGAAACAACTCTATAACAAACTCTGAAAGCCAGCATTATTTCTACAGTGATTTTGAAAATGATGATGATTAGAAAAATGATATAAATTTCTCTTTCTACATTTTCATGTGAAACTTCCACTTCTCTTGACCAATGATTTATCAAATTCCATGGGAATAAAATAGAGGTAAACTTCCTCTAAGAAGTATCCCATATAAACTTTTTATGGAGACTTGTATTCAAGCTTTACTTTCTATGATACAAAGATGATTTCTTCCTTCTGTTTGATAATGATTTAAAAGTAAACCAAAACAATTATGTGTTACTATAGATGGTAACAGAATTTACATTAGAATTATTTTTTGTCTTTTTGACACAGGGTATCGCTATGCAGTTCAGGCTGGCCTTGAGCTCACTTTGTGGTCCAGGCTGGTCTTGAACTTGCAACAATCCTCCTGCCTCAGCCTCCCAAGTGCTGGGATTACAGGTGTGCGCCACCATGCCCGGCTATAACAGAATTTATTATTGCTGTTTTAGAATAATACCTTGCTTGCCCCTTATATTTTAAAACGAACATTTTGCCCGAGGATTCTGATGTTCATCTTCTTTTGTTTAGATAGAAATACTTACGAGAAATCCCAGTTTGTGTGTCATTTGTATGGTATTATTTTAGTTTAATAATGCAGTTTAAATTTGGAATTTAAAAAAGAGCCTAAAGAAACTAGAAATTTTGAGGCAAAAGAAGGCTTAAAATGACTCTACTGCCAATGAAAGGATAAAAAGTTAACGTATAAAATTATATTTTTCATTATTTATTAATTTTTAAATCCCAGTTTGTGTGGATGAGAATAGAGAGAGTTTTATTCTGATTCTATTTGTGATAAAATGCTTGAGATGATTTTCCAGGACATACTGACACATATATTCTTGCCTCAGAGTAAGAGCTAAAGTGTTCCTCCAAGGAAATGCATTTCTGAAATAGATATGGCTATTGTTAATACTCTGTTTTGGAGTAAATATGAGATATGGAATGCTTCTGGCTCAGCTCCTTTTCACTCAAAATACAACTGAATGCCCTGGAATTTTTGAGATTTCTCAAGTCCAGCAGTCAGCAGTCAGCAGTCTCCCATACAAGCATGCATCTCTTCAGCCATGGTAATAACTATGGTAATTCATGAGCTCTCAATGGGAGCACATACATCATGAAATATACCCACTCCATTTTATCATCAAATAGTTTTAAATGTGATAAGTCCAAGTAACATTGTGTTTATACGTTTTAGATTGTTATGACAAAATACCTGCGGCTTCTCAAACAAAGACAGGAGGTTGATTTAATTCATTGCTTTGGAAACTTCTTTGAAAAATCCAAATAGCATGTGATCAGATTGAGCATGAATCCCCCTTAATGATGCGTCACATGATGGCAGACGGCATTATGGCCTGCGTGTGAGGGAGCGCGCATGTGAGCCAGGGAGACAGAGAATGTGCAGGGGACACACTTGATCTTTTTGAATTATCCTTTTGCAGGAACTAACCAAGTCCCTGGAGAGGTTGTGATCATTTTCCCAAAGAACAGTGTCTTCAGTGTCCTAAATACCTCTCACTACGTGTTCTAGACTGTTTACCCATTGATTCATTAAAGAACATCTGGATCCCACCTTTCAAATATTCCATCACTCTCACATCTCCATCTTGGCAGTCAAGCTGTCCACACACGAACCTTTGGGGGCACATTCAACCAGCACCCTACCACAGCAGATACAGCCACACTCAAGTTATTAGGAGCTAGGAAATAATTAAAAATAGTCCCCAAGTAATTGTTTCTCATTTTTTTCTAATTTTGTTTTGAATTATGATTATGGTATCTGAGGAAAGCTGAGCTGGATTACATTTCAGTTTATCCATTTGACCTTTTGAGGCAGGGTCTCAGTATGCAGTTCAGGCTGACCTTGAGCTCACTTTGTAGCCCAGGCTAGTCTCGAACTTGCAAGGATCCTCCTGCCTCAGCCTCCCCAATGCTGGGATTACAGGCATGCACCACCACACCCGGTTACATTTCAGTTTAGCCATTTACAAATTACATAATTCTGAGTAAATTGCTTAAATAGTCACTGCTTCACTTTCCTCACTCTAAAATGGAAATATATATATCACATTATTGCCTTTGTATGGTTGTTCTGAAAGTTAAATGATTTGTAAGCCTTTTGATCAACATCTGGGATGAAAACAGTACATTAATCTGGATAAAATCTGCAGATATCAACAATGATTTTCTATCTGTCATGATGACCAAAGCTCCATTAAGTATTTTATTTGTCCTTCTGTTATCTTTGCTGCACAAATATTCAAAATCGTTTTATCTTTCATTGCCATAGCATGGAATCCATCCAGATGTTCTTTAATGGATGAATGGGTAAACAATATAGAATGCTCACACATACCGTGGAAAGGGGTGAGACCCACAGTAACTTGAATGATTCTCTAGTTAGAATATGCCAGCCTCAGAGATTAAGTAATCTTTTATCCCATTTGTATAACATTTTTGAAATGAATAATTTGAATTTAGGAAAGAGGACTCAACAGGAGTCAGTGTGTACGATTACGAAGGGGAACACCGGGACCTTGTAGTGATGGATACATAAACCTACACATAGGGTAAAACTGCATGGGATTCCATATACACACGCAAGCAAGTACAAGGAAAGGAAGAGACACTGGAATAAGATGCTGGACTGCATCCACTGACTATCCTTGCTTATGTTGCCAAATGCTATCATTATACTATTCTGGTATATAGTAACTGTCATTCTTCCTCCTACCTCTAAGCACTGCATGTGCAATGCATTACAATTGCCTATGAATCTACTTCTCCATAAAATTTCAGTATTAAAAAATGCAAGGGAAGAGGGCTCCTGCTTGGAATTTGAAAGTTAATATCAATGATCCATGACAAACAGATAGTCAAAAGTCAGAAGTGGCCTATTCTATAGAATAAAATATATACAGTGGAGTAGGACATAGCTTAGGAATTTAAAAAAATCATAGAAGCAGATTCATATCAAGGATCATCTCATCTAGTAGCCAGTCCAAGGTGAAAATTTTATTTTGATTCAAAATGGGAAATATAAAAGTGTACCTGAGTATGTGCTCACCTGCGCCTATTTTTGACATAAGTTTGCTAACTGTCCTATCATGGAAAGAAACTGTTCATTAACATTATGGACTGCCTCCATTTTAATATTATAATTTTCTTCATTTTTCAAAATAGTAGTTGTTTTTGTAATGTCTTTCTGTTTTTTTTGTTTTTTTTTTTCCGGTACCAGGAACCGAACTCACGACCTTGACCTTGCCAAGCAGGCGCTTTTGCCGCTGAGCTAAATCCCCAGCCCCTAATGTCTTTCTTTAAATTACATCCAACTAAAGAGCTGATAAACTTGAAGACTCAGAGTGGGCATGAGGAACACATGACCATTTCTACTAAAAGAGGACAGGAAAAGCAAATGAAAGTTGCACACATTAGGAAAAATGTGACTTTTTAGCAAAAAAAAGGGATGTGGAATACATAAATGTCTTACACTAATGTGCAGAGCAAAGTGAGAGACAGAGGAGAAAAAGTATCAACTGGTAGGAGCTGCACACGAAGCGAGACCAAATAGAGGGAGAGATGGAAAGGGTTGAAGACATCTTAGGAAAGAGCTGCGCGAGGACAGCTGTGCTCCGGGAGGTTGTGTTCCATAAATGCTGAGTTGCTTCAGTAGGAAATTTCTGATGTTCATTAAAAGATATTCTGACAGTAAAAATTGCCTACATTCATTAAGCTCAAGTATTTTGCATTTTTCTTATGTATTTTGACAACAAATTTAGGCTTTTCTCTCCAAAAGATTAAACTATGCTCACAGATCTCTAGAGTTATCTGTTGAGTTTTTATGTATTGAATAACATTCTGGGAATTTCTCTACATTCCATAGTTTCACATGACTTTTCCTCTTCACTACTCCCTGCATGTTTAAAACTAAACTGCTGTGGAAACTTTTACATTCAAGGCACCCTTGTGGAAACCTTGGAGGCAAGTGCCCACTGAAATGCTTAGGACTGGTTTCTGAGAGTTCATCATTGCCTGGACTCTCATGAAGGGAGCTTTGCTGTGGGTGAACAGCAGTACCTCTGAGCACTCTTTTTCCTTCCTGGTGCTTCTCAGTCTGTCCTGTGATTCACATAGGCACAGGTACATGACCAAGACACCTTGTTACCTGTATATTTTCAAACCTCGTGATGTGTTGTCATCAAAAATGCTTTGTTTTGAGATTGATTCAGTTATCATAAGTTCATTTCAAAAACCTGTGTGCTGCTCCTCCAGCTACAGATTCTCATCCAATGGCTCTATAGTTTCCCTATGTGGGGTCCAAGGATGCAGAGCAGCTGGTAAACACTAACAGTGGAAGGCTGTGGGGAGAGCAGGTCCCTCTTGCCTGGGTCTCCAGCCTGAGGGTCTGCCATATACATTTTGGACTTGTTGGCCTCTCACAGTCATATGAGCCAACTCTTTAAATATCTAAATATACACAAACATATGGATGTATGCATATCCTATTTATCCTGCTTCTGTGGGGAAACCTGACTGATACAAATGATCTTTAGCATTTTATAATTGTGATCTTTATCTTTAGGAACACAATAGAGAGGTTGAGTGCAGTTAATTTCATGTTCTCCAGAACTATGCCTTATGAATACTTAACGAAAGAACCCATGAAAATCGGGTAACATTTTCCCTATAACTTATAACACTCTTTATTTCGTTAGTCTTCACTGAAGGCTAAAAGACCTGAGGGTCAGCTTGGTTTTTCTAAATCAACATAAAGTCATTTATATGCTAATTTAAAATTCAGAGTTCATCTGTACTTTGAGTGAGGAAAAGACTGGATATAAAAGCTAGGCTTAAAATGAGGGTTTGCTCTGAAAACTAAAATTGAAGTATTTGGAAATGCAAGCAGACTTTCCATTTTATGTGCAAATCTATTCCACTGATTACCATTGCATGCTAATGAAAAGCATGCTACTCCTAATACATAGGTATGTCCAGGACCATGAATTTTGGGTATTTAGCCATTGCATGGTAGGTATTTAGAACTGGCTGCTATATTCAAGTAGAATTTATTATTGTATTGACTATATTTAATTTCTGTAAATAATGTGCATCTTCCAAACTTAAATGTTTTTGGCTATTTCACATAGGAAATTTTAATATAAATATAAAAATGACAGCTGTTTGAAGCCCAATGATGAGGTCCTCCAATGATGAGGAAAGCCAATTTCCCATCAGGAAAGCCAACAGAACAAGCTTCTCCAGGAGACTGAGCAGTGCGCCATCTTCCCCCCAGAACTAGGAAGCAATGCTCAAAGTGAGGACCAGAGCTCCCCCAAAGTGAACCGTAGCCATTCTCAGTGATAACGAGGTCCCAAGCTCCTTGGAGGATGGAAACAGCCAAGTTCATTAAGAAAGCAGCCTTGACAAGCTGCTCCAAGAGAACAGCTCCTTACAGCTTCTCTTAGCTTCCAACAGGCTCCCAACAGCTTCTAGCAGCTCCCAGCAGCTTCTCTTCTTCTTCTTCTCTGGTTCTGCCTCTTATGCTGCTGGCAACAATCCTCAGGTGGGCCTCCCACTCCCAGCACCATGCTCATTCAGTTCTGCTGGAGGTTATAAGTTGACCACCAGTTGTCAGTCCACCACAACATACATTTATGTGCTTTTCCTACTCTTTTTCATTTAATGTGGATGACTGCTAAAAAAAAAAAAAAAGACCCACCCAGAAAGTGAATAATAACTATACTAACAAAAGTTTGCTTAGGACTAAATGTTTTTGAGTTCTTGCTATTTCTATTTTATAAATTTAAAAATGTATTTTACAAGCACTGACCATTTTTCCCTTACTGTTTTCTTTCTTTTTTTTTTTTTTTTTTTTTTTTTTTTTTGTTGTTTTTCTCCAGTACCGGGAACCGAACTCACGACCTTGCGCGTGCCAGGCAGGCGCTTTTGCTGCCGAGCTAAACCCCCAGCCCCCTGTTTTCTTTCTGAGGGCATAAAAGGTGGCCAGAATATCTCCCTTCTATTTTTTATTACTCTCTCTTTGCTCAGTTTGTATATTCCTAAAATAGAGCTAGACTTAACCTGTTATTACTATTAAGTCGAAGTTATTTACAGTTTCCAAAGTCTGTTTGTTCACTGATCTTTCAAAGACCCTATGAGATCATTATGTTGAGGATTAATGCCCCAGCTTCCTTTTTTCAAAAGAGAGTTTAAACCTAGTTTAAACTTAATGTGTGTTGACAATGTTAAGTCTCCTCATAAATATTGCACAATAATTCAGTCTTATCTTGTCAGTCCCAGATACAACCATCGTGTCATGCCACCTCAAATGCAAAAGGATCTTAATACAGGGAAATAACTTAGATTTAAAAGTAAAATGTACAAAAAGGAGCTTAAAAGCCTAAGTTTTAATAATTACCCCATCTTAGACTACTCTGGGTTCATAAGAGAAATTTGAGCAAGATTCAGATTTTCCCAATATATGCTTGTGAGTTTTATAAATTTATCATCATTAATGAAATTGAAAATAAGACATAAGGTCCATTTCTCCCATGTAGCGAGGGATAAAGGAAAAGAAGAAAGGAAATTTGAAGCTGTCTACTCCCCCTGGTCCTCTCACTCTGGCATCTCGGCAGGCAATGGTGCCAGTGGTGCGCCTAACCTTTCCGTGGTTATGACTCACTTCTGCTCTTCTGCCCAGGAGCTTGGTTCTGCTCCCCGTTTCCTCTCCCCTGAATCTCCTCTTCTTCTTTTCAAAAGTGTCAGTTCATTTGGACTGGGCCTCTTCCCCAGCATTAGCACTATAGAAATAGTGACATTTCTTGTTGTCTTCTGCGATGTACTCAGGGAAGCAGAGTTCTAACTATTATTACATCAAGTGCTTTCCATTGCTTTGGAAAAAAAAATTTGAAAATAATACAACCCAGATTATCTTTGTGATCGGTTATCAATGACTACCTAAAATATTCTGATGGACTTATTCAAGACAATGCATTAACAACCAAATAATATTTCTGATAATTCTTTTACGGTCATTTTAATTATAAGTAACTTATTAACTGCATTGCCCTTAATATTGATTAAAACACAACTACTGCTCTCTTTTAATGGTGATTGCAAAGTTAGTCCCTCCCCTTCATGTTTCTGTAACAGTAACTACAAAAATAATTTCATATTTATTTTTCCATTGTGTTTTTTCTTATATTTGAATCACGTAAACATGCATGAATATGGAAAATATGAAATATTTCCATATCTTAGACATAAGAACAAGTTTCACAGTTTGCTTCCCCTGCTACAATCATGTCTTAATGATTTCTTGGCCCTAAAACATGGAAAGTTGTCTCATTTCTATTTAATGGCTATACTTTAGTCTATAGTTCGGTGTGCATTCCTCTATTAGTCGCCACTTAGCTTATTTACAATTTTTTATCACAGATAAAGTCTCAGTAAACATCCTTGAATCTGGCTACTTTAATTCAAGAGCAGGAGATTTTTAACAGTGTGTACAGAGATGCGAATACAGAAAGTTCTCGAAGACACTTGCTATATTAAATAACGATTGGCCCTCGAACAATGCCCATTTCCCAAAATCTTGGTGACATTTGCCATGAAACTCCAAGCGTTTGACGCTTAAATGAGTGAGAAATATTGTCAGGTTAATCGAACTAGTTTTTTCTGTGCAATAATCATGATAAAAAACTTTTAAAATTCCACTTGAGGAATTAAACAAAAAGGAAATTAATATACTAATATTTTTATTAATACTATTTCAGCATTACAGTCACATGTCCTATTTAAGGACTTTTTAAGACTCTCTCTCTCTTTAGGTGAGAACTTCTTCACATCCCAGTAGCCCTGTGAATTGATTTTTGAATCTGACTTCTGATATAAATTAGATCAATTGTTAAAGCACTAAGCAATTGATCTCAGTTTCACAATCCATTGCTGTTAAAAACAGCTGATCGGTTTCCATGAAACTAAGAGATTGCCCATTTTCCTAAAAAAAGCAAGGCAAAATATCCGAGGCAGACACAAATGACCAGTTATTAATGCAGCCTTTTCTTAGAGCGAGTTCCTTGGTGTGGGGGATGGGAAGAGTCAGCTCATTCAGACCCTCACTGTACTTTGTAGTGTATATAGTTATCAGAGTTTGCTTAGACTAAAAGCTAGAGGTGAACTTCAGGGCTTGTTATTTCTGGCTATGCCTGGGCTTGAACAATCCCATCGATCCATTTTTAGCCCTGGGTATATCCACAGCTTCTGTGACTGCGCGGGGGTAGTGATAAGGCGGCTCAGTGGCCTAGAGAGCAGGCTTTTGAGCAGGAATAAAAAAAGGGAGGCCCCTATCTAAATAAAAGGCGTCAGGGACATACGTGCTGAGCTCTTCATTATCCGCAGCAGAGCTGATGCAGAGGAGTGAACTGCAAAGGAAGTCAGTGTAGAAAAACTTTTCATATCTGTTCCAATATTTGTCATAAATAAAAGAAAAATATGTTATGGAAGCAATTTTGCCTCACTGCATGCGTGGAGGTGTATGGCAATGTAATTCACCGTTGAATCACACTGAAATTATCACCAAACAGATAAGCTTTTTATGTCATACTCTACCCATATGATTTTGTTTATTTATTTGTTTATTTTTGGTTTTGGTTTTTTTTCCAGTACCAGGAATCGAACTCACGACCTTGTGCTTGTCAGGCAGGCACTGTGCCGCTGAGCTAAATCCCCAGCCCCTCCATATGACTTTGTTTTTCTTTGCTTTTTTACCACTTTATTCCAACCTGAGCACCTCAATATAAAACTAAACACTGGTGAACTGTTTTCCTTGCTAATTCTGAATTACTGTAAAATGTACAAGACGTCTGCTAAGAGTTCAGCACTTAAATAGATTAAATCATCTGACACATGGTAGATTTCATATGATGAAAATACCTAGAAATTAGTGCAATATATGGAACTTATCAAAATAAAGAGGACTTTGAAAAACAAGGCTGCAAGATAAATGCTACTAACATTGTAATATTTGTGTTACAAGTTACAGATACATTTCTTATTATGGTTCTGGCCATGTAGGAACTGAAGGCCTTTCTTTGCAAAGGGCGAGAGGAAGAATTAGCTGTTTTAATAACCGTACACTTTGTGTACTTTTAAGCAACTCTTAAATATACAGAAAAACGATAAACACACATGGAGGCTACAATGCAGTACCCTATTTACAGTATAGCTGAAGGTAAAATTTAAACCAATCAAGTGTGAGTGTACATAATTGTTAGTGCACTGGACTGTACTACGTCCAAGGGGACAGAAGCCTGTTCCCTGCCCCAGACAAGACCTGTGAAATGGCCTGAAGTGATTGAAAAAAAAAATCACACACCTGGTTTGCTTCTTTTTTTGAAGAGCTCACATGCAGGGAACATTATTCATTAAAATGCATTTCTCAATATTCATATTGCTAAACAAGGTTTGGGCACATCTGACTTTTTTACCCCATTTAGAAAAAAAGTAAGATGGGCTATAACTTAGATGCTATTAATGCTCCTTTTCTTCCTGGAAATGTGGGACTGTTTTTGTGTGGTTAACTTACTAAAATGTGGAATGTACACCCTAGATAACAGAAGAAAGGTTGCCTGAATACTGTAGCTAAGCATAAATATATTTATATCTTTCTAAAAATGTTTTTCAGAAAGGCCAAATTAATAATTTCTAATTTTTCTGCACATGACTACTGTCCCAGTTTGGAGAAACTGGATGATTAACTGTGGGTCCAGATAGTCATTTGTCTTTATTTCTAATGATGAGAAATGATTACCTCCAACTTTCCAGTGAAACAATTACACACAGATCTCATTTTCCCTTTCTATTGCTGAAACATTAGTCAGAGGGACACATGCATATTATTAAAAATCAAGTTCAAAACACTTAAAATAATTTTGTATTAGAAATCTGACTCTATCATAAGTCTCTTGGGTTTTAAGAGTCATACTGGGCTGGTTAAATGCTCCCATTCCACTGTTATTAACATTTAGGAAGCAGAAGATTCCAGCTCACTCAAACTGGAGATTTACTTACTGCAACACTGATTTCTGGTTGGTTGTGTAGGTTCAGTGAGGTCTACTCCTCTTCCTGTAGGAGAATTTGCTCCTGGATTCTGTGGTTCATTCTTTGGAAACTTTTTAGCTATTGCCACGAATATTTCATTTACATTCATTGATGCTTAGCGGATGTTTCCGTGGATAATAAACTGTTGTCATCTGCATAGGACTGTGCTTCCTGGAAATCTACAGCTCTTTAATTTGCTAGATTAGCCTTGTTTCCTGATAAAGCTTTTACAGTGTTAGGACTTGCTTGCTTCTGGAGTTCTTTAACCCAGTATTTTGCTCTTGCAAAAGAGTCCTCACTTGTGATATCATATACAACTATGGCTGCCTGTGCTCCTCTGTAGGACATTGGTGCTAGGCTGTGGTATCTTTCTTGACCAGCTGTATCCCATATTTCAAACTCTACTGTTGTGTCATCAAGGCACACAGTCTAGGTTAGAAAAGCAGCTGAATCTGCAAAACGACTTTAATTTATCCCAAACATCTATTTTCTGGCTAAGAACCATCACTTTCTTACATCTCTTCATTTTCTCTTTACCAACACTAGCAGTTCGTTTTCCCCAATGGTACGTTTTTGAAATTCATGAAAATGGCCTTTCACAAAACGAAGCACTAGGCTTGATTTGACAACAGCAGACTCTCTCAGAAGTACTAGTTTGAACTGGCGCATTTTATTTCCAGTATTTGGCCCTTAGGTCTCGTTGCTCCTCGATTAGCCATGTCCAAATATGAAAGAAATCCCTAATTTCAGGCTCCCTAATGAACTGCCAGGATGCAAGGTGTCGAATTTTTCTTTCTGGAGGTAAAGAAATCTGAGCCCTCCCCGCGCAGAGCCTCGGGCTGCAGTGAGGAAGGTCCGCAGAACGAAGGAGCCCGCAGCTATGGCGGCGTTTCCTCCTCGCGCGGCTCCCTGCACACTCACCCCTATGATCTTGTGTGAGGCTTTATTTTTGTTTTTTTTTTTTTGGTTTTTCTCCGGTACCGGGAACCGAACTCACGACCTTGCGCTTGCCAGGCAGGCGCTTTTGCCGCTGAGCTAAATCCCCAGCCCCTTGTGTGAGGCTTTAAACTCTTCAATTTTTATTTACTTATGTATAAAATGGATTTACTAATATGTTACTGCCACTTTCATAGTACTGTTATGACAATAAAAACAAAACAAACAAAATGTCAGATAACTTTATTAACTGATTCAACAAAAATTATCAAGTTTATAGCCATATGTTCTAGGAACACACACACAGCACATGTACACCCACACCCACACATATAATTTCATAAATTAGGGTAAGTGCTATGAGGAAATGTGGAGTTTTGTAACAATTTACAGCCAGGGTTCTTACCTTAGAAGATAGAGTCAAACTAAAAAAATCAACCAGAATGATGACTGGACAGAGAACAGAGCAAAATCAAGTTACTTCAGTGCAGGATGTGGGAATTGATGGGGGAGAAGCAGAGCAGTACTTCACACAGAATAAAGAACATCTGGCCTGTCTTGGTGGTGCACCCCTGTCCTCCCAGCACTGCAGAAGCTGAGGCAGGAGGATTGCCAAGAATTCAATGCCAGCCTGGACTACATAGCAAGACCCTGTCTAAAAAAAAAAGAAAAAGAAAAAAAAAAGGAATAAAGAACATACTCTAAAATGCAAATGCTTTAGCTAAAACATTTTTATGTTGGAAGTTCTTTGGGTTTTTGTATAGTTTTGCTTATAGTAAATCTCAACTTATATAAATAGTTACATGTAATGAATTCAGAATATTTGATTTAAAAGGTTTTCTTTTAGAACCTGAGTGAAATGCATTACTTCTTGCAAGACTTGCAGTGTTCTAGTGGAATATGCAAGGCTCCTAGGATTATTAATTCAGATCTCGTTGTCATTCAGGAGTCATTGCATCTCTCTGTGCGTTTGTTCAGTCTTGTTAAGCTAACAGAATGTCTGTTGGCACCTCCAGTCTTTCTGTGGGGTTTTCTGCGATACTGCAGCTCATTTTGTTCTTCCTCCAAGTGAAAATCTATAACAGGCACCTTTACAAGTATATGAAGTCAGTAAGTTCAGTTTATTTCTTTACTGTGTTACACTGGCCTTTATAAGGTAATTTGCAATTAAAATTAATATTTCTTTTCTAAGTATGAAAATAATGTATATGCATAATAGTGATAACACACAGAAAAGTTTAACATATTAAATGCAAATTACAATGATACCAACATGCAGAGAAAAATGTTAACATTTTGGAGCATACATTTACAGTCTTTTTATTTTGTGTTTAGTTTTGGTTTTTGATTTTTGAGACAAGATCTCACTGTGCAGTTCAGGCCGGGATTGAACTCTGTAGCCCAGGCTGACCTTAAACTTATGGTGATCCTCCTGCCCTAGCCTCCAAAGTGCTGAGATTACAATGTGTGCCACCACATCTGGCATTACAATCTTTTTAATGACATTTTGTGTGTGTCTTAAGTATTTTTGTATACTTAAAATGAAAATTATTTGAATGTTTATAAAGATCAAGTTTTTATTTTACTATATCACTAATAGTCCTTTAATAATAAATATTCAGGAGAACTCTTGATATCTGCATAAAGTTCAACACAGTTTATGGACAAACACCTTAATTAAATATTTACCTATTGCTTAATATTTAAGTGTTTTCAACTTTTTATTATTTTAAATGATGCTTTGTTAAACATTCATGCATATAATTAATTTTGTATGTGTCTGACTTGTTCTTGAAAATTAATTCATAGCTGTATTTGCTTGATTGAAAACATTCTTGATACATGTTGCCAAATTGCTGTGTAGAAAAAGCGTACAACTTTATGCTTCTATCAATAACGTTGTTTTGTGTGTCTTCATCTGTGCAGCAGAGGGGATCACCTCAGGAGTCTTCAAAGTGTACCTGCTGATTAAATGTTAATTTCTGGAATGATAAGAAACACTGCAGCTTTCCCTTTGCAGTATTTATTTCTGATGATATCTGTCCTGCTAGGACCTGTTCACAGCATTTTCTCATTTTTTCTCTCTGTTATTCATAATATTCTTATTGACTTACATGAATCAGGTAAAAATGAAAACTTGTAGTCTTTTGTGTGCTATCTTTGCAAAAAATGATATTCCCATGTCTTGACTTGTGGTCTTATAAAATTTAGAAAAGTAAGAAATATCTGATAAATAAGTTTGATTATTTCAGTAAAAAAGTGTGAGAAGGAAAGGCTTGGAGTGAATATGAAACCTTTTTTTCCTTTGTATATTCCATGTGGGAGAGAAAAACAATCTCATAAAGCTTTGACAACTATAGGATACTATCTCTGATCTAAAATTGTTGAAAACTTCTTTATGCATAAAAGCAATGAAAGCAATTACTAAATGAAAAATTAAGGTTTGACGACATTAAAATTGACAATTTATAGGCTGAATACAATGTTTAAAATGAATTCCTAACAGGTGATGACTCACTTTAAATGTAAGTCACAATATTGATGGATAGACCTAAATGATATAAAGATATGAGCTTAGTTGTTTCATAATTAACACCTATTTTAAGTAACCATAGAAGCCGGGCGTGGTGGCACATGCTTGCAATCCCAGCACTCAGGAGACTGAGGCAGGAGGACTGTTGCAAGTGTGAGACTAGCCTGGGCTACAAAGTGAGCTCAAGGCCAGCCTGAACTGTATAGTAAGACCCTGTCTCAAAAAGACAAAACAAACAAACAAACAAGAAAAACCAACTAACCACAGAACCATTTCACAGTAAGATATGATGAAAACAGTGAAAGAATTTCACACACATTGATGATCATCTTGAAGGGAATGTGTTGAGATTTTTGGCGGGAACATGAGTAGCAGTGTGGTCTCATGGTGGTTTCTTCTACAAAATGGTACTCTAATTTTTCCTGATTGCACTGTACAGTACAGTGCTGTAGTTAAATGATGTTATACATTACAGTGTGCATGTAAGAGTTGTATAAATAAAAGGAAAATCATCAAGTTGGAGTTGTGATTGTTCTCAGAATCGTAATGTACACTGTATATACAACTTCTTATGTAGCTATCACCTTGTTCAGTGACCTAGTCGCAGGAACAGAACTCTATTGTTAGACAAGTAATGTCTGTGTGTTCTTATATAGCTTTCTGTGAAATCTAGATTTCTGTCTTCCATAGGCATGTTATTTGACAAAAGAAAGTGACAATTCACTTTCAAATAAAATAATAGAAAATGATTCTACTTAACATTTTTATTTAGCATGAATGAAAAAAAGTGTATTTCTTTGGAGTATTGTCAGGCTGTAGATGTAAAATGTCTCCAAAATCTTGTGTTCAGAGGTGGAGTTTTTGAAATACGATTGAATCATGGGGACCCAGAATGTGCTGTCAGGATGTGGGGTCTGATGAGGTGTCCCTGGATCCTCCCTTTTCTCTGTGCTTTTCTTTCTGCTATTCATGAGCAGATTTCTTCCAAGTGATGTCAAATAGGTACTTTGTAAAATAGGATGGGTTGCTGGGGGACTGTTAGATTAAAAATATGTGTTGTATTACTAAAATATGTTCAAATGCAAAAGTGCATTGCCAGCCAAGTAAAGTACAGCTCAGGATACCAGAATTTGATATCCATGTCTTTAATTTATTTTTATTTGAGGGGTTGGCTGACATTTTAAAGGTGAAAGCAAATCTTTGAATTATGATCATATACATGTTTCTATTAGCGTGGACAACTACAGATTAGCATGACATTATATGAATGCATACAAAAGTAGTTATTCCACACAGAGTGTGGGCTGCCAGTGGCAGTTTGCCTTCTAGAGCTTTCAGTGATACCAAGAGGCCCCTGTGACACGTGTGCATAGGTTACCAGCACTGGCCTAGACTGTGTTCTAGGTGTTTGGTATACATTGGTGGCAAACTAGATGGCAATCTCCACTTCTGTCAGGTTTTCATTTAAACAAGGTAAAGAAATAAATAGCAAAAATGATTATAAAGATGAAAAAGGAAGATAATAGTAAGTAGAAGATGCTAATCATGGTTGTAATTTTAATAGGCAGAGACAGCATGGGAACGGTGGATTTGAATCGATTCTTCAAATTCATGCCCAGTGCATGCAGATAGCTGGGAAATGAAGTTCAGACTGAGAAAAGAATCACTCAGGAGGGGCTGGGGATTTAGCTCAGCGGCAAAGCGCTTGCCTGCCAAGTGAAAGGTTGTGAGTTCGGTTCCCGGTACCAGAGAAAGCCAAAAAAAAAAAAAAAAGAATCACTCAGGAAAGTAATTTGGCGTCATGGAAGGCCTTTCAAGTGTCTGTTCATGTTGGTTAGAGTCAAGTGAATGAGGGTAAAAGGTAAGGGCTTTCTAAATCATCTTAAAGACTCTGGCTTTCATCTAAGAGAATTGGGAGGGGCTGGGGATTTAGCTCAGTGGCACAGCGCCTGCCTGGCAAGCACAAGGTAGTGAGTTCGATTTCTGGTACCAGAAAAAAACAAAAAAAAACCAAAAAAACAAAAACAAAAACAAAAAAAAAGAAAAATGGAATTGGGAATTATTGTGATCTAACATATTTACAAAGGTGACTTCAGTTACTTTGTTGATGTTGGTCTCTAGTGAACAAAGGTACAAATATGGAGAAATGTTTATAAAATTAGTAACCCAAGAAAAAGAAAATTTATAAGACATTTCTCCGACGTAGGATGTAAATTTCTCACTGAGTTTTTCCAGTAGTAGAAAGTTACAGTATTTCTAGGACCCAAAGGTGGCTCACACCAAAGTGGTAGCTAAGAGTTTCAATGCTTGAGAAATCTGACAAGGTGTTGACTATAAGAGTATTAGATGACAGCAACAGTTGAGCTAACATCTGACAACATGTGAACAAATGCTTCTGTATTAAAGTGTCTGCAAAAGTCTCTGAAAGCAGGATAGAGGACTAAGGAAGACATCTATTTTTCCTTTGGGTCCTCTGCACTGTACAGGGAGGCAACCGTCCCTCAACATGAAAGATGGAGGGAAGTATTGCCTCCAGGAAAGAACTACGTTTCCATTTCAGCAAGAGAAATGAAGGGATCCCAAAGAGAAGAGTTTGAGAATGAGTACAGAGAATTTTTCTGATTGTGAACTGTGTATATCAGAAGGCCCAGTTGAGGTTTTTAGGAACTGCATTGGAGTCAGAGATGAACATTGAATAGGCCAGGTGACCATAGAGTTGACATTTTAAACAAGCTGTTTCTGAAACTGTAAGAGGCTATCCCTAATGAATGGGTTTATTGCCTCGTGAGGATTAGTTGACAGAGAGGAGCAGTGCCCTAGAACCCAGGGTTCTTAAAGTGAAGCTAGACAAAGGGATAAACAGCCTCATAAGATTAGTTTTGCTCTATTCAAGGCAGGTAGCAACAGCAGCCTTGGAGAGGAGAGAAATGAGGCCCATCGTTGAGCTAAACCCGAACAATGAGGTGGAACAGCTTTATTTTTATCTGCGGGCATAGAGAAAGTGCTCAAAGCTTGCTTGGAATAACAGGAGCAGTGGCTTGGCCTCTTCACGGATTATAAAATACAGTGTGGCCAGAATATCATGACCAAGGGAGATTACATGGGTAAGTAGGCAATGGCTCAAGGTGTTGTGCTTTCGGCTAAGCCTCTTATTTATCCACTATTTTCTCAAGCAGGAACTTTTTTGAAAGTCAGAGGTGGTTGTGTTATTGATTATGCTGTGATGAGGCACAAAGCTGGCTCGTCTTCAGCGCACCATTATGAACTGTCACCTGAATTTTGAAGCCTTGTGAGAAGCAACAGAGAATTGTGATCCTCAGTCCTGATTCAAAGTGCCCACCCGGTGGCAGTATAGGACAAGACAGGATATTTTCTTCCCTATCTGGATACTGACATTTTCAGGAAGTGTGGCGTCCAAAACCTTTGCGATTTATTAATTGTATTCATGGAATGCATCCATGCATTTGTTTTTATTTCGTACGGATATTTATAGATATTGTAAAAACCACAACACTCACTCGTCATCTCCAAAACTACTAGGAGTCTCTTTTGTATCACAGTAACAAACAGGATTCATTCTCTTGCCAGGGACTATGCATTAAAAGAATCTGAACCATGGATGGGATACCACAAGTTCAAGATTTTAACAGCAAAATCTTTTATTCAAAATAGATGTAAGCATTTCTCGAAATGCTAGTCACACCTCCTTAAAGGAATGTCTTGTTTTATAGTAAAACCACAAATAAGATGTGTACATCTAAAAGAATCAGTAAGGACCTAAAGGCTGATTCAATTCTTTGGGCTGTTGCTGAGTCAGCCTAACAGGAAATTAAAGCCTGTCTGAGAGTCATGACTCCCAATACCTTTGTAGCTCTATCTTAAAAATTTAATGTCAGTTCCATCTTAAACCTTAGTCTCTAGACTTGCTGACAGTGAGATGAACTCACTTGGGAATCGGAACACTGAGAACTTTCTGGTGAACAGTGCAGACAGGTCAGTAGTCCCTGAGGAAGACCAGAGACAGCCAGGCAGACAGGAGGCTCTTCTGGCAGCAGCATGGTAGAAGAGTCACTTGGGAGCATGCAGCAGAAAAGCTGCAAGGAATTTGTCTCTATCTGGGGAAAATGGTGGTAAGAAGAAGGGTCATAATCACATGAACAAGGGTTTAGCCTTTGGGTACAGAAGAAAAAATATTCTTAATTGTATCTTTCTAGCAATATGGCCAGAGCACAGGTTGTTGAAATACTGACCAGTTTTTTAAATTATGTCTGGGAGAGGCTCAGTATAGACAGTGTGGAGTTGGATGCAGATCCTGAACAGATGGATGGAGTGAGGGCCAGACAAACACTGACAGACCATTAGGCTATGTCACTAATAACTTCTGTTTAAATAGCCGTGGGCTTTGCTCTGGCACATTAGCCTCCAAAACTACTAGGAGTCTCTTCTGTATCACAGTACTAATAAGGCTTCACTCTCTTGCCAGGACCATACATTAAAAGAATCTGAACTCAAGAGACCATACATTAAAAGAATCTGAACTGTGGATGGGATCCCACAAGTTCAAGTAAGACATCTAATAGACAATGGAGGAATGACCGATGGGATCAGAAAATATGATTCCAAACAGGCTGGGAGCCCTCAAATCCAGACTGTAGTACTTCTCACTAATCTCCATTTTATTCAACTAATAGAAAAATAACATATTTTTCCTATAATATTTTTTGTATTATCACCTACACAGAGCTCTCTGTGGAAACCTGGGAAAATGTGAACAAACACAAAAGCGACTTCAATGAAATTTAGCCTTCCTGCTGGAATTCCCTCTGCCTTCCCTTTTTGTCTTGGCATTGTGCAGGTAGGCATGAAAATGTTCACAGATGTGCTAAACACTGTTATTAATTGCGAATCTTTCCTTAATCCTTAGCTAGAAACAATGTTCAGCCTTTCCAGAAGCCCAGTAGTTAATTTTATCTTTCATTTACTCCCTAAGACTTTTGTCATGGTGATGATTACAATTATTATTAGCTACAAAAATAATCAGGGTGCTTAAAAATGCAAAAGATATTTTAGAAAGGAAGGAGGGATAAAAATAGGATGTCTCAAAGGAATTGTAGGATACAGTGTTCATCCCCCACCAACTGAGATATGTTGGTGAAATTTGTTCCATTTTCACTATCAGAGAAGTAATGTTGGTTGTACAAACTCATCATCAGTGCGATTTTAAAAAAATAGAAAAATATTTAGAGTTTGAGTATTGGCTTCAGATTGGTCTGTGATGGGAGCTTTTTATAGATTTCACAGAGCTTTTCAGACTACTCATTCCAGTTACATAATGTGGGCTTTTATTAAAGGTATGAAGAGCTTTCTTCTAGGAAGATCAAATTGATGTTCAGAGAACTATCATGGAGTGAATGCTAATCCTTTCCTTCATAAAACATCTGACGTCTTACAGAAGAAGAGACACCATGAGTGCTGAAAGGGAAATGTGGAAAGACCCAGGACAGAGTGACCAAACTATCTTTCAAAAGATGTCAGTGTCTTTTAGCCTTGCTGCATACTTTTAAAGTTTTACTTCTGTGCAGTAGTGAAAGGAGGAGTCCATATTAGGTTACTGAACCACGACATTGCAGATGGAAGCTCTTCCCCTTTGAACTAGCAATCCCAATGGGGATAAAAATCACATGATGGATGTGAAGCAATGATTTTTAATACTGAGAAAAATAACAAGAGAAAAGTGAAGAAGTGGTCAGTTTGAGGCATAGCTTTAGCTCCTTGCTAATGTGTCTTTGTGACATCCATAAAAATAGCCCATCTGCCTTCAAAGGAAGATGTAAAGCCATGTTCATATAAAATAAGTATATTCAGTGAGGTGAAGTTAGGAATGCTGTGGCCATTTCATGTTGGCTTCTTCATGTGTTAGCTCTAAAATTCACAGATCACTAGCTGCATCCCCATGAACTGCTTTCTCTGACATTTCAAATGTTGATAAGGCGGCTGTTTGTGAAAGTTGTATTTTCTTAACAGCTGGTCCCTGGGCTGGGGATGTAGCCCAATGGCACAAGTGCCTGCCTGGCAAGTGCAAGGTCCTGAGTTTGATTCCTGGTACCAAAAATACCCCCTGGCTGGCCCCAGAATTAACTAGGAAAGACCTTTTTTCTAGTTTAAACCGCTGGTAACCCACTGATTCTTTCCCCTCTCTACAGCCTTTATGCGGCTTATAGACTTTAACTTTGATCTGAATGATATAAATTAAATTAAAGCAATATTTTAAAAGTAGGGCTTTTCCATAACATAAACTTTAGATCCAATGCACTCTGAAGAGCATAGATCAATGTGCCATACAAACACTTTTCATAGCTAAGTAACAGCTGTCCCTCCTAGACCTGTGCCCTTTCCAGTGTGGCGTGGTCCAAATCAGTTCCTAGTTTCTTCCCAACATGCTGGAGCAGGATGTCAGCTGCCTTATTTCAGTGGACTTGCTTTGCCTTTTCCTAACATGTAGTTTAGTCATTTGTGTATCCTCTCTTAGTAACTGTATGAGTTTTTACCCTCTTTTATGTTAGAAAAGTGTCTTTGTAGCAAATAATAGCTATCTCAAGGACAGGAACCAAAGCAAATAGACATAGTCCCTTTGAAAGAGCAAACAGAAAGTATTATTCTTTGCTTCTAAGAAGGAAGAAGAGAGAAGAAAAGGAAGGGATTGGAAAAGGAAGGGAGAAAAATTTTTGTAGTGCTAGGAGCACAATGCTGTCCAAGAAACTTCCCTGATGTAAGAGGCACCATGGATCATTTCAAAAGGAGGGTTAGTTTATGTTAGCTTATATGGACTGGCAGGATAACTGAGTACTTTCCATCCATGAATAAAGATAGAAAACAGATGAAACATCAACATAGTTATCTACCCCTTATCCAGTCCCCAGGAACTCAAAGAAAGTAGGAGATTTGAAGGGCGCCTCAGGGAGATCTTACTTACATCTAGACATTTGGAAGATATCTTTTCACATGCCTTTATATTATGGCTCCCTTTGAATTATAAATACTTTTGGGTAGCCGTAGAAATTTGACAGTCCTGACAAGAGAAAGCATTCAAAGTTTTTTTTTTTTAAAATATATTCCTTAAAAACAAGTTATGTTATATTAAATTTACTTCCGTCTCTGAAAGTAGAAAGGGAAAGGTGAGTGACTGTGTGTCTGGGTTTCAGCAGTTATTGACAGGCATGGTTGAGACCAAATATTTGACTTAGAAATCCCACTTGGATAGTTAGGAATCATTTTAAAACCTGTTGAAAGAGTTCCTGTGCAGCAGTTGTTTATTGATTAAATATCAAAGCAATAGTATCCAAAGGTGGGTTACTATATAAGAGGTGTTTCAGGCAACATGAATTTGCTGAGTGGAAACATTTTATTAATTTAGTTGGCAAAGTGGTAAAAGTAAACCTTAGTAATTCTGCCTAGAATACAATGTTGAGGGGATCTGAGGCTGCATCTGTCCGTAGTGGGAAGACATCGCCATCAGCCAGTGAAACCAGCCCATGGCCACGGCAGGGAGGAGTGACACTTTTTGGATTTGTTCTAAGCCACACGGTGGGATAAGTGTGTGTTCCTCTGGAATGGTGTAAAGTATTTAGAATCTGTGTTTTTTGTGACAAGTTCCATTTTTAGAAATATGTTCAGGCTTTGTCTCACATTCTGTCCAATTCTGCAACTAAGATGAGCAGGCATGAGCTATGTTAAGAGAAGATACTACTATTTTGAGATAACAAATCTTTAGCAATTTAAGTTTCTATTGTGATAGACAGTATCATGAAAAAGACCCTGAACTAGAATCTCTAGTTCACATAGAAATTGTCTCACAGTTATCATCATCATCATCATCATCATCAAATAGAAGAGTAATAATGATACTTGCCATGTGGAAATATTTAGATTTAAATAAATGAATACATATTTGTCTATGTGCATATATGCATTACCAGATGCACAGCCAAATGCCCATGTTAATTTTTGCATCCTAAGAAGGATAGCATTTTTAACAGGGAGGAAAGAAGATATTTAAGTTGGAGCAAAAAATGCTATGTGTTATTATTCTCAGTCCTGAGGTTTTTCCTTCCTTTGATTTCAATTATTTCAACTTTTCAGCAGAGAACAGAGTTTGCAGTCACATTTGCTGTCAATGATTTCATTTCTACTCATACACTGTCAGAGTCTTCCGAGGGGAACTCTGAGACTCTACATTGAGTTTAACATTAACCTTTAGAGGCGCTGATTTACTGTTAAGTAAATTGTTATTATCCTTTCGACAAGGAGGGGGCCTTGGGATTTTTCTCTTATTTTAAGGAAATTTTCACAACTTCCAACAACTGATTAAGAAAACCAACAGGTCAGAGTTAATGGGAGAATAATCAGGAGGATAGTGAATAAAATCAACTTCCTATGAGAGAGGAAGTTTACAACATGAAGCAAGCAAATACAATCTTCTACAAGCATTTTAGCAAATGTAGTTTCTTACTACAAGAATTAAAAGTGTCAAGAATACAGCTCAATAGTCTCTAGATGGCATCACAGATTTTTGCCCTTTTTTGGTGAGTCATGCTAGAAAGACTTAACTTTATAACAATACAGCAAAGAATATATTTAACATACTTATTGTAATAATTGATAGGCAACTATTTTGGAAACTCTATTAGTCTAAGAAGAAAACTAATCATTTTAAAATTACCTGTATTGAAGCTGAGGTATTTAGGAACCTGTCAAGATCAATAAATTAGTGTTTATTTTTACTTGAAATACCTGTGTACACTAAAGAAATAATATTTTTCTCATTCACCCTCCAGCAAAATGGTGAAATATATTTCTACAAGCAGAATATAATGATAGATATTAGTTATGGAGATTGTACTTATAAATTCTGGGCATTTTATGTAAGTAGTGTTCTATAAATAATTATTGAACTTCAACAAAAAGTCTTTTTATAATTCAAAGACTGCCAGTGAATGATGCATTCCCATGTACTTAGTATTATTCATCCTTATGTCTAATGGAGAAGTCCTGTAGGTATTCTGTGAGTAGAGTTTTGGATTGTATCCCTTCAAAATAGTGACTGAAACAAAAATTTAATATATGAATTTGACGCAAGATGTACTCTTTCAAAAGTCTGTAAAGAAGAAAGTCAAGTAAGACAGAAGTGGGGGAGAATCCCTGAGTGTGGTCACTGGTAAAATGCAAGGTAGGGAACTATGTAGGTAGGGAAATATATATGTGGTGTCAACTGCCCCTAGTGAGTTGTTTCCCCTTGAGACAAGATGACTGGCTTTTTGAAACTTATATCACTTGGACATTGACTATATGTCAAAGTCAGTGGCAGTGGGGTGTGATACCCTTGTGTGGGCTGGTCTGGGACAATCTTTAGAGAGTTCTACTGGTATCCACCAGCACCTAGGTTATGAAGGTAGCACCCAGTAAAAGAGCTGCTCTAAGACAGCAGAATATTCTTTGTTGTGTTCTCTAACCAGTCAACATTCTGGATCCTTATGTGTGATTTAAATATCAGCATAGGTGCTGAACACTAGCCTCCAGGGATCAATATCTTATGAAATATTCTAGTCAACACTTGCTAAAATTGACTAAGTTTCCAGAAACAATTATATGAAGAAATGTTTTTATTATTTTTGTATTTCCTAGAGCAATGTTACAGAATGATATTGACAGGGGAGGAAAGAAATTATGAAACAGATGGTATTCAACCTGGAAGTTATGTCTTTAAGAAGATTCAACCTGGATGTTTATGTCTTCCAGGAGCACAGTAAGAAGCATGAATTGATCATCAACAAAGTCAGAATGGAATGAGTGGAATGAGTGATGTTGCCCGTTGAATGTTTACTTAATATGATTCCTCAAATGGTTTTAAAGCCACCCATATCTGAATAGTTTAAAGATTTCCAGAGGCAAAAGAAATCCTAGATATAATGGCATAGTTGGTTTGCCAAAAGCTAAAATCTGAAGATTTATAATCCACTTTGCAATCATTGTAGCTGAATTAGATAGATCTTTGCAGGGTGCATTTCTTTTACTCTGTCTGTTTCAATCATCTGTTTTTTCCAATGTAAGTGTACTATTACATCAGAGCGGCAGTGTGCAGGTTTGCTGGAAAACGTTTGCCTTCAGCTTGAACTTGTGCCAGAAATGTCCTGGATCTAAGTTTTAAGTGTAGAAATATACATGACGGTTGAACTGCTACTGCTTTTGAACACATTACAGAACACTGTTTTGGGGAATGTATTTTACTGGAAGGTTAGTTTTAAATAGTAAATAATACTCATTTTGCCTTTTAGTCATACCATACTGTTGTATCTTTAAAATCCTTCCATACACATACATACATAGACCTAATTTGCTCTTTATAGAAAACCTTGTGAGATGGATATATTAAAGTGTTGTCATGTGTCTTTTACAAATGATGGATATCTTCATAGCCTAGTTATAAGTAACTTGAAGTTCACATAGCAATAAAGTGGTACAATTTTTGCTTTCCCTAGGACTGCTGTCTAGACTAGTGGAAAATAACATTCGAATCCCAAATTCCTGTGTTCCTCCTAGCCTGCCTTCTTGCCTCACATATACTTCTCTTTCTCTGCACCATTTATTTCTATTCCCACGTTGCTTTCAGAGCTATCTTTTGCAAATATCATGTCTTGCATAAATTCTTTGATTCTCCCTGTTACCCAGGAATGAAGTCTAAACTCCTGCCAGGATAGTCATAGCCTTCAGAATTAGACTATAATTTGTCTGTTCAGTTTTATAGAGTTTTAAAACTATTTTGGATTAATCATGAAGCCACAATCATCTTTAGTATTTCATTAGGTTAAAGTACACACATTCCCTTGGTACACTTAAAGGTCTTCATTTATTCCTTATGCACAGCCAACATGAACTACACAGATTCGACCCAAAACCAGCCAGTTTCTTATCTTGTGAGAATGAAAACAGTTTCATGCTGTCAAAGGGGGATAGGGTGATTTTATGCTGAACAACAAATAAGATGCATTAGTGGAATCCAGTCGATGAAAATATAACCTCAAAATTGAATAATCCAGAAAGAATAGTAGAAAATCCTTCTATAGCACTTTCATAATGCTTATAATTAGAATTATCAAGGCACTCTGCAATACTGATGTCATTTAATCTTCACAACAATTCCATTTCTGTATTGTTAAGAAAGTAAATGGCTTACCTGATGCCATACGGTTGTGCAGTAGGTGATGTGTGTTGGTTTTGCTTGACTGTGTCAACTTGACTGACGTGGGATCCATGCAGGGGGATTTTAAGGAACACTTCCAGTGTGTCTAAATGGGTCAGGGCAGCATGACCTCAGGCTCTGCCTGGGCCCTGGCTCCTTTCTCTCTGGTGCTGGTGCCCTGTGCTGTGGTCCCAGCTATTGTGAAGTAAGCATGTCATCATCATGTGCCCCTCCCTCACAAGGCTTCTGTTGTGGAGCCAGGTGACCTGAGGTGAATCCTCTGGGACCATGAGCCAAATAAAATCTCTCCTTTAAGTCATAGGTACTAAGTATATTAGAAGAACAATGATAAAACTACTAATACAGACTATGATAAAATATACTTGATAGCAATTTAAGATGAATCAGACGACAAGTAAGAATCACGTTCCTATATAAAGAATTAAAAAATTTCAGCCCCTCCCAATTCAATGACCCAATCCAAAAATGGGCAGAGGAGATGAATACACATTTCTCAGACAAGGAGATACAAATGGCAAATAAATATATGAGAAAATGTTCAACATCATTAGTCATTC
>NW_004955443.1:3110521-3201927 GCF_000276665.1 Chinchilla lanigera | reverse complement strand
CTCTGTATTGTCTGTATTGTGCTTGTGATATGTTGTAAAATGTTGTATGTCTGTTAATGTTTCCCTCCTTTTATCTTTAAAATAAAAAAAAATCACGTTCTTGTGTTTCCTGCAATCATATCAAAGTAATTTATTAAGACTAAACCTGTAGCTAGACCTTGGAAGTGACCTATACTGTATGTCCTTGAACAGATGACCTGATAAAGAAAAATGTGATATTCACACACAATGGAGTACTATTCTGTCATAAAGAAAGATAAACTGAAGTCATGTGTAAGAAAATGGAAGTACATTGAGACCATAATGTTAAGTGAAGTAGATGAAATACACAAGCTTAAATAGCACATAGTTTCTAATATGAAAAACATGTCATATAAAAGGCAGATAATAAGAAAAAAGACAGAGAGAAATAAAATTATCATTATTCAAATGGACAATGTATCTAAAAGAATATCTCAATTTAGTATAATTGTCTTATCTGTTTTACATATTTTTGGCTTATTAATCTGGTTGTTAATATATATGTATGATAGTTAACTCTATAAGGACTTATAAATTAATCTAATGATGACAATAAAGGGGGGATGAAGGGGAAGGGTTAAAAAAGAAGGAAGATGTGTTATGTACATTTACTGTTTCCCCACAAGGTAAAAATTATATACTACAAATATGCATTAGTAAAAGTAAAAAAGAATAGACCTGTACTGAGTAAGCCCAAGTAAACAACCCAATGATATATCTCAAGGTCCTAGAAAAACCAGAACAATCCAAATCCAAAGCTAGCAAAGGAAGGAAACTATATAGATTAAAATAGAAATCAATGAACTTGAGACAAAAAATGCAAAGAATCCATGAAATGAAGAACTAATTCTTCAAAATAATAAATAAAGTAGACAAACTCTTAGCCCCTCTTACCAAAAATGTAAATACTCAAATCAGTGCAATTAGAAATGAAAGAGCTGAAATCACAACAGAAACTACTGATACCCAGATTACCAACTACTTTGCAGGCCTGTATGGCAATGGATCTTATCATTCAGAAGAAATAGATGGATTCCTTGATATATGTATGAGCTACCAAAACTAAACTAAAAAGATATAAAAACATTGAATAACACAGTAATAGAAAATGAAATTAAAGCTGCAGTAAAATATCATCAATCAAGAAAAGCCCACTTTCTGATGTATTCACTGATGTTACAAAGAACCTCAGGGTAGATCTAATGTCAATATTCCTCAAAGTCTTTAATGAAATTGAAGGGGAAGGAATACTTCCAAAGTTATTCTTGGGATCTACAATTGCTCTGGTACCAAAACCAGAAAATGATCTAACCAAAAAAAGAGGAATAAAAGTCAAACTTTTATGAAGATAGATGGAAAAATCCTCAATAGAATACTGGCAAAGAGAATGAAATAAATCATCAATACAATCATACATCATGATGACCTATGAGTGCAGGGATAGTAGAATATGTGCAAATTGATAAATGAAATACATATGTAATCAGAAGTAAAAAAATCAAATGATCCTCTCAATAGATGAAAAAAAATCTCTGATAAAATCCAACATCCGTTCATGAAAAAAACCTTGAAGAAAATCGATAAAGACCTTATCTCAATCTGATGAAAGCCATTTATGACCAACTACTGCCAAAATCATGTGAAATGGGGAAAACTGAAATAGTTCCCTCTAAAATTAGGAACTTTGGCCAGAGCAGTCTGGGAAGAGAAAGAAAGAAAAGGATTATGGATAGGAAAGGAAGTTAAATTATCATTACTTGCAGATGACATGTTCTTTTACATAGAAGACCCAGAAACTTCCATTGAAGAAGTCCTAGAACTAATAATCAAATTCAACACTATAACAAGAGCAAAGCAGGCGGCATCACAATCTCAGACTTGAAGGTACATTACAAAGTCACAGTGATACAAATGGGGTGGTACTAGCAAACCCCCTCCAGACATGATCAATGGAACAGAATGGAGGCTGCAGAAACAATCCGAGTCAAATACAACTATTTAAGTTTTGACCAAGGGGCCAACAACACCCACTGGAGAAAAGAAAACTTGCTTAATAAATGGTTCTGGGAAAATTGGCTATGAATATGCAGAAAATTGAATATAGATTAACATATCTCACCATTTACTAAACTAAAACCAAAAACAGATCAAAGAACTAAATGTAAAAAGAGAAACAATCTGCTGGATGATAAAATAGGTAAAACTCTTAAAGACATAGGGATAGGCAAGAATATTCTGAACAGAACCCCAGTGGTATAAGAAATAATACCAAGTATCAACAAATGGAAACATATAAAATTTAAAAAGCCTCTATACAGAAAAGAAAACAAACAGGGTGAAGGGACAACCTACAGAATGGGAAAAAAATTTTGCCAGATATTCTTTAGAGGACTTTTATCTAGAAAATAATGGTAAATAATTTGAAAAATTAGATTTCCCCAAATAAAGACCCCTCCAAAATGGGCATATAAATGTATAGGAACTTCTGGAAAGAAGTTTCATGAAAAAAATTTCAACATGACTGTCCAAAAGAGAAATGCAAATTAAAACAATACTGAGATTCCATATTACTCCAAAAAATGACTGTCATCAAGAATCAAATAATATCAATGAGAATGCAGAGTAAAAAGAGTCCTTCTACCTTTTTGGTGGGGGTGTAACTGGTACAACCACTATGGAAATCAGTGTGGAGATGTCTCAGAAAATTAAAACTAGAAATTTCATTTGACCCAACGATTCCCCTTCTACATATCTTCCAAAAAGACTTAAAGACATCATATTGCAGTTATACATGCATACCTGTGTTCCTAGTAACACAATTCATGACAGCTAAATGTTGGAAGTAGGCTATACACTTATTGACAGATGAACGCACAAAGAAAATGTGGTATTTATACCCAATAAAATACTAACTACTCTGCCATAAGATGAACAAAGAAATCATTAGTAGGGAAATGCACCTTGAAACTACCATGTTAAGTGAAATAAATCAGACACACAAGCTTAAATATCACATGTTTCTCATATGGGAAACCCAAAATATAAATAAAGAATAAAATAAAAGATAGCAGGTAGTTGGGAGATATTTTTTTTCCAATTCAGAATTTGATCAAGAGTTGAAGGGCTGATGAGAGGAGGAAAAAACCATGAGATGTGTTACGTGCATGTACCGACAAGGAGTACTGAAAACATATCCTCATAAAAGCTAAAAGCTGACAAAGGGTTTCCCTAAAACAAAACAAAAACTGGGAAATAAGCACCTTAAATTGTTTGAAATAGTATTGTGTGCAGCAGTATCTGTAGTTTTCTGCAACTTTTTTTGCTAAAGCAAATAAAAAAAGAGAACAAACATGTATCATTGTGAACGCAACTTAATTATGAAAGATGCAGCGAAGTCTTCTGTGAAGTGAATGCTTTTCATTCTGAATGTGTGCAAACAGCCCAGAATAAATTGCTTCTCTGGGGGCTGTCTTTGAATGTAGTTTCATATAAATTAAACATATTCTGTTGATGAGCAAAACACACTTCTAATTAAAAATGCAATAATATTAATTAAATAGAAGAAAGTTGTAAAATGATATTGGCAGATACCTTCACCTTCATTTATTTTTATGGGATTATGTTATTAATGCTTCCTTTTAAACAAAAGATTAAACAGCATTTTGCCTTTAAAAATATATGCTTGGGCTGCTGTTGTAACAGAAGCTGACCATATCCCTACTAGGAGGAATAGACTGAGAATAACTGGAGAACATTGTGTTCTGTCAGCTTCGTGTTTTGAGTCTTATATCAGAATCATGTGACATCAAAAGATATTTTGTAACAGACTTTTTTAGACCTTTCATTTAGTTGAACTAAATAAATATACTAAAAGAGACTAAAAACAATATTTATAAGTTTTATAGGTGTCAAATGATGTTTAAAGAATCAAATTACAAACATACATAGATACAAGCCAATTTTAGTAATTAATACATTAATGAGTTCAAAGAAAAAATTCAGTACTACACACATATGAAGACAATCAAAAGTGACAAATGCATTATAAGTAAATGCAAAATTGCTTTACATACATAAGAAAATAATTACAGACCACTGGATTCAATTCATTTGCATTGTTAGTAGTTTTCTAAAATTTTGTTACAAAGTAGTTTGAAAACAATAAAAGGCACCTTTTTCATCTTTTTGTTTCATTTTTCACAAAATTTTCATTGACACTGGAAGAGATGAAAGGAATTAACATCTTAGAACCACATTGTGTGGTTGATCTGTTCTTGGGAGGCATTGTGGCTTTCAAGTCTCCTCTTCCTTGCTTGGAGGATTGTATTGCAAAGCCATACCCATGTATGACTTGGAAAATAAACACTTACCATAGTGTTCACTTTTTCATAAAAGTATATGTGAGAATTGTGTGCTAACTGCTGGGTAACAGCTTATTAGAGCTGTAACAGTGAAAAGAAAATATTGCACCTACCTCCATAGAGCTTAGGTTCTAGGAGGGCGCACAGGCAAGCAGCCAGGCAGCCATGCGAGTGTCATGAGAGCAGGGTGATGGATCCGTGAGGCTTCTGCAGAAGGAGGAAGCACAGGCAGGCACCTAATGAGTGGCTCCAAGTTGTAGTTGTGAAAGAGCTCCAAGAATTTCTGCATGGCTCGGCTCCCTTCATGTTTCCCAGGTCCTCTCGCCAGTGTGGCATATAAAGTGATATGACGGTAGGGAAAGTTGCAAATGCTTTTTGCCATTTTTCTTCATCTGAAATTTTCCCTTTCTTTAATGATCTCTAAATTGCCAAGATTTCCATAATTTTGTTTAATAATGGAACAAGGCAGGGGAAGTAATCCAAATATTTAGAAGTTAGGAACATAAATTCATTTTAGTTTTTCCATACTTGCCTATCGTTATCACCACATAATCTGTTCGTGTCTGCTTTTCTAGAAAAATCTTTTAACTTTTCTAGTCCATAACTGATAATTCCTTTTCTAAGTAGGGAAACCCTCCACTTATTCTGAGTTTGAAATATTTTGTAACTATGTGTGCATTTAATAGGGTAGCAACATACAGCAGTTCATTTATTCACATAGTTTAAAAAGAAAAATGAAAATAATCATTTCAAGCTAATGTTGCAATTGGATTAAGTGTAGCAGCTATAATTTTAAAAGCAAAAGTAACATGAACTAGTGAAATAGCATTTTTCACAGTAGAGAGGCATGTACTTTTAAATTCACAGAATACATCTTTATGAAATCTCTAAGTCCAATTTTTCTTGTTGATTGTTTTGGAGTTTTCAAGCTATTTTGGTACATCTGCTTATACAGTTCCTGAGATCATAGCAAATCTGAAATGAAAGGTTATAAAATTGAAGTACATAGTAATTGAGTAAGCAGGTCTGATGACTCTATGGGAGCAAATGGAAAAAGCGGGGGCTGGGGATTTAGCTCAGCGGCAAAAGCACCTGCCTGGCAAGTGCAAAGTCGTGAGTTCGGTTCCCGGTACCGGAGAAAAAACCAAAAAAAAAAAAAAACCAAAACAAAACAAAACAAAAAAAACAAATGGAAAAAGCCCTCTGTTGCAATAGGAGACAGTTATGAATGGGTATAATTATGCTATAATTCAAGGAATGAGTAATTATCTTTAGTACTTTCTCTTTAAAGAAAATATGCAATATATATTAGTTAAAATTAGGAAAAGATAAAAATTAAGCTTTAGCCATCTTGATAGTTGTATTTCTGATGTGTAAATGTGCTCAGTCACATATGAGTAACGCTATGCCTCTTGCTGTCAGTGGTGTATGGAGCATAAGGAAAAGGAAAATAACGATTTCCCTGTCTGGAAAGTGGGTTATACAGGGTAGGGGGAGAGAGGATGGTTAACAGGTACAGGGATGAAACTAACTCAGAGGAATAACTTCTAATGCACAATAGGGTAACTATGGTGAATAAGAATTGTGGATTGATAACTGGTGGTCAACTTATAACCCCCAGCTGAACTGAGTGAGTGGTGCTGGGTGTGGGAGGCCCACCTGAGGACTGTTGCCAGCAGCATAAGAGGCTGTTGGGAGCTGAGAGAGGCTGTTGGGAGCTGAGAGAGACCGTGGGGAGCTGGCTTCCTGATGAACTTGGCTGTTTTCATCCTCCGAGGAGCTCGGGACCTCGCTGGAACTGAGAATGGCTTCAGTTCACTTTGGGGAGCTCTAGTCCTCACTTTGAGCATAGCTTCCTGGTTCCGGAGGGGAAGATGGTGCACTGCCAGCCTCCTGGAAAAGCTTGCTGCATTGGCTTCCCTGTGGCGACTCGGCCATCCTGATCATCGGAGGAACTCGGGACCTCACTGTTGCCGACGATGGCTGTGGTACCTTTTGGGGGAGCCCTGGTTCTTCTGAGCATCACTTCCTGGCTCCAGTGAAGATCCCTCAGGCTGCTAGCACAGATCCTTCTTCCTGCTGGCACAGACTTTGTAGATTCCACCACTGACCTTTGGGCCTTTCCAGCAGATCCATCAAACAGGTCTGCATGAGACATTGTCATGGGTTCTGGGCCTCCAGTTGGATTCATGGAGGCATTGTTATGAGCTCTGGGTGTTCAGCTTAACTCATGTAGGACATTGTTGTGGGATCCAGGCCCTCAGCTGGATTCCTTGGTCTTAGTGTGTGGACAGATTTCCTGCACTCTTTTGTATATTGTTCTTTGGGTGACTTATAAATAATCATATAAAGTATATGTTCTGTATTATGTTGTTCCCCTTACAAAAATAAGCTGCCCCAAACCGACACAAGAATTAATTGTAAATTCCTAAACAGCTAAGATATGGGATGTTCCCTACATGAAGGGATGAGTATGTGAGGTGATGGATATGCTAATTATATCTTCTCATTATGCCATGTATATATTTTGAAGTATCACACTAAGGCCCATAAATGTATGTATTTTAAAAACTTGTGCTGATCCCATAAATATGTATGTTTCTTTTTCTTTTTTTTTTTTTTTTTTGGTTTTTCTCCAGTACCGGGAACCGAACTCACGACCTTGAGCTTGCCAGGCAGGCGCTTTTGCCGCTGAGCTAAATCCCCAGCCCCCCAATATGTATGTCTCAATTAAAATAAAAACATTTAAAAAACTTACCATTAGAGAAGAAAATTACAAAATAGAGAGCTTGAGCAAAGGGTTATAGGAGAAATCAAGGACAGAAGAACATTCAGTTAGGAGACAAAATAATAGTGAATTTCAGGAGAAGCAGTGATATATAGCAACAATAATTAAGCTGTTTTTCTCATCTTTGTGCAGTTCTGGAAAAGGTTTGTTTGCTGATGCTATTGGACAAAGATCCAAAGAGGTAGGAACTGTGGCAAGAACTTTAGCTCCTCTGGCAGAGGGCCACCACAGCAGATGGGTTTGCAGTGTACGGAAGATCTCTTTCTGCGGCAGAGGTGGGAATTTCTTGAAGAGGATAAAAGTAAAGGTGCTGGAGTTTCATGTTGGTATGGACACTGAGGGAGTCCACGTCGCAGAAGCTCTGGGCACAGGCTCTAACTAAAGCTAGGTGGGGGCTCTCTGGGCTCTGATTACCAGGAGTCTATGTGAGAGATGCTCACACATGCTTTTGAATGAATGGATGACAAATGTGAGGAAATAATTTTAACAAAGTTTTTGAAAGCTTAGTCCAGTAATTGTGTTACATTATCAATATAATGTAATTTCATTATATTTGATTTTTAGAACCATTATGTCAGTAGTATTTTGTTTGAGTTTCAAAACTACTATTTCTCTTATGTTTTATAAATGTGGAAATAAGATCTGCATGAGTGTTGACGAGCATGTTCATAGTTTTATTATTTATTTTGCCATGGTTACTAGCAAGCTAATATTTCAAAAGAAATTTAATTCACTTACAAATATGGACTCTAGTTGTGCCCACTTTCCTATAAAAGCCTCGAGATTATCTTTCTTTATAGCTGAGTAATATTCCACTATGTAAAAATACCACAACTTTTTTATCCATCCTCAGTAGATGGACATTTGGGTTGCTTCCACAATTTAGCAATTACAAATAGCGCTGCTATAAATATGGGTGCACATATATCACTGCGATATGGCTTTTTCAGCTCTTCTGGGAAAATACTCAGAAGAGGAATAGCTGGGTTGAATAGGCCCTGTAGTCCTAGTTTACTGAGGAATCTCCAAAGTGATTTCCACAGTGGTTTCACCACAACACCATGTTATCTCACTAGTGTAAGAACCTGAAAGAGTGAATAAAATCTAGGAGGTATAATAGACATTGTGAAAGGGAAGGAAATTGTTCAAAAGGAAAGAACAACTGGGATGAGGGAAAAGAAAAAAGAAAGAGTGGGAAAAATATGTATGTATACACAGGATAGCTAACATAGTGGTCCTTCTGACTTTTATTGCTCTATTGCAAGGAACAATTAATGTTTAAATATATGATCAACCTTACATGTCTGTATTTGCTTATCTGAGTATCCAAATTGAAGATAGCCATATGTAATACAACAACCACTGTTAATTTTCTGTCACCTTGTCTGAGATTCTGTATTGCTTGTGTTGTTTTTGTGTTATTTTCTAAATGTACGTGTGTTCATTAAGATGTTTTTGTTTTTTTATCTTTAAAATAAAAAAGCAATTTAATATAGAAGATTCAGATAAGTTCAATATAATTTTATAAAGTTAATAAATTGAGAAAGATGTCATTATGGAAAGATAGTTAACATCCCAAAGATGTTTCTCAGATTAGTAGCAGCTTTGGGCCATTTCTATAATCTAGGGTTTTGAGCCAGACTTTACAAAAATAAACAAGGCTGTTAATTGTTTTGCTTAGAAGAAATCGCAATTGTAAGGAACAATTCACATTCATATACCTGTGCTCTCACTCACCCATTCAGTAATATTTCTAGGCACTTCCATCCTTAAATTTTGATCTAGATTATTAGAAATGCAGCAAACTAGAAAACAAACACAAAAGGCGGCAGCATCTTGCCAACTACCTTCTAGCAAAAGAAATAGACAATTAGCAAAACAAAAATAGGAACATCGTGCAGCGGTAGAGGCTGTGGTGGAAAATATCACAGGTAAAGTGAGTAGGAAGGAGTCTGTGGTATTCCTGTTATGAGCGGTTAGAATTAGAACAAGAACTGAGAGGTCATTATTTGCAAGAAGCAAGAGAGTGAGCTACAGAGTCCTGGGGGAAGTTATTCCAGGCAGTTTGAAATAGTAAATGCAAAATTTTGAATTAGGGTGATTCTAGCATGTTTGGGGGCTTACAAGATCTTTATTCTTTAAGTAGTATTTAAATTAATTAATATTATTCATTTACCTAACATTTATCTATTTATTTAAATAACAAAAAGTTGGATTTTAAGGAAACATTGTATTCTAATGAAGGCTTTTAACTAGAATGTGTAATGTGAGAAAAGTCCTTCCAACTTAGTTTATCAAAGACTTAAGTTTTCTCTTGGATCTAGGTTTACTATTACTTACAAGGTTTAAGTCGGCTTGGGTTACTATTACAAAATACCGTACCAGAGGGGAAGATGACAAATTATATCACTACTTTTTCAAGTATACGTTAGTTTCCAAATAAATTCCTTTGGTTCAGGTTACTGTTCATTGTATTCTTTTCTATGGTATTTCATGCCTTGGGCAAGGCTGGATGGATAAATACATATCAAAGCCTCCTCTTGGTTGTATCTTTTGTAGTTGCTACAAAGAAAAATTTTCTTACAACAGAAGACAATCCAAGGGCTGTGGACATAGTTCAACAGCACAGCACCTTCCTCGCAAGCACAAGTTCTAAATTCAATTCCTGATACCTTAATTAATTAATTAATTAATCCATTTGATAACATTTTGTCTTAGCTGAGATTTTACACTGCATTTTTAAAAAATGCTGCAGCCTGTACTGTGTTGATAAAACATACATATCCACGCTTCTATGTCCCTACAATTTCTTAATTGCTATTCCTAATTGGGTTTTTTTTTTTTTTTTTTTTTTTGTGGTTTTTCTCCTGTACCAGGAACCGAACTCACGACCTTGCGCTTGCCAGGCAGGCGCTTTTGCCGCTGAGCTAAATCCCCAGCCCTAAAAGAATCAAGCATTAACTGTTCTTTTTTTTTTTTTGGTTTTTTTCTCCGGTACCGGGAACCGAACTCACGACCTTACGCTTGCCAGGCAGGTGCTTTTGCCACTGAGCTAAATCCCCAGCCCCCTAATTGTTTTTGAATGGTGCATTATTTCTAATGAAGTCTACAATTAAAACTGAAAACAATAACCTTCAAGTCATTGTAAAAACTTCACATCATAGAGGTGGAAAACATCTTACAGATTTCTCTGGCTAATTTCTCTCCTTAGAACTTTGGTGTCTATCTTTCCGTAACAATCCTCTGAATAGGTTTTTCTTTTTTCAAACCAAATATTGTACATTAAACTTTAATTTTCCCATGCAGTTTAACCTCAACTGAAGGAATGGTAATGCTCCTTATTAATTAAATATGTATTCATGACTATATTTTCATGTTAATATCTTTCTATTCAATTATAAATATAAAGAAACATAATTCTCAAGCACAAAGGTTTCAGGTTTTATGTTTATCCAGTACTTTTATGCATATTGAATAAATGTACAGTTCCTGTAGCTCATGTTACTTTAAAATTTTCCTGGTTGTGAGATATTTTTCCACTATCCTAACTTATCAAACTTGAAAAATTTCTATGTGCTATAATTAACATTACATGAACAGTTTATAGTCACCAAGTTACTTGAAAAGGTTTAAAAATTAATAACAGCTGTTCAGTATCAGTGGTTAAACAAACTTGATACAGAAACTAAAATAAAAGTCTTAGAAATATAAGCCTTAAGTCTTTGTCCATGATACCACTTTCTGATCATTACAGAAATTGTCTTTAACTGAATTTGCATTTCAGTGGCAATTCAAAAATTTTGTTTCTCACACAAAACTCAATTATACAGCCCAAAAGTTGTTCATGGTTCAATGAGCCAAAAGTTGCGAGGAAAAATGTTATAATATTAGTGCAAACTTTTTATTCCAAAATTGTTTCATTACCATACTAGAAAACCTTTTCTATAATTGCTAGTATTGAAATATATAGTTATGAAATATATAAATGTATTAACATAATTAATAGGGGAGGGAAACATAGGTTCTTTAAATCAGATAACTGAAGTATGTAGAATACTGATGTTTTACCAGGTGATAAGACTCTCTCTAGGAAACCAGAGGTTACTCTGGCACAATAAAGTACTATTCAAAGAAAGCAGGAGTTAGTTTAAAACTTTTAACCAAACAAAAATGACATATGCTTAAGTTGACAGGTATGCTAAATATATTGATTTATTCATTATGCAATGTACATATGTCTTTAAATGTTATCTTGTACTCCATAAATATAAACAATGTCAATCAGAAAGTAAACAGTATTAAATTTATTAATATTTTGTGTTTCTTTCTATTTATGAATATCTGATGGGGGAAAGGAGAAAAGAAGAAAGGTAATAGCTAAGATAATGGTACTACTAATTTCTATTAGTTCACTGAAAGGAACAGTCAGTGTTTATATTATTTGATCAATCAGACACTTATATCTGGTAATCTGAGCAACTACTTTGAAGATAAAAATATATAATATAGTAACCATTGTTAATTTCCTATCACTTTGTTTTGAAATTCTGTATTATCTTTATTGTTTTATTCTTCTTAAAATAAAAAACTAAAAAAAGTGTTTCATTATAATATAAGGCACGTTATTTCACCATTTTGAATTTCCATGTAGGTAATAGAATTTCTTCTTAAGTGCACTTGGGTCATTCATACTTTAAATTGAAATAATCTAAAGTTTTTACAGAAAATAAAATAAATTGAAGAGTAAGTAATGATATTATTGCTTTCATCTGGAATCAATGCAGTGACAGGTGGACAGAAGTGTATGCTACTTACTTAATGTAACGTGTCCAAAAGGGCTGATGTATTGTGCATTGTGCGGTCATCGGTGACGCCTGTCAAACGGATGCAGCGCGGTAGGCAGGACAGAACCGAAGACGAAGAATAAAAGCTAGGAGCTGGAGCTGGGGATTTAGCTCAGCGGCACAGTGCTCCCCTGGGAAGTGCAGGGTCTTGAGTTCGATTCCCAGTACCAGAAAAAAAACCAAAAAAACAAAAACCAAAATACTAGGAATCGTTCACTCTTCCAACGCTCAAAGTTTTGAGCGTCCAGCGCTCAAAGTTTGGGGTCGCTTAATGTCATGTTTTCCACGTGAGTGCATTTTCTGGGAAAGAAAAATAAACATTAAGGGAAAACTATAGGTACGTTTTGCAAAAAGTACCTTTTAGATGTTACAATGTATTTTTTAAAAATAAAATCATTATTTAGCTATCTGGTTGAGTCCAATTTGGTTAGGCTGTTTCTGTCTATTTTATTCTTTTGTAGGGTTTCAGAGTGAAGTGATCTGGATAGTAATTAAATCACAACCACAATTAAATTATGTAACTTCTCTCAGTTTCCTGAGGTTTGCCTGTACTCCAGTTCATATACAGGTGATAATCTGTATTAATGTATTGAGTTTCCCATTGACATGACCTTGAAAATTTTTGATGTCTTCTTCACATGAAACATTTCCTCAGGGTAATCAAGAAAAAGTCCATTTTCTCTAAAACTGGCTAAAAAATTGACATAGAAAGTAAAATGAGATAAATCTTAGAAAAATAACTTAGATCATCAGCTCTAACTCTTGATTCAAACTTAAATGATTCAAAGATTGCTTCCTGGTGTCTCCATTTCCTTCCAGGAGTGGTATGATAATGACCTCAACTCCTCACCCAGCCTCAGTCTGTTAACTGCTGCTGTGAAATGGACATCAAATTTATTCTACTCTTAAAAATGTTTTGTAAAATTTGAGGGTAAAGGAAAATGAGAAAATGTTCCAATTCCTTAACTTTTTGTATTTTTTATGTTATGAAAAAACCCAAAATTTCATAACAAGATTAAAAATAATAATAGTTAATACATTGTATATAAAAATCTTCAAAGTGTCAGTAGTTACTTGTAAGGCATAGACAGAAAAAGATTCTCTCTTACAAAGAAAAATCTGAGAACAGCACGCTAAATGTTGGTGGTCATAGTCCTAATGATAACCACTTCAGTAGAAGAAATAAGAGTAAGAAAGCAACACTCTTCACACTGCTTTGAATTTAATTTCTTCCACATCCTTTTGTGTGTTGAAAGCGAGATGTCTAAATGTGTATATGGATTGTTTCTACCTCTCTGTATTCTGAGACAAGTGGTCAAACGATTCAAAGTGCCACGTGCAGGTAGACTATCCAAGCGCCATGGGAGACTGCACTCACAGCTGGCTTTCATTCTCAACCACTCACTCTTTTGTCTACTTAAACCACATGCATTTTCTGTCTGTACTTTGGAAATTTCCTGTGTTAGTGGCACTGCTATTTTCCAAGGTTTGAGGTTCTTGAAAAAAACAGTGATCAGTGGGCTTGCAGAATTTTAGGATATATTACTGACTTCAGAGTTCGGCTGCTGTCGTGGAACAACCAGGCAAGGCAACGTCTCAATCTTACTTTAAAAGAATCAATTTACATAGATAAAATCCATCTCAACCTTATCAACCAGCAATCATTTAACTCTCTCCAAATGTCATGTTAGCTGCAAAGGTCACAGAAGTATCCTGGAAGACGGAAGGAGCCAATCTCCAGGTGAAGCCGTCAGTCTTTCACAGTCACCCCATTTTGTCTGCCATTTGGAGGTCAAATCCTGTGTAGGTCTCTAAATCTTTTTTTCCTTCCTTTTGACACATATGCAATCATAGAGTTAATGTCAGTCTGAAAAAATTCATAGATAGCTCTAGTTGTATCTAGAAATATGTCCCACTCCAATGTCCAGACCAGGATGTTTTACTTTTCAAATTAAAGGGAGGTAACATAATTGACCAAAAGGAATATGTTATCCACGAATGCCCCTATCCATTGGTACTGAAGTATAGCATAGAGGTGAAGAAAAACAAGTATTTATGTGAAAAAAAAGTTTAAGCAATGACTAGTTTTTAGCTATTGGAACACTGTTCTATTCTTTTAGATTAGATGGTGCCTACCACATTTCACCCAATTCTACGAGTGCTGTTTATATTAAATAGGCTCTGGCCTTTGGTTATTGCTACAGTCACACACATGCTAACTCACTACACACATACATAACTGGAAAGATTACATTGGCAAAAACCACTACATATGTCCCAAATTCCACAGTCTCTTCTCTTTGGAGAAAGAACTAGGTTGTACTTTCCAATCTTAGCCTTACGTATGATCACATGACAGACTTCTACGTAAAAACTATGTGTGCAAGAGACATGTGCACCTCCTGCTCAACCCTGTGAGGAAAGGAATATGTATTATTCTCACTCTTTTCCCCCTCACTGGCTAACTGCAAACGATAGAGTCTAGGGTGGTGATGGTGAACATTTTAGAGTTTTCAATGATGCAAACAACCCACGGCGGCATGCTTGCCAGTGCTCTAGAAGATGACATAACTCCTAAATGGAAGAAACGTAAACATTTGAACCAGTGAGTAAAATGAGAAACATCTCTTTGGATTGTTCCTGTGAATGAAAATTGAATTTCTGTCATGACGATGCACCATACATTTCAAGGCCTAGTTATTACAGCAGCTAGCTTCCTCTAATACAGGAATATCGACTTGGTCAATTTCATTAATTGGATGTTTTCATTAATACTAAAGAAGAGTAAAGCCACTGAAATTATGTGTCCTATTATTATTATTTAATCTCTTCTGAAAAAGTCATAGATTTCTGAATTTGTTTAAGTACTAAAGAAATAAATATAAGCTCTTAGTGCCAAGTGGAGTTACTCAGCAGATTTTTTTTTTAATTTGGCAGAAGTCTGAGTTTTTTTCCAGACTATGCCTTCTAGGCCAGTCTGGAAGATTGATGTCCAATATTATGCCAGCCTTGCAGATGTGTTCTTGAAAGATAGGTCCCTTCAAGTCCATAGAGAATAAGGAGATCCTTCTCTATAGCATTCCTGGGCTCCTCCTTAGGTCCTCCCCTCCTGTAATGTTGTAGCAGATATTGCTTTTGCTGTTCTGTAGTATTGCTTTGACTTTCATCTCATATATATTCTGCATGCACATACATTTTCTGCTGAGTGATGTGTCTCCTCCATTTATACCAGACAACATAATAAGTTCTAAGGTTGATCTTCATTTGGTTAAGGCAACACTTCTTAGTGAGGTCTTTTGGAGTATCTATGTCATGGTTTCCCTAGGCATTAGGAGGTCTCAATAATATGTGTTCATTTTGTAACAAATTCTCCAAAGGTTGTCTGTTTGCTTCTTACCTCATTAAAGCTAAGAACAATTCCATTTCCTGATAGATTGATACAGCTTGCTCTTTACTCCTCTGAGCAGTGAATAAGATCGACATGCTAGAAATCAGGGAGTGACAGATTTTTCCATTAGCGCCTCCCATTTCTCCAATGTCAGTACAGGGTTCGAGGTTGAACCAGGCTGCAAGAATCAGAGGAGGGGCAGCGGAAATGTAATAGAATACATTGGATTTAGACAACTTCAGTCAACTCAGGCCACTACCTTGTGACTGAGTGTATGTGTGAGATTTTCTTATCTCCCCTGGAAATTCAGAATAAGAGCAGAATGGCAGGCTCATACACACATTACTGAAGTCTGACTTCATCTACTGTATTCCAGACCTGGAACCATGTGACTTCTGGCTCTTACTCAAAGTCAAAATGACCATGGAAGGTAAATGTTTTGCAAGGATTCAGGAAATTGAAGCAGGCTTGAGCTAGAAACTGAAGACAGTCACAGAAAAGAACTTCCAGAGCTGCTGCAGAAAGTGGCAAGTGTGCTCAGAGCAAGGGATGTATTTTGGGAGCGATTTATAACAACCTGTCTTTTACTGTAAATGATTTTTAAAAATGTTAACATTTACCATATTTGCTGATTACATCTTGTATATATTATTTTCAACCTATGATGATAATGTGTAAGAAATTTCTAAAATGTAAGTAAATATTCAGTCTCATATGTTGTAATATGATAACATTTTCCTCTACGTAATCAAACAATTATTTTGACTTTCTATTTTCACATGTAAATAAACAAAAACATCCAATAAAGGGCATATGTTAGGTGAGGGGCATTCTACCTCTTTTACACTCCGCTGTTATACAGAATACAGCTATGAGCAGATAAATTGTTTTTGAGCAGGAGAGTCTCCTGTCTGGGATATGAGCTGAGAGGTTTGGGGGGATGACTACCGCAACCAAGAGGAGAAGCAGCGACTATCACCTCAGGCACCAGCCATGAATAAATTACATACCATAGAAACCTTTTTATGAACTGAATTTTTACAGTCTCTGCCTTACCTTTATGCTCCATTTATTTTAGCTTTTTCTTTTATTTTTCCCTGCCTTATAATGCTAAGAATTTTTGCTATGAAGATTTAATTTGAAAGCATAACACATGATTGGGCTTTTTAAAAGCGTTCTATTTTTTAGCAACTAAATTCTTGCACCAATATGTGCTGGGATATAACTTGTAAGCTTAATATTATGCACTAATTATCTGATCTGGTTCTGTAGCATGTTCCCACACAAATGGAAAAATATGTAATACTAAATAAATAAATGATATAATAAATGGTATTTGCTTGATAGTGTTTGCATTATTTTCTACATACATCCAAAGAAGATATATTTTTCATACTGCTTTGTTTCACAATGATCAAAAAGAATAAGAATTTCATTTCTTTAAAAAAAACCATAAGCACAGAAATAAAATATACAATTACTTTTTAAACAAAAAAGAGCAAGAATTAGGAAGATTTGAAGCTGAGAGCTGCCACATTTCTATTTTAGTAGTTTTATTGAGAAATGATTCTTATACTACACAGTCAACTCAATTATTGTCCATAATTCATTGTTATTTTGTACATTTACATATTCAAATAGATGTATAACCATCACTACAGTCAATTTTAGAAAATTTCCATCAACTCAGAGAGAAATACTGTAGCTTTTAGCTATTCTTGTCTATGCCTTCTCTCTCCTCCCCAGTTTTAAACAGCCTCCAGTCTACTTTCTGTCTGCACAGATTTCCTTGTTCTAGATATTCCTATTAATGAGATTACATAATATACAGAGTTTTGTGACTAGATTTTTTTCACTTAGTGTGAGGATTCAAGGTTCACCATGTTGTAGTATGAAACAGTGCATCATTTCTTTTTATGAACAAATAGTATTCTAATGTGTAGCTATACCACATTTTGTTTATTAATTCACTGATGGACATTGGGTTGTTTTCACCTTTTGGCAAATGTGATGATGCTACTTTAAACTTGGATGTCCAAACAAACAGCAGGCAAAGAAAATCTTCCTAGTTGGAGTGCATCTATAACAATTAGCTAGAACTTGACTTGCTTTGCTTAAGTAAATAAGTACTTGACTAAAACCTTAACCATGAATAAAAAATGAAAATTTATTGAGAAAATAAATTGAAAACTATTTTGGTTTTCTGAAAGTTTCCTGTCTGCATATTAGACTTTAATTGTATTTGTTCTTCAAAAAAGTTTATTTTCATTATATAATTTACAGGAAAAATCATGAGATTGCTTTACTTTCTGAATTTCTTGCAGTTTTGGTGGATTTTCTCTTGGGGAGATTTTTTTTTTTAATACCACAAAGGAACCTATGCCATCACTTTACGGAAAGGGAAATAGCCATATCATGGTTAGTAGGAAGTGTTCAGATGCAGCAAGTCAACTTCCAGCAGAGTCTCTAAGATTTTGAGAGATGGATTAAAATCACCCAGTGTTTACAATTAAGAATTTGGAGCACTGCACATAGTTGCCAAACTTTGAGATGCAAAATCCATAGAAAATAGTGATGATCCCTGGTTTAAGTAAACGCAGTGGAAACATGAGTAACATCGTTTTCATTTTAAATTGTTTTCATTTTCATTTTAAGTCTTCTTTTAAGCCTTTCATTTTGTCTTTACTGTTATTAATTTCTACACATAGTTGATACTAATTTTCCATGTAACATTCATGTATGAATGTAACAATTGTTTTTTAAGCTAAATTTATTATTAAAAATTGTAATTTGATCTAAAGCATTTAAAATTGTTTTGTATATGAAAAAAATCTTGAAGTTGGGAAATTTAGAGTACAGTAATCTTTATGCATCACTAGAAACACCCCTGAGAACTCCTTTTGTGATTTTGTGCAACCTTCAAATCTTTTCTAGATAAATAGATGCAACTAGCGACCATTCCATAAGTGAAATAGATCAGATCTACATGTGTAAACATTGTATTGTCTCCCTACAGTAAGAAACTGAAAGAGTAAGTAAGATTCAAAAGGTACAATAGATATTGTGAAAGAGAAAGAAATTGCTCAAAAGGAAAGAACAACTGTGATGAGGGAAAAGAGAACAGAAGGAAGGATATATATATCTTGTATATATCTATATCTATATCATATATATACAAGAGAGCTAAGATAATTGTTCTACTAAATTTTATTAATTTGTTGAAAGGAACAGTTTTTATATTGTTTGATAAATCTTAGATGTCTGTATCTGATAATTTGAACAACTACTTTGAAGATAACAATATGTAATATAATAACCATTGTTAATAGTCTATCATCTTGTTTTGAAATTCTGTATCTTTTTAAAAATTCTCTTTAAAATAAAAAAAAAACAATCCGTATCAACAACACTTCTTAAGTTTTCCATTTAGTTTGTTGCACTTCGACTTAATTTCATCTTGCAGTTTACCATCATGGTAACTACTACTCTTATTACACATGGAGAAACATGTTACCTGTACCTGGATTACAGGTACGTAGAAAATCATGTATACAACTTATTTGAGCTAGTTGACATGTATCTATAAGACAGGCAAACAGGCTCTGGGTATAGCTCAGTGGTAGAACACTTGCCTATCATGTATGAAACTTAAGTTTCCATCCCTGGTATGGCAAACAAGGCAAAACAAAACAAAAACCACCAAAAAAATGAAAATTCATATGAATAACTGTGGCAATTAACTGCCCTTTACCCAGTGGCAGAACACTAGGAAGATGATCTTAGTGTCCATATGGAAGGTGTGCTTTATACTGTCTAAAAGTTAAGAGGAAATACTGGTCAGAAAATCATTATCTAAACATGTGTTCTTTGGACAGAAATTCTGAGTAAATATGTATCACTGTACATCATAAGATAACAGTCTACTTAACTGAGTCAGTTATTCATATTATTTTCTATAAGAGGGGACAGTTGGTGGTCCAGGGACGTTAAATTGCAGGAAGGCAGGTGACGATGGAATGAGGAACGGACAGTAGTCTTAAGAGAGGAAAAAATACTTTTTGCCTTCTTTTTTCTTTTTTTAAAACTCAGTGGCAATCTTAGTCTTCCAAATTATCACTTTCCTTGGTGGTATCTTCAAATTTCTTTAAATATGGTTTAAATTGGTTTAATTTTAATTAAAGAGCAAAACCTCAGACATCTTTGAGCAAGAGAAGGAGACCCCACCAAATCAAATATAGAATACCACGTTGTCCTAGTACACAAGAAGTTAATACTGAAAGATTTCAAAATTGTGTACAAGGAGAAAATAGTCTTAGCCAACATTACAATAGGAATAGAGTTTATTTTTATTTTTCAGCTAGATATCAATTCTTGATAATATTGTACTGGCTTATGAAATACATTTCATATCCTAGGGTAAAGATGTTGGAGATGTTTTTCTTATGGCTCATTTCCAAACTGCTAGGTTTTAAAAATACAGAGATGTTAAGAAAAACATTTTAGCCTAATCATAGTCTCTTGCTGTATCACCACTATACAACAATACAACAATAACAAAGAGCTCTGCCTCAGTGTGGCCTCAAATCCCATTTCATACGGTATAAGGAGAGATCAGAAACCAAGAAAAGAGGTACCTTCTGTTAAAAAGAAAAAGGAAATTGATGTCTTTCAAACTATGAGTCACCAAAGTGAATGGACCATAATTGCCCAGGGACAGACACACACGTACAGAGCCTTTAAGCTATCATTTTTTTCAAGAGAAAATTGAAATGATAAAATAAAACTAGTGTGATATGACATAAAATAACTCATTTTTTTCTTTCATTTGCACCACTTTTTAGTGCAGTCTTTTCTTTAGGGGCTGGATTCTCTTACATGCGAAATAGGGTCTTGCTGACCTGTTTTCTTGGGCAATTGCCCTGAGAGGTTGGATGATTAATCTGATTTTACTTCACTGGGAACACTCATTAGCAGTAGGACCATTGCTCATCTGGTTTACTTTCTGCACCACTGTTATTTATACCAGAGGCAATAGGGACAGTCCCGAGTCTACAGAACAGACACTCCTGCCACAGAGATGCATCTCTGTAAAAGAGACAGAGACTTGAATATTCGCTTCTGGAATATTCAAATGAAATAATTTATTTTCTACTGGTCTGTGCAATATTGTGGGTGACTCTAAGCCTTGTAGATATGATCAGTGTAGTCCTTTCAATCGTGTGATATTTTTAGCAGTGGAATTTGGTACTATGATTATAAAATGTTGGGCACACTTTGAAAGCCTGCAAATTTAATTGCTAAAAATAAATTGTATATTTACAATTAGCATATGCTTGGTAATTGTTTGTGTTCAAGACTGATCACTAGACATATTACATTGTTCATTATTGTTATTTCTTACAGCAAAAAGTACACACAAAATGAATATTTAAATACTCATAGGTATTTCCTGACCCAGACAAACCAAATTTAACTACAAAGACTTATCTTACACAATGACTTTTGTTTCCTTTTTTCTGCTTTTAATTTTCTTTTCTTTTATTATTTTTAATTCATTTTTAATTGATTATACAGATTAAGGGGTTTCATTTTGGCAGATTTGTACATGCCCATAGCCTACTCTATTATTTTCCACACCCCACCTCTTCACCTTCTGGCCCTCCCTCCCCCATAGTTTATTTTCAGAGCTTCCATGCTTGTATTCTCATCATTTCCATGCCCATGTTACCTGCTGTTCTACCTCATCTTACTTCCTCCCTCTTGTCTAATAATGGTCTCCCTTCTAGTTCCTTATCATTTCTTTTAGACTTCACATATCAATGAGAATTTGTGGTATTTGTATTTCCAACCTGGCTTATTTTGCTCAACAAATGTTTCTGACTACACCCTTGCCACTTTGCTCCCCTTACTCCCGTAGCCTTAGGCCCCCATGGACTATGGCCCTGTCTTCCCAACTTGCTCCCTTGAGCACATCAAATTGAGCTCTATATCCCTGGAGGCAACTGTCCCTTTGTCTTTCTGAGTTGGCCTTCTAATTTGTGTTGTAATATTTTTGAGACATCTCATGACATTTTTGATACCTTTGATTCATAATCATACAAGAGAGCTGTCCTCAAATCTCTTTTTACATTCAGGCACCCTTCCATTTGACCAAATTGTATTATCCTCTGGAAAGAAATAAGGCATACCAGTTGGTTGGTTCAAGTTCGTAACAATTGAGGAAGCCACATCGGTATGGATGTTTGGACCAAGCGGGAAATTCCATCCTTTGATGACTCATTTTATTTAATGTGGTTTAGTGGGTCAAGAAACTCAATGGATTTCTCTCTTTTTCTTTTTTTTCTTCAAAATAAGTCATTAAGTGGGAGCATGACCTAATGAATACTGATGAAGATGACATGATTTGTGTGATAATTATCATGAGAATGATGTCTAATATTGATTGGATGCTTGGTATTAATCATTCATTTTTGAAGCATTTTACATGAGTTGGCACATTTACTACTCAGGATTTGATTATGGGTTGGACACGATTACTGTTTGCATTTCACACATGAGGAAAAGGTAATAAACAAAAGTGAAATTACTTGTCCAAAAAGTTGTATTCCTGAGGTTGAGCTCAGATATCTTATTTTGTTTCCTTTATTTATTACCTGTGGCAAGAACTCAAGATTTGAATTTGGAAAAGGTGGAATGTGAAAGTAGCTGAGGGAGCCCAAGACCACTGCATGCTTTTAAACTCAGCCTTTATCAGACAGTACACACTTAAACATAACGAATGTACTGCACAGTATTTGATTCTCATTTTATTGCAGTGCCTTGAGAATAATGCTTTCAGAAAATTTATGATTAACATTTTGGGGTGTAATGACAATTGAAAAGTGCAAATTAAACAGAACAATTTACTATTCTTCCTTTAATATCAAGTAACTTCCTCCAAACCTACTGTTATTTCTAATTTGCATGATATTAATTAAAACTTTAAACCATAAAAATAGTTTAAATTGACTGTTTATAATTTTAAGTTATTGAAAGCAATGCAAAATTTATGTTGCTTTACCCAACCTGCAGATATTTGGGAAAAAAATCACCATGGCACAGTTACCAAAGCAGAATGTTTTTTGACTTATACTTCTGCAGTCCCTTGATTCTTCTAAGGTGTAAAGCAGACAGAAAAATGACTGTGTTAAATTAGTACTCTGTCTCACGAAACCTAAGAGATTGGGAAAGTAATAAAGATGCTGCCACAAAACTGTCTGCATGAAAAAAGTTTTGAGAAGTTGATGTTATTTTAGAAGAATTGGAGATGATTTGTCTTATAACACATTTTTGGCAGTTAAAATTGAATCTGTTCATATTATGATGTTTATTTATCAGACTGGTTCCTTATCCAGCCATCAGGGTCTGTTTTGTCTTGTTTTGGTATTTTTTTGGTACCGGGAATCAAACTCATGACCCAGGCCTGCCAGGCAAGCACTTATGCTGCTGAGCTACAGCCCCAGCCCAGCAGTCACTGTCTTACTTACACATTCTGGGGAGCAGGGAGAGAGGTGGGAAAGTAAGAGAGGATAAGAAGAAATCAGCAACAGATGTAGAAAGTGATTAAAGAATCTTTAAGATTTAGGGACATAAAATATTCTTTCCTTGGTGTTCTAGGGGCAGCAGGAAACAAAAAGATGTCTCCCCTTTGCTACTGAGTACAACCTGAGAAATACATGCAACCTGAGAAATCCTGATGTGTGATAAAGTTTAATATGTGTTTGTTATCACCAGTGCCATAGAATATCATAGCTACAATACTTCCTCACAGAAATAAGATCAATCGTACCTGGAAAAAAGAATGCTCAGTGTAACAAGAGATGAGGTGCCATCAAAGAGCTTCAGAGATAACTGGGGACTCGGCAGTTGACAGTGTTGAATAGGGCCAGAAGTGAAGAAATCATTGGAGAATATCCTATAGTTACTAACTGATGTGGTCATGAGTATCCAGGATATAACACCGCATGATGCCTGGAGTGATTTTGGCTGTCCATGTATTGCTAGAAGCTGGAAATCCTACAATAGCAGGTGGGGAATGGAGAGGCAGAGCCAGCAAATAGAATATATATTTTCTAATTTGATCCCTTTTCAAATTCTAGTCTTTGTTGGCCAAATAAAAACTGGGTTGCACGTGCCAGGAAATCATTTCTAAACTTGTACTGGTTTTTTAAAATATTAGTGGCGTATAAATGAATCAATTCTGAGCATCTTAGGTAGAGATGTCACAAACAATTGGAAAGCTCCAGTGGTTTAGGAAAAAGATGGTAAGCAAATATCAAACAGTTTTACCTGATGATCAGCAGCTTATGATTTGGAAAAGTAAATATTTAGGACCTATTACCAGAGAGGGAAAGTTACAGGAGGCTCGGGGTATGTTATCAAAAAGTGACATTAAGGATAGAATGCTCGAAAAACATAAAAGGCAAGATTTAGGTTAGAAAAGAAAAACAATAGCCCAACAGCGTATTTCAAGCTCTAGAATAGGAACTTCACATTTATATTTTGTTAATCACTGTATTTTCAGAACCCAAAACAGTGGATCAGACATACCAGATATCTAACAAGTCCCTGTTCAAAGAATGAATATAGAATTTTTGAAATAATTAAAACTTTTGCATCCCTCTTTGTGGTGATATTTGAAATGATCTAATTAGAGAAAAGTTTTTCTCTATGGACTAAAACTTGGCAGTGAATATGGCTAAGGTTGACCAATTTCTGTCTTATATCAATTAAACCTTTCATGGGTTTTTACTCAGCTGCAGTCATTAATGAGCAGATGTCCAGGCTTTGATAATTATGATCATAATACGTTGCCCTAACACCATCTTCCTTACCCATGGAAACCTAAAGTCTTTACCAAAAGTAATTATTACAGCACTTATGGGAGATAGGAAAGCATAATTAACACCATTTACAGAAGAAAATGGAAAAAAAGATATTAAATAACCAGTCTGTGGAGATGTAGTAAATGCATTTATTGTTTTAAAAATGACAGCCCTCAATCTCATTACTTGAAAATAATGAATGAGCAATACCTAATAGCTGTTTGTATTAGTCAGGGTTTAATTTATAAGTGCATTATATAAATGAATTATTAGGGGTTGACTCGCATGAGTGAGGAGGTTTAGTTCCTCATTCTGTTGTCTGTAAGCCAGAGGCCTGGAAGGGGTGCCATACGTTTCCATCCAGCTCAGACTTGACTCCAGAGGAGATAATAGTATTAAATCTGTCTCAGTCTGAAGTTCCAAGCAGCATGTAGTAATATCTGAGCACTGGAGAAGCAGTAAATTTATTGTTCTGTCTTTTTGTTTTATTTGGGCCTGCGGAGGATTCAATGACACCCATCTGTATTGGGCATGATCGTTTTTACTCTGTCTACTGATTCAAATGCTAACTTCCTGGAAACACCTGCTCATTCTTCCAAAGTTACTGTTTTATCAGCTTTCTGGGTCTCCTCTAACCTAGTCAAGTTGACAGCTGAAATTTACATGATTATGGTTAAACCCTAAGTTTATTTATCTTTCTTTGTGGGATGGTAAGAGATGAAGGAAAGAAAGATTTTTAAATGTATAAATCGATGCGGTCTTAAAGATCTGACTTGAACATTTGTACAAATTGAGGGTGCTCATAGTTTAATGGAAGTACCCTTCTTAGTTTAATGGAAGTACCCTTCTCTTAGCAGTGTTGGATCATTTAATGTAGAAATATAATTATTTGGTTCTTAAATTGGAATGGTGATATTATCACAAATTCAGCTCCCTACTTTGACACATTTTTCTCTTTGCTTATGAAGTAGCCCCATCCTAGACATTAAGATCAATCTTGATATATTTTAATTATATCAATAACAATGGAGTTATATTGCTTTACAAACACAACTTTTTTGTTTGATTTGATCTTATTTTCTACTCACAGTGATGAAACACACACTGAAGTATGTGTGTGTGTGTGTGTGTACTTTTGCTAAACATTTTGTCCTTTCTGCTAAAGAACAAAGTAAGGATAATTATATCAGGATATTCATACAAGTGACAGAAAATAAAATTCAAAAGATGAAAACAAATATAAAGTAATTAGCTATTTTTATATACAACATTGATCTTTATAACAAAACAGAATCTTGGATTGTATGCTGACTCCATTACTCAGACCTGTTTAGACTCCTTTATTTTTGTGAAGATTTAAGTTTTTTCTTTTATTTCCTAACATTCACAATTTTTTTTTATTTTTTGGTACCACGAATTGAACTCAGGATCTTGTGCTTGCCAGGCAGATACTTTTGCCACTGAGCTTAATCCCTGGCCCATATTCACATTTTTGAATACATAGTGCAGTGGTTTTTTACCACTTAATGATGCTCTTGTGAATGATATGGACAGTATTTTCCCTGTAATTCATATGCATGTTGTGGGCAGGCACTTCACCCAAATATTTTTCCTCTATTTCACTCACTCATTGCAACCTCAGGATTTTTTAAATTATGTCCCTTCTTTGCTCTAATTTCTTTGTTGAGTGATCCTCTGTTTTCACTTCGCAGATTTCCCCTTTATCCACCCATTCACATCTGAAATATTTTGTTTCTTTGACGATAGTCTTTTTAAGCACAATTAGAACGTGCTGAAGGCTCTCATCAACATGTTACACTCATGTGCTAGCTTTACTTGTTAGTATTTTGTTGTCACTGACCCATAATATTGCGTGCTTTTATCTATTGGTTTATCCCTTCAATAACTAACTATGCCAAGCTCACTCATTGACTATCTGTAGCTGAATGCATCTCAAATTTTGTTGTAGATTTGTTTTACTTCTCCTTTTATGTAATTTAGGTTCCTGGATCTTATATTTTTGCTTATCCTCAATGTCCTTTTCTGGTAGTAATAGAATAAATCTCAATTTTGGCTGGCTTTGTAGTTTGTAAATCAATAAACATTCAAAATATTGTAAGGCAATGATATTGCCTGGTATTAAAGATGATAGTTTTCTCAATAGGCAATCTTTTTATTGTACTACTTTGAACTGATTCAAATTGTACCTTAAACTTGTGAAATTTAATCTCCATGGTTATATAAGGTACTCAAACAGGAGAATGAATGGCTTTCAAATATTTTTATGGCTTTCAATCTTAAAACCTTCATAAAATAAATTGGATTAACTGAAGAAATGGGAGGAATCATTGTTTCTTCTGATTATATTTTTACTTTTTGTGTTAAATTCAGGACAAGATCCGATACTGGGTTGGTGGATCGGGAGCGGGAAACACCTCTTACCAACCCCAAAAGAAAAGTAGAGTAAGAGGTTTCTGTAACTGTCATAGCAAGGCAGTCAGAAACAGTTCACTTGGGATCATTTCTGTCAGATCTTAGCAACATTTTGTTTTACACTTTGTGACTTCTTTGATGTTTACTGCTTTTTTTATCTGCTTTTATTTCCTTGTAACCAGGAGCAACAAAAGTCTTAGAAATAACTATGACCCTCTGCGGAGGAATAGCTAAGGGAAAGCTAAAGCAAAGGGATCCTATTGTAAAGAGTAATAACGATGTCAGGAGGAAGCAACACTTTATGTTCCTAGTCTGAGATAAGTCAGAAAAAAACCTTGCAGAAAGATGCTGTGGTCTGAGAAGCAAGCCTGAGTTTATCCATAAAGCACTCAGGAGAGCTTTCTGATATTGACCTCTAAGATTCTTTCAAGCCCAAAGTATTCTGACTTCTTTATTTATGTCTGTTTATCTTCATACTATTGTGGACTACAGGTCCTGTGTACTTACCTTTTGGGAAGTTTTATAGGCACTTGTGATATAATTTGGTAAACACCAGCGAGAAAGATAAATGATGTGCCTTTATTTTTATAGGGATTTTGTTACAAAAGTGAAGAGTTCTGAGCAATACTTTTTTTAGATTGATAAGTTCTGTGAGGACAAGTACTTGCATAGCACTATCTGCATCATAAGTAAACAAAAAACTTATAAATAGCATATTTAAATACACAGCTTGCTGGCTGCACTTTATAACACATTACCTTGTTTTATTTTTTCAGCTCTTATTTAGGAGCTCAATGAATCATATCTTTAATTTTGTGAAAAGATGCACAAGAGCTTAGGGAAACTTGACATTTTGATCTTTACACATTGCTAAAAGAACTAATTTAGACAGGTTATTGAACCAAGTCAAGCCAGGTCTGTTTATTCTAACTGTGAAATTCAACTACTCATTGGAGCAATAATCAGAGTATCTGGATCATGTCAAGGTGAGATACACATTGGTAGAGCTTGGAGGCTCATCTCAGTGCCCCCTTTCCACACTAGTAGAGGAAAAACATACCAAACACCAGTCAAAATGAGTGATACAAAAAAGTCTTCTCTTTCCTACTTGCAGCCCTCCGCTCCCAAACTGAAGACAGATTAGCTTCACTTAGATTCATTCTTTTAATTTAATGTACATTACAGCCTTAACTGTTAACAAAGATATCATGTTATCAATATTAATAGCATCTAGACTGGAAAAAATGTGAAATACTTTCACAAATGACTTTCTTGGTTGAGAGAGAGAGTCAGGTTTCAGGTTTCAGAGGCCAGACCTAAAAAGTTAAGTTAACTCTTTCTGTGCTGATCTGCAGGATTGACCCCAGTGCTCCCAACTTGGAGGCCTCATTCAGAGGCTGTAGAACCAATTATTGCTTTTTTCATTCTCAAATTCAGATTAAGCTACAGTCTTAATGCACAATAATTATCTTTACTGACAGCCCTATAATTAATGCAAGACACAAAGCAATTAACTGAAGATGGACCAAAAAATGGTTAATATCATTGCTATACAGGTCCCAAGCAGAATTAACATTCTTTGAGAGGCAGACCCTTCTGCACAGATCATTGACATGGTTGTCATAGAAACTGACTTTATTGTCATTACCACAGTCTCTAGACATCTGTCCTAGGTTCAAACACTCATTGACATGTGCATGCATTTGGTCAGATAAGATGTCTTATCTCTGGCACCTTTAACATCCATGAGTATCCTGAATCTGTTTAAATAATGAAACACCAAATTGAAAATGACTAACCACAGGTCTGTCAGCATTTAGACTTGGGTTGACAGCTTTTCATAGCACCACTGAAACACAATCATACTAGATTGTATGGATTTTGTAGTCAACTATAAATTACTCACAGTAATGGTTTAAAGCCCTGGGACTCAAGAAATATTAGTGGTATGTTTTCCCTAAGTGGAAGATTTCCTAGAATTCTAAGGGCGTTTTTACAGACATGATTGAATATAGTCTACAGGCATTTGATACTGGAAATCTGATACTGCTACATTTCAAACAAGTCAGAGAATTATTGAAAATACAGCTACTGAGAACTAGAAAGGACGTTCAATTCCCTCATTATTTATCTGCTTACATTTCCTAAATGCTTTATCTATTGGTAATAAATGGCATTATTTTTCACATTAACAAAAGGAATTCTTAATTTTTGTTAATTCTAAATGCACTCAATATATTTAGGATTTTAGGCAGCCTAGTTGTATTAACTCTCTGTTCTAATCATGCTGATAACGAAATATGAATCCATACTTTTCAAAATGTCCTTGGGGGACAGTAAGTCAGAGAATGGAAGGGTGTGTTAGCTTTACTTCAGTCTGGTGCTCTTTCAATTCCAAGAATGCACAGCTCCACTATTTAGAGTTTATGATAGGAAAGTGTGTTAGAGCAAGTGCCCTCCTACCAAGCCAGTGAGCAGGGAAAGAAAGCACACATCTTAGGGCCCCAAGCTTCCTTCCGACAGAGCCTCAGTGACCTAAGCACCTCCATTAGGCATCACTTCCTACAAGTGCAAAGTATTCATCAGCATCTCCATTCTGGGACCACGCTTTTACAGATGGCTCTATGGAGGGACACCTCTTGAAACTGTAACCGAGAGATAGCATTATTTTTGTTTGGAGATCACCATAAAGGTCTTAGTAAAGGATGCCTCTTTCAGTGCTATAGTTTTCTTAGCTGATGGTTTTTATATTGTTATATTTAAATGTATCAGGTGTGAGTTTCATGTGAAGAGAAAATTGAGTGTTAGCAATGGCTTGAAACTGTCCAGAATACTACAAGAATGTCTCATGAAAAGAACCAAAAAAAAAAATAGTTAAAAATGTATAGCACAGTCAAAGAAAACTAATGAAAAAAAAAATCCACTGTTATGCAAATAGAATGATATAGAATGAAATATTTAAGAATTTACATTTTTCTGTGATGAAACATAAAATAACAGAGAAGCAGATTATTATACAGAGAAAAGCATAAATAGATGACAAGACAAAGTCTGCGCTATATTGGAAGGAATTCAGAGCAATTGAGAAAAGATAATACCATGGGCAGAAAGAAATACTTCATGATTTTATATTCAATGGATTTGGATAAGTGATAGGTACTTTAAAGAGGATAACCTAGAGATTTCTCATTTTTTTTTCCTTCAACAGGGAAAAAGTCCTGCAATGGAAGAGACATTCCCTTTTGGCCTAGTGTACAGCAGAATAGTTATTTTTCTCTTACATGAAACAATTTTAGCATATTTTATGGATTCACATTTTTCCTGCTGTTGGATACACAGCAAAGCATGACCAATAATTAAGTATAATTAGTATAAATTATGTCTGGCCACAATCATAATCTTTGTATACAGTAAATAACTGATTAAAGTTAATCCAGGGAAAATAGAAATGTGAAAGTATCAAGAAGAAATTAGTGGTGAAAGATATTATTTGCACTAGGTTTATAGCTACTTATATGGAAAAACTGGCTAAAATATTTAGAATGTATGTTGAGAATTGAATACAGACTTGGGGGTCATCATACTTCTATGTAATTAAAATGCAACTATTTCTTAGAATGTGTCCAAATGTGGTTCGGGAGCAGATGCGAGGACATTGGTAGAAATCAGTTAAGAGAATGTAATAAGAACTTTTCATTAGCTCCTGAGCCAGTCAGCAATGAGTGGAGACAGAAAGAGATAGAAGAAAGCTGGTTAAGATAAGGGAAAAGGGCTGATCCATATTATTATTAAGATTGAATGTTACTGTTAATTCTGAATGTCACATTAAGACTTATTCAAGTAGTATCGGTCAAGATGACTAGGCTGCTTCATAATGTGGGAGAACACATAGAAATGATACTTCTTAGACCAATTTCTAGACAAATTTTAATGGGAATAAGTTCTAAAAACAAAGGTCACACTATAGGCTGCTTTGATCCATGATGTATTTTAATTTGACATTTTATAACCAGAGGAGGTGTTGGGTGGTAACACCTAAAGTGTAAGCATCAGAGGATAATAGGAATGAAATGTGCATGAAATTTTTGGGACTCTATAAGACCAGAAAATGAAAACCTGAAAAACCAGAAAATTTTGTGATCTGGGCGTTGAATTTAGTGAACAGTATAGTAGATGTGGGTATAGAAAGGAACGCAGAAAGCCAGGAGCCGAGGTCTATGACAGATAAATTAGAGTGATGGGGAACTGCATGGGAGGAATGGTGGAGGATGCAGCAGTGATGGTCTAAACTCAGCACCGTGAAACACATGATTATCTTGAACTTTCCCTGATTCTGGACTTGAAGGGCGAATAGAATGTGGATGATGAGAGTACTTTCATGAGATTTTGCTGTGATATAGTTTTGTCTCTCACCCATCCACCGGAATAACCTCAAGACATTTCAAGGAAGGGTTTTAAAATAGAGAAACTTATAAATTAAAATTAGAGACATAAAAACAAGGAAGTTGCTTTGTTCAGGAAATTATGATAGAAAAAAGTGAGCAAAGTACTGTTAGCAGCAACATTCAATGTCAGCAGGCCTGAAGTAGACATATGGGCGGCACCAGTACTACTAGGTATGTTTCAACTGACGCTCAACTAGAATTTTGCTTGTAAAGAAGTTTAGAAAACACTTTTGCCAGCTTCTATTCCTTATGAATATGGTATTGGGTTATTCATAAGGTAGAAATAATGCTCAATGTGAATAGACAATATTAATATTAAAGATTATTTTCAAATAAGATGGGTTAGACAAGATTTATTAATGTGAGAGAAAGATGAAAAAGATTAGAAGAAGTTTTGAAAGACAGTAGTGAGGAACTGCATTAGAACCCAGGACATATAGAGTAATGTGATGCTGAAACTTGTATGAGACCAGGAAAAGTCTGCAAAGGATCATATTGTATGTGTTACCATGGTGTGAAAACGGTTTGTCCCCTCTGAAACACATGGAAATGGATTCCCATTAGGCGGTGTGCAGTGGAACCTTCAGGGGGTAGTTTTCTTGATAAGAGGTATGACACTTTTCTCTCCAGACTAATTATCTTCATCACATGCCTAAACAAATTCTTTAGTTGCTTAATGAAGCACATGATATAATTACCACAGAGTTACAGGATTTAAAATGATTTTTTGATTGTTTTGTAGCATTGCTTTTTGTTATTCATTGTTTTATTAGTACGTTTGCTGTACCTAATGATTACATTTATCACAGGGAGCAGGTACATGTACATAATGTATCTTTTTTTCATCCTCTACATCTCTCCTACCTCCTTGCTCCTGTCAACTCTTGGTCTCCTTCCTATTTGCAAAAATCCCTATTTTCTTTCTTTTCTTCAGTTCTTTATTTCCACCTCTTTTTCCTCTTCTCTCTCCCTCCTAATGATTTATTTTATTTTGCTCTCTCTATATATATGTTTATAGATAATATATATATTTATCTATATATTATTTTGAGTTTCTCATGGAAGACAAACAATTCTATATTTAAGTTTGTATGTCTGACTTATTAAACTTAATATGATTTCAAGTATGTCCACTTACCTATGAATGTCTCGTTTATCTTTCCTTATGTCAGAGTAATTGTGTATAAATATCATATTTTCTTTACCTATTCCTCTGTTGAGCATATAGACCATTTCAAGGTTAGAGATTATGCTGTTATGAATATGGATGTGTATGTTTCCTCATAATATGATGACTTTAATTTTTTTTGGAAGATGCCTAGAAGGAGAATAGTTGAGTGAAATGGAATTTCTAGCTTTAATTTTTTGAGGAATCTCCATACTTAATTCCATAAGGAGTTCACATTCTCACTAACAATGTAGCAGGGTCCCTTTTTTCCTGCAGACTTGCCAGCATTTTATTTTATTTGGTTTCTTGGTGATTACCATTCCTTCTGGGACCAAGATGCTAGATTTGTTGTTGCTTTCTAGGATATTCTCGAGAACTTTTTGGAGAGTTGATTTGGTGGCCATAAATTTACTTATGTGCTCTTTATCATGGAAATACCCAATTTCTTCATCAATTTTAAGTGTAGGGGCTGGGAATTTAGCTCAGTGGCACAGCGCCTGCCTGGCAAGTGCAAGGTCGTGAGCTCAATTCTCAGTACTAGGAAAAAACCAAACCAAAAAAAAAAAGAACGTCCAAAAAAATTTTCTTTTAAAGTGTAATTTTGCAAGATGTATCAGTTTGGGTTGGAAATGGTTTTCTTTCAGGTCCTGAAACACTTCATTCCAAGCTCTCCTTGCCTTTAAGTTTGTGTTGAGAAATCTGCTGCGATCATGATGGTTTTTCCTTATAATTTTTTGCTTCTTTCTAACAGTTTTTATGATTCTGTTCTTGTGTTGATATTCTGGTAATTTAACTACAGTGTGTTGTGGAGTGATTTTTTTTGTAGTCACGGTTATGTGGGATTTGGTATGGATTGCTTATCTGGATGATAAAGCCTTTTTCCCACGTTTGGAAAGCTTTTTTGCTATTACTTCTGTAAGCAGAATATTTATGCCCTTTGTGCTGTCTTCTGAGTTTTCACTAATTCCAGGTAATCTTAGATTAAGTCTTCTCTGTGCCATCTAGAAGCCAGTGGATGGCATTTTCACGTTCTCTCTTTTCTTAAGGTATATCTCATTGATTAATCACCAAGAAGAGCTCTGTCTTGTGGGTATGGCATTCTGTCCTCGCAGTGGTCGCTTCTGCTGCCCCTACTTTCAATAGTGGTTTTAATCTCCTATATTTCCATTTGGAACTCTGTTATGGACTCCTTTTGTTTTCTATGCTGGGCATTTGAGCTTTGCATGTCTTTCTTTAGCTCTACTAGATTTGTGATAGTGTTCTCTGTAGACTCACTGATCATTAGGGTCATTACCCGGTTAGATATATCTTCTTTGAATTTGTTAAGCACCTTATTGATCTGTTTTGTTACCTATGCTGTTAATCTTTCACATTATTTCTGTTGTATGGATTTTGATTTCCTCCACCTGGCTTAGCTGTGGTGGAGTTGAGAGTTTTTGGAAGTATTTTGTTGAATTATCTTCTCATGTGTCTGGTTTTTGTTTGTTTTTCTTTTTGTGCTGCTTGCTGGTTGATTATACTTGGCAGCTTTGGTGCTAGTATGGAGACCTCTTTGATTAATGTCTAATTATCAGAGATGTCTTCTGGGCATGGGTAACTATTGGCTTTTGTTTCTGTTTTAGGATGCAGCCACCTCTGTTTATTTGAGAGAGGAGGATGCAGCTTATTTGGTACAGTATGGTTCTTGGGAATGGACCTTGGTAGTGTTTATGACACCAAAGCCATCCAGTATTGGTCTACAGAGAAAAGTAATTGACAGCAACAACTATGTCATCTTGGCCATAGTAGTAAAGTCAACAACAATAATAGCATCAAAAATAAAGTACATATTGACAACCTTAAGAACCAATCATGTACCACCCTTAACCAAAGCAGAAATCTACAACTATAGTATTGATACTGAGGCAAACCAAATATTGGCCTATGGTGAAGCAGCCTCCTGGTCTCTGCTGGATGTAGGCAGTGGGACAGAGACTCAAACAGACCATTCAACTCAATGTCATCACCTTCAGATCCAGAGCCCTCTGAAATCACCCACTGAACTTCACCTCTCTCCACAGAGGGCAGGTCCTATGTCCTTCCTGGCCTGAGGTGGAGCTTTTCAGGGAATCTCAGGAGGTCTCTGTCTAGCTCTCATCCAATCTGTGTCTGTCTCCCAGGACTGACTCAGCCAGTCTCTGTGACTGGCTAACATTTTAGTCTTAAAATGAAAACTTCCTCCGGAGTGTTTGCCTCATCAAGCAGGTCATTCATGTGGTAATCATCTGTGCTGCCTTGTGTTGAGAGAAACCAAGTTGCAGAGCCTGCTAGAAGTAGGTAGTTTGACTTTCATGGAAATTTTTGTTGCAAATGTGACACTTGTGGTTATTTGGTGTATTTCTCTCTTGACTTTGTTCTAGCAAAACAGTAGCTTGGGAGGATAAAAAAAATCACATCTCTTGATTGTCACAATGAGTCATACATGAAGATTTTCATCATCACATTCTGGTCTTGAGCTAATTCTGGGGGTGATAAACATATAAGTTAAGTGGAATGGTTTTTAAAGAGATTCTTTAAAAAAGAAACACTTTTAAAGAAATAAAAAGAAACTTTTAGAAGGCTGAGTTTTCATATTTGCCTATTTCCATCTCATAAACACTTCTGTCATGGCCAAATCTGAGCTGCTCTCATGAAGTCATTGAACATCGAATTCGGCAGCACTGAGAACAGTTATGGGCTTTCCTGAGTGTCCGAGCCAGCACTGGTATTTCTGTTCAAAAGCTGCAGCCAGCTGAATGAGGTTTGGATTTAATTGTTCTGTCATTGAGCTCATATTTATAGAATAAGCCTGAGCAATCTTAGTATCCTATGTCACAACAACTTACAAATTTATAGTGGTACATTTGTCAAACAAAACAAGCTATCTTCTATCACACTTTTCCTTTTCAGATTTATCTTGGCATTCTCTGGTGGATCACAACCCAGTTTTCTGGAAAACTGGCAATGCTTGTATTTGACAGCTCTTGCTTGTTTGGAACTAAATTCTATACTTTTTTCTTTCACATTTTGTCTGCACTTCTATAATCAGAGCATCCACTCAAAATACTTGCTCTTGTCTGCATTCTGTCTTTAAGAACTAGTTCTCACCAGTCCTTATTCTCTGCTGACATTCCCTTGCTTCAGAGTTTTATTTTCTCAGTCACTGGTGGTAGTCCAAGTCATCTTGCTTTTGCCCATTTAGACATTTCATCAACTTGTCCAATTACCTAAAAGTTGTGATCAAAACATATGGTGAATATTTAAATAAAAAAGTCACAGTAAAAGACACATTGCCGTTAATCGTTCTCAAATATTTCTCTCTCATTGAACACACTTGCCACTTTCTGAAGCAGTTCTGGAAGTCCTTCTCTGTGAGTGCTTTTAGCTATGCTTTCATGCCAGGCTTGTGTCATGAACTGATTCAAAATGTTTACCTTTCGTGGTCAGTTTCACTTTGGATAAGTGCCAGAAGTTGCATATTGTCGAATCTAGTGAATAAGGTGGATGAGGACATAAGACAATGTTTTTATTCATCAGAAATTTCTGAAAATATTTTGAATTGATTCAGGATATCAAGGCAGCCTTGAAAAGACACTCATAAAAGAGAATTTCTATAATGGCTTCAAGAACGATGAGATAAACATGTTCAAAGTGAATGGGAGCATTTTGAGGGGGGATTAATGGTAACATCTCTTCCACTACAGTAACTTTTTAGCATTCACCACATTTTTTATCACATTGCACAGAGTAATAACACTGTGATCTTTAATTATCTTCAGAGATTGAGATCAGAGTGTGCCAAACTCCAAGCACTTAAGTTACAACAACTGTGTAAATGGAACACAAATACTTTGGATAGTTTGATTGATGTTTTTTGACTGAAGTATTCAAAATACTAAAGGCAATTAAAATTTCACATTTATTAAATATTTATGCAGATGAATTTCTGAGATATATTATTATCAAATGTAAAAAAATTTATCCAAAATATTTTGGATAAATTCTTGTTTTGGAAAATAATGAGTAAAACAACCATGACACACACAATATAGGTATACTTAAACTTGATAAAATTACTTGGGAAAAAACAATATGAGTGTGATTTTTTCAAGAGTAAGTAGTGTAGTATGTTTAAGTCTTAGCCAGTTATATTAAAACTTTTCTGCATTAAAATAGAAGAGTGAACAAGAGACACACTGCATCTCTACCTTTTAACACCAAACTAAACCTTAAGTATTCAGAGTAGCAATGCATTATACAGTGATAATTTCAAAGAAGTTAAGAGAAATGTGTTACTAAAAGCTTGCAGCATAGGTAACACATAACAAGAGAGTGTGACTTGAGGAATGGAAATGGAAAATATGTTATTTGAAGAGATGTCAGTTATTTGGAGAGATATACTCACTCACTTATGTATGTACCTATGTTCAAATGACCAGATTGACCTTGCTTGAACATGGAGAAAATCCTTTTTTAAAAGAACTCTCAGTTAAAAGTAGTTTCTGCTATGTCCTCATTGGAGTTTGTATTATATTAAAGTGATCCTGAAACAACAAATAGAAAAGTCCATGGTATATGAAGCCTTTAAAAGATTTTACAACATTTCAAGTTTCATATCTTGAATATCATGTTATGGAAATATAGTTTCATGTAATAATAGCCCTCAAAGTCTTTTATGAAATAACATATGAGACATAAAGTAAAACATTGTTTATGAAAAGAAGTGTTAAGAAAATTTTAAATTTATTATATTTTATTGATGTGTATGTCATTTTTGATTGTGTCTATAGATTTTCCATACTTGGTTTTTATTTTGTATTTAGCTTAGGAAAATGTTGTTACCTGATTCTATGAAACACAGAGTCGACATTTCAGTGCATGAAAAAACAATTTGATTCCACCGTTACTCTATTTCCATTTTCATTAACGTAGTTAAGATTCAGGATATATACTGAGTGATTATTTAACACTTTCATTTCTTTTGCTGATGCCATAGAAATCTTCAGAAATTTGAGAATACAGCCTTCATTTACTTTCCTAAAACAAATTGCAATAAATACATATTAAAACTCACATTAAATAGAAAGAACCTAAACAGAAAGAGCCTAAATGAACTCCAACGAAAGAAAAGATGGAAAGGTTTTTAAGCATTTAGGTGAGCTAGTAGAATAGCACTAGAGAACTTTAGGCAGAAGGTTGGTCAAGGGAGTTGTGGTGGTTGTGTTTGATTGTGTCAACTTGATTGAGTTAGAATCCACCGAGAGAGTTAGTAGTGCACAATTCTGGTTGTCTGAGTGGGTCACAGAGGTGTGACTGTGGGGGTTTATATGTAGTCCCTTACTCCTTTTTCTCTGCTGCTGTTCTCCTACTCTGCTTCCCTGCTGCCATGAACTAAGCAGCTTTATTCCTGTATGTTCTTTTGCCATAATATTTCTGCCTTGGAGTCAGCTGGCCATGGACTTAATCCCAAAAATCCATAATCAAAATTAATCATCTCCTCCTTTAAGTTATAGGGGTTCCAGCAGTGGGAAAGTAGACTGACCAATGATGTGTCCAGGACAATGAGGTTGGCCATTTCTGAGTTTGCAGTTACTTGGCATTGAGATCACTCTGTTTGTGTTAACTAGTAGGCATTTATTGAAGTTAACCCCCTACTTTTCTACTTAGACTAGGAGTTAGGGATTTATTTTCTACAGCATTAATTTTCCAGTAAGATGGATTTCAACTCATTGTAAAAGATATTCGTAAATATTAATACTAGTAAGAGTTTGAAAGATGATTTACAAAAATTTCAAAGAGCAAAGAAATAATTCACAATTGCAAGTTTTCTCCAGTAAATCCACAAAAAAGTGTCAGGAAGAATCCTTTCTAATGTCAGGTTCAGGAGACTGTGAAAGCTTTCTTGGTTAGGCTCAAAATATTAACTGAATTTGTGAGTCAAACAAACTTCTTTAATTTGGGGGTTTCAATAATTTTGTCCCTATGATGGGAAGGCTGACTAGCACAAAGACCCTTGACACCATGGAAAATTTAACAAAAGACTGAGAATTTTGGCCAAATTTTTTTCTTTTTGTGGGGGGAGAGTTTATTGGCACAAGATACTATTATGCTAAGAGAACCAAACATTTTTCTAGTAGCAGTCCTGATGTGAGAATCACATATTTTTAAAAATTATGAAATGGAAATATGTTACTTATTTCTGATATTTTTCTTCTCAAAACTATGGAAATAGGGCTGGGGATTTAGCTCAGAGGCAAAGCGCCTGCCTGGCAAGCGCAAGGTCGTGAGTTCGGTTCCTGGTACCAGAGAAAAACCAAAACCAAAAAAAAAAAAACAACAAAAAACTATGGAAATATATATAAAAACACTGACCAAAAAAGGAGTAGGGATTTTATAGGCTATCTTTTTATATACTTTGCCTTATATTTTGATATTTCAAAGCATAGTACTCCACCACTGAAATATTTTATATTGAGTATTGACAAAAATAATCTAAATTCTACAGTTTATAAAGCATAGTTTCTTGAAGAGATTCAGGAATATTGATGGAATCCTCAGGAAATTAGCTGAAGCTACTATAAGAACAAAATGAACAGAGGCATTATGCACAGTCTGAGTTTGTTGAGGTTTACTTACCCTAAGATTTCTGGTAGAGAATGAGAAAGAGTATGTTTTCTTTACAGATTAGTAAATGTTTTACAAATCAAATATGTATAGTTATTAATGTCAGTTATAATCAATGCTGTCTCTTTGATTTTCCACTTACCTCTAATATAGATATTTTGACCTTTCCATTGACTTTCTATTCATATTGATGTCCAGATCTACATATTTATGTCTATTTTGAAAACCTTTATTGCTCACTACCACTGTTGAGTATACCCAAATGCCTCTTTGTACTATACACTCATAGCCGATGCCTAGCATCTGTTTCCCCTGTCCTTTAGGGATCTCTCCCTGCTACTCCTGCACCCTACCATAGAGGAAAGTGGTTTTCTGCAGAGTGCATCCTGGTTTTTCAATTCTTCCTTGTTTTTCAGTAAATAAGAAGCTGTCTTACCTAAGAAAGGAAACAGGTAAAGTCTGAGAAAAGGCAACTACGAAGGATAAAACACAAATTAAATAGGGGAAAGAAGTAAAGAGCGTGTTGCTTCTGGTGTTATTATTTCTGTGAATGATAAACACAGCACTTTCTAGCATTTGAGAGCTGTTTTCTCACCTGAGATGTAAAATGAAGAAAGGAGGAGAAAATATCTGCAAGCCAAATTACAGCATCTACACTTTTCCCTCTAAAATGGAGCGTACAAATGGGAATATGTTTTATATTAAAAGTGAATCACATATTGTTTCCTAACCACTGACTTACTGACATATTTTATTAATATTTTACTCACCTAGTTCTTAGTCAATATTTATCCAGATTAATTTGTTAAGCCCTGAATTGTTGCCAGAGGTTTATTATAAATTAGTCATCAAATGAAGGATGGTGAGAGAATGCTAAAATCATACTGGGGATAAGCATATTAATTAGACCAAGCAGGAAAGATATAGGATCCTCAAAGAGCAGGAACTGATGAAGTTTTCTTGGGTAGATAATTCTGTACTTCCACCACCACATGCAAGGCTCTCTGTAAAGTATGTTATTAGAAATCAAACTTTTTTTTGTTTTTTTTTTTTTCCGGTACTGAGGATCGAACTCACGACCTTGAGCTTGCTGGTCATGTGCTGTGCTGCTGAGATAAATCCCCAGCCCAAAAACTTTTTCTTTTTTGTCTTTTTGAGACAGGGTCTTGCTGTGCAGTTCAGGCTGGGCTTGAGCAGGAATCAAATTTCAATTGTCTTTGTATATTTAATTTGAATTTTCTCCTAATTGCTCTTTAAAGGATTTCCATCAGTTAATGCTGCACTGTGTTTTACATGCTCACTGACATTGTATACTATGAAGTTAAACTGTGATACATATTCTGTTTTCCTTTGCACATTTTCTGTTTGAACAAAGATGAGAATTTCCAAACCTGAGAATCTTTTTACAGAATTATAAACAATCATATTTTTTCTTTGAATTCATGTGTAAATGGCTTTTTAAAAAATTATTTTTATAATGTAAATATTTATACATTGTTCAAGTGGCTACATTATAAATGTTAAACAATAATCATTGAAATTTCTGATTATATACTATTATCAGTTAAAATCCAAAACACCATCCCAATTTGTGTATAAAATTGTTGCATATTTTGCATGTGTAAAATTCTCAATGTTGGAAGTAAATATGTTACAAATAATTTTCTCACTTCTGCTCCAGAAACAAATAGCTACAGGTAGAAGTATTTTGTTTCTTTCTATATTTTGGTAAATCGTCTCATATATGGGCTAGAGTATATGAGAACTGACCTCACTGTGGTCACTTAAACGTGATCTAATTGACTTCACATTCTAACATGGTCAGTGCCCGCTCACTTCATTCCACTTTGCTGCTTATTCATCTGATTTCTAGTCTTGTCAGTGGTGACATTTGCACTTTAAATGAAATACACACGCCTGTTTTACTCAATTTATAAGTTTTAAAAGGTTTTCATTGAATTCTCACTACCTATTTTGAAAAATGGAGTAATCCATTGAAAATAGCTTTCTTAAGTGATCTTCTCTTAAATGACTTGTTCACAGTATTGCTTTTCTCTTTTTCTCTGTCAAACATAACTGATGGATGTCTACCGTGTGTGATAAACTCATTTCTAAGCAGCCTTTATGTATCATGCTCTGAAAAACCATATTTTCTAAAGATGGACAGAACAATATCTTCCTTCCACATGCTCTTCTGTACTGAGACCTTACCAACCTGCCAGCTATGCCCTTTCCACTTGAATTTGGCAAAATTGAGGACTTTGTTATTAACCAATAAAATGAAATGGAAATGATGTTGCGTAGCCCAAGCTCTGCTTAGAAAAGATGGAGCATTTTAAGCTTCTTGTGTTGATTTTATTTTTGATGATACCTACCATGTAAGAAATGAAATCACAATGCTGGATAAGCCGTGTATACAGCTAATATTTCCATAAATTCTTTTTACTTTTGTTTTGGAGCTACTCCTCTGCTATGTTCCATACTGAAAAACTAGCTCACTATTCAAGTCCCTCTGCCATTTCACAATTTCTCTGCTGACTTCTTACATCTGCACCTTAAATTCGCATTGTTATAGATGTCATGTATTTTTCCAATCATGTTTTAGTCTGAGAAAGGTTTTCACTAGTTATATGAAAACTTTATCTTCTAGGACATTCATCTGCTTTTGACTTTCTTTCCTTTTTAATATGGTAATTTTACATGCATATTTCTCCTTACATTCACACTGAGGTAGGTCTTTTGGGGAAGATAATTTATTTTTCTATAAATCAGGTAGAGGATGCCTAGAGAGAGGGCCATTATCATAGGCAATTGCAGCTCATCCTGTGGTCTGTGGAACATTCTAATGAACACTCTTCCTCCTTTGATGTGATCAGGGCTTCCTCTAAATTGAAATCCCAGAGAGTCAGCATTAACCATGGTGGTTTTATTTTGTCTTTCTGTCTCTCCCCAAGTATATACATCTCTTCAGAACACAAAAAAATTGAACAATAGACAGTTTCTTTTGACTTAATACTCTTTCTTTTCTTCTTACACAAGTACAACCCATTTTCAAATATAAGTACAAGTGCTAATTTCCAATTTCAATTTGTCTTTCTGCTATGCTGTGGTGTTAAACTGAGTTTGCAGAAGCTTCTAGAAACAGCCCAGCTCTTGTTTTGTGTTCTCAACTTTTGTAACCCCATAGGGAAATAACTCAATAGGAAGGAAAAAGATAGCAGTTGTATAAGGATGGTATACCTATATGATTCTACATGTGCCACTGGGTAACTTTAGTATATATGCATATATAAAATTACATATAATTTGAATATATTTGAACAATTTTAAATTTACACGTACTGATATAAAATTGTACATATTAATTGGTATCATGTAATGTTTTAAAAATATGTATGCATTGTGTAGTGTTCCAATCATGATGAACTGGTCCATCTCTTTATCATTTCTTTGGTTGTGGAAACATTTATAATGCTTTCTCTAGGCTTTTGAAGTAAATAGTACATTATTGTTTTGTGTAGTTATCCTACTGTGCAATAGCATAGCAGACCTTCATACTCTTAGCTAACTGTACAACTGCTGTGATATCAACGTTTTAGATTGCACAGGTGAGTGACATCATTTCATTCTTGTCTCTATGGGTCTGGTGTATTTCACTTAAAATAATGATCTTTTTTTTCTTCCTTGTTGTTGCAACTAATGGGATCCCATTCTTCTTTACAGCTGCATAGTATTCTATTGCATATATATGTAGATTTATATATATGTGTGTATACACATATATATAAATCTACAAATATATGTATATAATCACATTTTCTTTATCTGCCCATCAACTGATGGGCATTCAGGTTGTTTCCATTTCTTGCTTATTGTCAGTGTGCAGTCGACACACGTGCGTATGTCTCTTTGACATATTAATTACATTTTCTTTGAATTGAGATGATTTTTTCAGTGTTTGAGGAATCTGTATCCTATTCCCCTGATGGTGAAGCTGATTTACACATCCACCAGCAATGTCCAAGTTCCTTTTTCTCCACATCCTCACAAGCACTATCCTTTAGTCTTTTTTGATAATAACCATTCTTACTAGTGATACCTCATTTTCATTTCTCTGGTCATTAATAATTTTGAAGATTTCTTTCATATACCTGTTGTCCATTTGTGTATCTTCTTTTGAGAAATACCTATTTAGTTCTATCATTCATTTTTAAATCATGTATTGTTTTTCCTGGCTATTCAGTTTTTGGAGTTTCTTATATATTTTAGATATCAATTCCTTGTCACATATATAGTTCACAAGTATTTTCCCCTCTTCTCAGTGTTGTTTCTTAATTCTGTTGATTGTTTCGTTTACTGTCACATGCTTTTAGCTTGAAGCAATTTCGCATGTCTTTTATTGCTTTTGTTACCTGACACTAGCTGGGTAATTATAAAGATCTCTACACCTTTTCCTTGTTCTACATTTATGGAGACACTGTTTCTACAGCTATTGACTTATTTAAGTCTGTTTTTAAAAGTGAATTTTATCATTAGTTTGTTTACCTTGTTCTTCAATTCTGAGTTTCAATAAAATAATTTAGACATTGCTTCAATAGATAACCTCACTTACTTTATAAAAATCTTTCCCCTGACAATTTTAGAGGAACATACATTGCTAGACTTGTAAATTTAGATTTTGTAAACTTTACTATCTTTGGAAATTTTTATCTATTAGTTGTAATTCCTTTTAATTCATCATTTCATCATTTCCCCCTCTAGTTATTATTTTTTGGTGAGAATTTAGAAACAAAATAAAATTATTATTGCTGGGGTCTTGGATGACTACTTTGAAAACAAACCCTGATTTTCCTTTTAAGGAATCTTTCTCCAATAATTGACTATTGGGTATAGAGAAAGAGAAAAATGAAAAACTGGAAGACTATTCCAGAGGCCTTTAAGAAGCAGAAATATGGACTTGTGTATTGGCATTGAGAATAAATAGAATATACATCATTTGAGATATGTTAAGGTAGTAGGGCTGACAGATATTTACAAGGGTTTTTATGATGCCTTGACAAAGACAATAGAGTCAAGCATAAACATGAGTGTGATGCTGAAGGTTAATTTTCTGCTATTCCATAGTTTAAGAAAAATCAGAAGGAAAGGTGAGTTTGTGGTAGGAGGTGATGAGTTATTGTTGAAAGGGGGCTTTCTATGTTCTTGTAACATCAAATAGTTGAATTTTACCTGTAGGATTTGTCTATGTCTGAAGACATTTTTTTGATAACAACTGAGGTGCTGAATGCTATTGGGATTTACTGAATGTGGGCCTGTAGAGCTGCTGAACACCATATAATGTACAGCTTCTCACCTTACAAAAATTCTTTGTACTCAAATGCAAATAATTTTGAGGTTTAGAAGTTGTGCTCTTGCTGGGGACCATGAATTATAAATTGAGTCTAGGAGACGTTTGTGCTTGTTCTAGTCCTGCCCTTTGGGCCAGATAGATAGGAACACTGAATCTCTCTGCTTATCACTGGTCACAGCTGGAAAGCTGGCAGAGTAAGACAAGACCTGCTGAGGATGATAAGGCACCTGGGGGAAACTACAATTTCCTCATTGCCCCCCGACCCATCTTCCTGTTGTCCTTGCAAGAATGCTTTTTGTCCTTCTTAGCCCACTGTAGTCGCCATTACTGTTTCCAGAAACCCACTTCCTTTCACCTGTCATCCTTGACTCAGATGTAATGAATAAATATTGGCTACCTCATGACCTTTTGTTCCCCACGAACAATTGGTCACCTCAGATCCCTGCCTGCACCTCTGTTTTGTCTCTTTCTCTTTCTTCCTGCCATGTGCCATAACATTTGGCAGGAGACTGGGGACTCACTGCAGGGGTCCCTGTTAACTGGCACCATGGAAAGAGTCTTCCATATGTTCAGTGAAAGTGTCCAACAGGCAGATGGTTTGATTGGAAAGCCTGATCTCAAAAGCAAGTATCACATATTGGGAAAAGTTCTCCGGTTGATCAACAAACACGTTATTTCTTTTGTCTGGACACACAGATAAATACATTTCTCAGTTTCCTTTTGTTAGGAAAATCTTCATGACTCACTTCTAACTAATGGATTCAAAGATAACAGTATGTACCACATCAAGCCTGTGCCACTAAGAATGTCCCATTTGCAATCCTACATGTGTTTTCACTCCCATTTGCTTTGTACATGTAAGAACAATGATGTAGAGATGGTACATCTACAATATGTGATTTGCCTCAATACTTTAACAGCACCTGAAAGAGAGAGCTACCTTTCCTTTAGAATCTTTGCTTTAGGCTGCTTGTAAGTATAAAAGAAATGACTATTTTTGGAAATAGGTTTATCCTTTTTTTTTTTTTTCTTTTTTGGTACTGTGAATCGAACTCAGAACCTTGCACTTGCCATGCCACTGAGTTATATCCCTGGCTTCTATTTTGGAAATTGAAGAGTTTGTATTTACATAATTTAATTATTTCTGCATAACAAATTACCCACCATTTAGCAGCATAAAACAGCAAGTATATATTGCTTCACACAGTGAAGGAACCTATGTGCATTGTAGCCAAGCTGGATTGCCTCTGGATTTTCATATAGTTGTATCCAGGTGTCAGCAGGGACTGCAGGCTTTTCAGGACTAGACCATGCAGGGAAATCTGCCTTTGAGCTTAGTCACCTGGTTGTTGGCTTAGCTCAGTTTCTCACTGGTTGTTTGTTAGAAGCCTCTGTGTCTTGCCACATGGGCCTTTCTGTAGCCTGCTGGAGTAGCTTGGTTGTATGGCAGCCAACTTCCACTTCAGCAATTCATAGAGGGAAAGGAAACAGAAAAGCGGGAGCCACGGCTAAGATAGAAGCACAGAAGCTGTATTTTGTTTTTCATTATTTTAAAAATAAATGAAGGAAAACATTAACAGACAGACAACCTTTAACAAAATAGTAAAAGAACAGTACAGACAATACAGAGTTACAAACAAAGTAGTAGGAAATTAACAATGCTTGTTGTATTACACATTGATATCTTCAAAGTGGTTTCTCATGAAAACAGATAGAGACATGCAATACTGATCAACCAAGGACTCATTGGCAGTTTCTTTCAGCAAAGAAATAGAAGATGGCAGAACAACTATGTTAACTATCCTGTATATACATACATACAAAATTTCTCCTTCTTTCCCTTCTCTTTCCCCCCATCCTAGTTGCCCTTTACCCTTGAGTGTTTTCCTATCATTTCACAATGTCTATCATACCTCCTAGTTTATATTAACTCTTTCAGGTTGTACATAGTGAGACACTGCGGTGCTTGCACATTCAGGTCTGACTTATTTCACTTATGAGTATGGTCTCTAGTTGTGACCATTTACCTATAAAGACCTCGAGTTTATCTTTTTTTATAGCTGAGTAATATTCCATTATGTAAAAGTACCACAATTTTCTTATCCAATCCTCGGTGGATGGACATTTGGGTTGCTTCCACAACTTAGCAATTACAAATTGTGCTGCTATGAAGATGGGTGCACATATATCGCTGTGATATGATGTTTTGAGATCTTCTGGGAAAATACCCAGAAGGGGAATAGCTGGGTTGAATGGGACCTCTAGACCTAGTTTTCTGAGGAATCTCCAAAGTGATTTCCACAGTGGTTTCACCAGTCTGCATTCTCACCAGCAGTAGAGAAGGGTTCCTATTTCTCCACAGCCTCACCAGCATTTCTTATTGGTTGATTTCTTAATGCTCGCCATTCTCACTGGGGTAAGGTGGAATCTCAGTGTTGTTTTAATTTACATTTCTTGAATGACTAATGATGTGGAAGATTTTCTCATGTATTTATTTGCCATTTGTATTTCCTTATCTGAAGTGTGTATTCATCTCAGCTGCTCATTTTTGGATTGGGTCTGAATTTCGGGGGGGTGATATTTTTAAATTCTTTATATGTTCTAGATAGAAGCCCTTTGTCTGAGGGACAATCCGCTAAAATTTTTTCCAAGTTTGAGGTTTTCTTTTTACTCTGCTGGTGATTTCTTGAGATGTGCAGAAACTTTTCAGTAGGATGAGATCACAGTTGTTGATTCTTTCAAGTGTTTCACATGTAATTTGGTTTTTGTTCATGAACTCTGCCTACCCCTATGTCTTCAAGGTTTTTATCTACTTTCTCTTCCAATAGATTTAGTGTTTCTGTTTTAATATTGAGATCTGTGAACCATTTTGGTTCATGGTGATAGACTTGAGTCTATTTTCAGTCTTTGGCAGGTAGCAAGCCAATTTTTCCAGCACCATTTATTAAAGAGGCTATCATTCTTCCAGTGAGTTTGTTTGGCTTCTTTGTCAAAGATTATGTGGCTGAGTGTGTTTTTGGTTGTGGCTGTTTCTACCAGTCTGTTCCATTGATCCTCAGGTCTGTTTTTTAGCCAATACCAGGTTGATTTTATGACAGTAGCTTTGTAGTAAAATTTCAGGTCAGGGATTGTGATTCCACCTGACTTGTCCTTGTTGCCCAGGATTGCTTTTGCTATTCTGGGTCTCTTCTGGTTCCAGATGAATTTAAGCTATGTTTTCTCAAGATCTGTGAGGTATGCTAATGGCAGTTTAATGGGAATTGCATTGAATCTGTACAGCAATTTGGGGAGTATGGCCATTTTGACAATGTTGGTTCTTCCTACCCATGAGCAAGGGATATTTTTCCATTTACTGAAATCTCCTTCGATCTCTTTTTTCAAAGTACTGTAGTTTTCATTGAATAGGTTTTTTACTTCTTTTGTTAGATTGATTCCTAAATATTTCAATTTCTTGGATGTTATTGTGAAAGGTGTGGTTTCCTTAATTTCTCTCTCAGTCTGTTTGTTGTTTGTGTATAGGAACGCTATACATAGGATTGTTGTTTGTGTATAGGAATAAATTTTTGGGTGTTGACTTTGTATCCAGCTACACTGCTAAATTTGTTGATTAATTCAAGGAGTCTTCTCGTGGAGTTTTTGGGGTAGAAGCTGCATTTTTCATAACTGACTCTCAGAGGTGGCATAGGACCCCTGTGCCCCATGCTTTCATTCACACAGACCAATCCTTGAGCAGTGTGAGAGAACCTTCCCTAACCTAACCCTGTGCTTAACAGAATGTGGGCCTACTTGTGTATCACTTTTGAACTTAAGGGCAAACTGCAATAGAGGTTTTCTTTTACATTGGGGGGGGTGCTACATTTTTCAGTACCAGCAGTTCTATTTGCTTTTCACTAAAAGCATGCAGAAAAGTGTTCTTTGCATGTGAGAGGTTGACTTGGGAACAAATACAAAGCAAATGAAACCGAGAAGACCCCTAGGATTGCAAATGGGACATTTTTAATGGCTCAGTTGAAAAGCTAAGGCTAATAGCAAACATTTTTAAGTGTCTGCTAAGGGATAAATTGCATCCCCTAAAATTCATATGTTTAACCACTATCTCACATGTGTCTATTTTGAGATGATGGCTTCAGGAAGTAATTAAAGTTAAATGTCATAAGAGTATGGCCGTGATCTGAGATGATTCATGTCTTCATAGGAAGACTCACCAAAGAGCTCATTCTCTCTCCACCCTGTGGGGAGAGAGGAAGGTGACTATCTTCAAGTCAGAAGAAAGACTTTCATCATGGGTGTGCCACACTGTAATCTGCTATGGAGCAGACAGGGAAGTACGAAGCCTGGAGGGGTTATCAATGAAGGCCTCATAGACAAGTAACATTTATCAATAAACTACTCTATTTGTTAATTAATTCCACATTATATATTTGGAGTATAAATAGGGAGAGACAGTGAACAGTGTCATATTATAGTAAAATTTACAACAATATTTGCAAGAGACAACTCGACAAGTATTCTTAACATATTTCGCAATAAACTTGCCTTTGGAAATCTTTTCAGTGCTATGAACACCATCCCAAGAAAATGCTGCCTTGTTCATTTTATAGGATTCCTGACACTCAAATTCAAGTTTATGAATCCATGATTCATGGCTGAAATTATGGCCCAGGTAAAAGCCAGCAGCATGGGGTCATTGCTCCATTTTAAGTGAATCATAAGCAATTTTGTTCTGAGGACAGATAAAATTATTTTATACAACTATGCTTTTCTGAACTTATGAGAAGAGAGAGCATCTACGAGGATGCTATATATTGCTATAAAGGAAATTGGAAGGGAAAGTACTGTTCTTGAAATTGAACAATGAATTCATTTTTGTAGTTTTGTTGCCTATACAGTAATTATAGTTTCAAAATAATTATAATATGACATGATAAAAGCAGATTTATAAAACTCTATGAAGGTGATATTTATTTCTCTTCTCTCCTTTCCCTCTCCTACTTTTTGTCAATATTTTTCTTTCCTTCTTCTCCTTTTCTTTTTTCTCTGCCTCTTTCTCCCCCCCCCCCGCTCTGTTTTCCTTTTTTCTTTTTTTTGGTACTATGGACTGGACCCAGGGTCATCACATTGAGCTCCATCCCCAGCCATTTTTGAAGTTTTTGTCTGAGGCAGGATTTTGCTCAGTTGCCCAGGCTGGGCTCCAACTTTGCTGTCCTCACACCTCAGCTTCCCTGTGTGCAAGGATTACACAGACAGCACCACACCCAGCGCAGTGTTTCATTTTCAGATTTACTTTGCTGGCTTCAAATCATTCCCAAATGTATTCTAATGGTAATGTGGTAACTTCTGGTGATCTTATCCTTGCATTATTTCTATAGAATCATAGGCATTTAAATTCAGAACAGATATCATATGCTCACATTTTCTATTTCATTTTACAGTTGAAATTGAGACACAAGATAAAGTGACTCCTCCAAGTTCAGAATCTAGTTATAAAGCAATGATTAATTGTTAAAAAGTAGAAATAATACACATTGAGAAAGAAAACATTATTGCTATCTGGTTACAAAGAAGGAAACTAAACTAGAAAGGAGATACATTATTTGCCCAGGATCCCAGGATTACTAAATATCTAAGCTGGGATGAAAGGAAGGACTTCCTGACTTCACCATCCAGCCACAACTGCATGTCACTCAAGCCCTTGGGCTCTGAATTCCCTGCAATTTACACAGCCTTACACTACCTTCATCTTAAACTCTTTGAGTTCCTATTCTTTCTCATTCTGAACTTTGGATGCCTATATTTTGTAGTCACGGACAGGTGGGAGGTTGTTGTGGAAAAAATAAAAACAGCCATCAACATTCTTGTTTTCCCTCTTTTTATATTTGCTTTTTTCACTCTAGAGATTAGGGTATTTTTCTCAACTATGCATACTTAGTCATTCTGCCAAAAATTCTTTTAAGGCTATTAAAGCTGTAGTCAATTTTCTCAGTTTGATGTTCCAGGGGAACCTGCTGTGTCTTTTTCATTCTATGCAAAAATAGGTCTGGGTGGGCTCCCCAGCTGCGGAAGTCATTGAGTAGCTAAGAACTTTGTATTTTTTTCTCTCCATTGTCATATTTTCATAGTTTCAGAATTTCAGCCGCACTCAATTTCTTTATGCTTTATATTTTCTAAAGAAAGAACATTCTGGTATTTGTTTGTAGATGTTAGAGAAATAATCACAGAGTGAAAAATTGTTCTTCAAATATCTACAAACACTGAATACTAATGCTGCAACCTACTTAGACAAACAAAAATCAAAATAAAACACCAACAGAAAGTGTTCTAATTAATAAATAACCCAAAGACTTTACAAACAAAACTGGAAAACATTTAAATATATATATGTGTGTGTGTGTGTTATATTGCATATATGTATATTACCTATAACACACATACATATGGAGGAAGTTTTCTGTATCTTCTCTGGAAAGCACTCTGAGAGAATTTACCAAAGTCCTTGAGTTTATTCACATCTTTTGACCTGGGAATTTTGCATCTTAAAAATACGTACAAAAATGTATAACACAGCTGTAAGGCTCCAATCAGACTTGACTCTCCTGGTCCCAACCTGCTTGCCAGCAGAAGCACTGTTCTGAGCAGGGAATTCAGCACTGAAGCAGTCATGAGCAAACATGGGATTCATAAAGGAGTTAAGAGTGCATATGGGATTGTGCAGGTGCTGGGATAGCTGGAGACACCTGGAGACATCTGGGGATATCTGGAGACACCCCAAAATTGACACCAAACCTTCGAGGCCTCCCCATTAAAGTTCAAGACTTCCAGAGAACTTTGACCACAGATGTTTATTAAAATCTTCCCACTTAATGTCATCTGCCTTGTTTCCATCCCTGTAAAAAGGGCACACTTCTCTTTGTTCCGGGACAGAAGGTCTTTTTGCTTTTAGTCTGCTTGCACCCAGGCACAATAAATTCCATGTCATGTCACCTTTACAGAAACCTGGGGATCTCTGCTGGTCTGCCTACCTCAGCCCATGAATTATAATAGCATTTTTGTAAAAGGAAATAGAAATAGCTCAAATGTTCAATAATAAGGCATTTGTTGAATGAATTGTGGTACAGTCTGAGTACAGTGTTATAAAGCCATTAAAAAGATGTTATTGATATTTTTTAATATGGGAAGTCATTTATAATTTGTTGCTAAACTACTCAATAACAACAAAAAGATCTATGAAAGAGTAGACCAATCAGATCATATTTTCATATGAGAGATCCCTTGAAAAAAAACTTTCAAATCATCACATTGTACACAAATATCTCAGTTCATTACTATTCCTGCCACAGTTTATATCTTTGAACCTAATCTACTGACTTCTTGCCCACAATATTTTCTAAGTGTGGGGGTAATAAAAAGAACTAAAACAGATATGAACCATCCCAATTTAAATGTCTTGTCAATTACCAACTGATGTAGGTGTTGAACAAATGAAGTCAGTATATGAGTATGTTAGGCAGTACAAATACACAATGCTGTCTGTGTAAGTAATAGCATTGCTCAGGAAGCTAAAGCTCTTGGGCTAAGATTTACATAGTGCTTGAAATGAGAAGATTTTTGCCCGCTGGGAATGAAGAATGCATACTTTTGTAAAACTGAACTTGTTAGACTTTGACTTATTTAGCGATTAGATTTGTAGAGATTTTTTGAAATGAAGTTTCATGTCCTTTTACTTTTCCTGAGTCTGGAGTAATTTTCCATCTCCCTCTTCTAAACTCTTCTAAAATTATTTATTAATTAATGTATTTAGTATACAATACATGTGTTATTTTCCACATATTATTTTTTCTTCATGTGCATCACCTTGATTCTCAAAATGACAGGAAATTCCTTCAAAACAAAGATAGTGAATTCTCTTGACTCTCCATAAAATTTATTCTGATACACATATTTTTTGTGCTTTAGGGGCTGGGTTGGGTTATAGGGGAGTTTAAATGTTTTAAAACTTTATTTTTTAAGTTATCTGATATTAATTATTATTATTTTTTATTTTATAAATTTATTTTAAAGAGAAAAAACAATAAAAAAGAGCATTTAAAAATAAGATGATAGGAAATTAATAGTGCTTACTATATTGTATATTGTAATCTTCAAAGTAGTTGCTCAGATTATAAGATATAAGTAAACAATATTGATCAAACAATATAAGCACTAATTGCTCCTTTCAGTGAATTAATAGAACTTAGTAGTAAATTACCTTAGCTATCTTTTATATATATATATATATTTTTTTTTCTCTTCCTTCTTTTCTCTTTTCTCTCATGTTGAGTATGGAATTGCTTTCAAAAGGTAATGGAGAAACCATTTTGTTTCAATTGTTTCAATAAACAATAGAAGCTAAACACATGACTGTTGGACAAAATCCTACATCAAAAAGTGTAATTACTTTTGAAATATAAAAGTTAAGTTAAATACACATTATTTCCTTAATAACACATATATAATTTTCTGCCTCTTTAATTCTATGATTAAAAGGCTGCCTACTTAAGATAATTTCTATAACAAAGGATTAAACAATTGACAAGAAGATGAAACTAAACCTTTTAGAAGCATTTCATAGAAGGTAGAATGTGATCTTTAAAATCAGAGCTATTTATTTAAGTTCTAGCTTCTGGATTTTAACTATGTTACACTGTTGGGAATTGTAGACACTACAGAGAAGACACTAGCAATGCTAAAATGTTGTTTCAGGGTTTCCATACATAATAACCTTGATGAACACCATAATTCTTTCTCTCTGTAATTCATAATATGTGACTTTCATAGCTGCTATTCTTTTGCAAAAAGAATCATGTTTCCTTTCTTTCATCATTAGTCTTGTGTATCATCTATCTTCACTATTCCCTTATGTGGTCCTTCAAAATTCATATGTTGAAATCTTAACCACCAATTACTCAGTGAGTGACTGTACTTGAAGACAGGGTCTTTAAAGGGGTAATTGAGTGAAAATACGGTCGTCTGAATGGCCTCAAATGCCATCTAATTGGTGACTTTGTAAGAAGAATACATTTGCACAGAGACATGAACAGAGGGAAGGTAAGATGACACTGGGGAAGAGATACCTTCTACAAACCAGAGGCCTCAGAAGTTAACACTGCAACACCTTGAATCTGAGAAAAAAATGAATTTTTGTCATTGCAGACTCCTATTATTCTATAGTGCTTTCTATGGCAGCCCCAGCAAACTGAAATGATTTGCTAAGCAAATAATATTTAAAAATTTTAAATATCTAAATCAAATCATCATGCACCCAGCCCCTAACACACACAGACACATGCATGCATGTGCACGCACGCACACTCACACACACACAACTCGCCAGAATCTTCTAATGGTAAAATCCTAAAGTGCAACTGTTTGTTTTACCCAGTTTTCTTTCTTCCACTCACTCAGTTTGATCATTTCATTCACTTTCTAGTCCTTTCTCAAATACAACAAATTATTTCTCCCCTCAGTAATTCTTTTACTTACCATTCTTTGAACCTAGACTATCTTCCTCCTGGTATTCATTTATATGTTCACTTGATCACACCATGCTAATCTTTGCTGAAATATCACTGCCTCAGTGAGGCTTTTACTGACCACACTAACCTGAAATGAGCAATCTCCTATTGCTTCATGTCTTTCATATGGCTTTATTTCCCTCCTTAGGATTTATTGATCAAAGATATCTTACAGAGATATTCTCTTAAATAATTTTTATGTTTATACATTGTATCCTTCCACTATGATATAAATTTCCTAACAGCAGAGACAATTTTGTTAGCTCTTGAAACCCAGATTGCAGAAATTACCTTGCAAAGAGTGAAGCCCAAAATAGACTGTGTAATAATAACTATAGCTGTTAAATGCTGTTTAATTTTGAATATAAAATAAATTGTGGCAAACTATTTAGTGACATAGAAGAAAAATTACATGAATAAATATTACAGTATGCCTTTTTTGCAATGAAAACTACTTAAAGTTAAAATGCAATAAAAACACAAAGTATTGTACATATCCAATCAACAGATCATACTGAGTTTATTCTTGCTATCTAGTTATATTAAACTATTATTGCAAATATCATTGGATGGTCAATTATGTAAAGTTATTGGGACTATCAGAAAGTTTTGTAATTGTTTGGATCAGCCCCCTTCATTATGATCCATAGAGTATGAAACTTGCTACTGATCTTAGCCTGTCATTTAATACACCAACGACTTGGGACCAATCTTTTAATACTGCTGATACTGACTGCCTCATCCATAAGCTATGAATAATAATGGGGGTCCTGCTTGTCATATAGGATTATAGCAGTATCCATTTCAATAATGACTTTTACTTTATTAGCTAAGCCACACTGGAATGGTGAGTGATGGCTTGTTCTTAAAAATTGGGACCATTTTCTGTCTCTAGCATTTTCATTGTGATAGTCTCTTTAAATTTACTCTAGAATTTATTTATATTTTTTATTTTAAAGACAATAAAATATAACAAAATAATAACAGCAAAGACAAAAACAAAACAAAAAAATAAAAATGATACAGGGTTTCAAAACAAAATGAAAGTAATTAACAGTGATTGTTATATTACATATTATCTTCAGTGAAGTTGCTCAGATTACCAGATTTAAGAATGCAAGAATGATCAAACAAATAAAGAGAATACAAAATAATAAAACATTAGGAATGATACAGAGCTTCACCAAACAAGATGGTAGGAATTCACCAATGGTTCTTTTATTGCATATTGTTATCTTTGAATTAGGTGTTCAGATTACCAGATATAAGTATGCAAAATTTAATATGTTGTTTGTATACAGCATATTGTTGGATTTTGTTTCTTGATCCACTCTTCCAGTCTGCTTCTTTTGATTGCTCAATTAAGACCATTTACATTGATGGTTATCACTGATATGTATTGGCATATCTTTGTCATGTTATTTTCCGGCTATTGATTCCTCTTTTCTCCTCTGTTTAATTGCTTGCTTGCTTGGTGGTTCCTTTATGTTGTTGTTCTTGAAATTGTTGCCATTTTTCTCTTGTTCTAAAATATCTTTTCATACTCTTTGTAGTGTTGGTTCGGTGCTCATAAATGTCTTCAGTTATTCTTTGTCATGAAAATATTTTATTTCCTCATTAATTTTGAAGGAGAATATTGCAGGGTATATCAGTCTGAGTTGGAAATTGTTTTCTTTCATGATATGAAATATTTCAATATTTTTTTTTTATTTTAAGGATAAAAGGAGGGAAACATTAACAGACATACAACATTTTACAACATATCACAAGCACAATACAGACAATACAGAGTTACAAACAAAGTGGTAGGGAATTAACAATGGTGGTTGTATTACATATTGATATCTTCAAAGTGGCTTCTCATGAAAACAGATATAGACATGCAATACTGGTCAACCAAAGACTCATTGACAGTTTCTTTCAGCATAGAAACAGCAGATAGAAGAACAACCATGTTATCTATCCTGTATATACATACATACAAAATTTTTCCTTCTTTCCCTTCTCTTTTCCCACATCCCAGAAGCCCTTTACTCTTCGGTGGTTTCCTATCATTTCACAGTGTCTATCATACCTCCGAGTTTAACTTAACTCTTTCAAGTTTTACACTAGTGACACAATGCGGTGCTTGCACATGTATGTTTGATTTATTTCACTTATGAGTATGGTCTCTAGTTGTGACCATTTAAATATAAAGGCCTCGAGTTTATCTTTCTTTACAGCTGAGTAATATATTTCAATATTTTATTTACTTGATGATTTGTGATAAGAAATCTCCCATGATTTTTATGGGATTTCCTTTATATGTGATCTATTTCTTTTCTCTATCACCTTTTAATATTCTGTTCTTTTGCTGAATTTCCGGCCTCTTGATTATTATATGTCTGAGTGTAGATTTATTTTGGTAATGACTTATTGGAGTTCTATACACCTTGCTTATTTGTATGTCAGATTATTTTTTCCATGCTTGGGAAATTTTCTGCTATTACTTCTGCAAATAGTCTTTTTGTGTCATTTATGTTGACTCCTGCTCTTTCACGGACACCTATTACTCTTACATTGTTTTTCATGGCATCATCTTGCACTTGTTGAATTGTTATTTACTGGTTCCTTGTTCTTTTAAAGAGATCCTTCCTTTCATGATTGTTAGCTGCAATGCCATCTACAAAGTCTGAAAGTCTATCTTCAGCTTTGTTCAAGTGATTTTGCCAGCTTTTGATGGATTTTTAAATTTCGTGGTTATCTGTTTGAATCTGTTTCATGTTTTCTAATTTTTTTTCATGTATCGTTCATTCAAGGCTTACACCACTTCTCTATGCTCCTCTATTTTTTTTTATGTATGGCTTCTTCTCCTCTTCTTTAGATGTGCTGAGCAAGTCTTTCATTATTGTTGTCATTTCTTTTTTTTACCTGAGAGATTATTTCTCATCTGATTTTTTATATGGCCTAATGTTTTTTCTTTATTTCAGTTCCTATTAGTTCAGAAATTTCAGTTCTATGATCTCTATAGTCTTTTATCTTGATGTCTCCTGGACTTGTTCTGTGTAGTGTGAGGGTCTCAGATTGCATTTTGCTCCTTTGTCATTTTTGAAGATCCTGAGGTTTCCTGGAGGACAGTGTCACTCCCATGATAGTATGGGAGTGGCTGGGCAAGGGCCAGGCATTTTAGGAAGAGCAATAAGGTCAATATGACTGGCAGAATGATGATGGAGTGATATGAGGTGAAGAATAGATGAGACAGAAAAATAGGCAGGACATTTGAGATATAGTTCAGATCAAACTTAACTTGCAAATAGTATTAGTCAGTACTTAGTAGAAAAATGCATTAATACAAAATGTGCAAATACATAAGAATTTACATGATTATCTTACAATGGCTGCTGTGAGAGTTAGGCATAGAAAAGTCAAAATGTAGATTTGTGCAACCACTATGGAAATCAGCATGGAGATTCCTCAGAAAACCAGTATTAGGGGTTCCAATGAACTCAGCTATTCTCTTTCTGGGTATTTTTCCAGGAGAACTGAAAACATTGTACCACAACAATATATGTGCACCCATGTTTATAGCAGCACAATTTGTCATAGTTAAATCTTGGAAACAACCCAAATGCCCATCAGTTGAGGAATGAATAAAAAAATATGGTATTTTTATACAATGGAGTATTGCTCAGTTATAAAAAAGATAAACTCGAGGTTTAAATAGGTAAATGGATACAACTAGAGACCATACTGATAAATGAAATAAATCAGACACACATGTGCAAACATATTATCTTCTTAGTGTGAGAACCTGAAAGGGTAAAATTGTGAAAGAGAAAGAAATTGTGAAAATGGAAGGAACAACTGAGATGAGAGAAAGGAGAAAAGAAAGAAAGAAGGAAGGGAAAAATATATATGGATATACAAGGATAGCTGGGATAATTGTAATGCTGATATCTATTGGTTTATTGAAAGGAACAGTTAATGCTTAAATTTTTTTGACCAATTTTGCATGCTTTTGTCTGATAATCTGAACAACTAATTTGAAGTAAATAATATGCAATATAATAACCATTGTTGAATTTCTATCATCTTGATTAGTGAAACTCTGTATTGCTTCTAATTTTTTAAATTAGTTTTTATTCTCTTTACTTGTTTGCTCAATCTTGCATTCTTATATCTGGTAATGTGATATAAAGATAATATAATAACAGCCATTATTAATTTCCTGTCATCTTGTTTTGAAAATCTGTATCAATCTTATTGTTTTATTGTTTTTATCTTTGTTGTTATTTTGTTTTCTTTTCTCTTTAAAATGAAAAACAGAAAAGCGCAAAAGATCTGTTTTGCACTTGAAGAATCCAGTAGAAAGCCTGAAGCTCACTGTAGTGTCCCACACAAGTCCGTGTCAGGAAGCCAAAGGGTCTTTGATGGAAGCGTGAGGGTCTGTCTGTGCTGCAAGCCTGGAGACAAAGGTATGGTGAAGATTGCAGCTCCTGTAAAAACAGAAACAAGCCTCCTTCTTTGTTTCCTTTCTGACACCTCTGGGAACAACCCTACCTAGTGTGAGTCTTCCACACCTAGAACCGTGTTCATCTAATTTAGTTGGGCATTTCTTACTCACCTTCACACAATCAGTTAACTATCAGGCAGATAAATCACCTGCATTTCACATTAAAGTGAAGATTCTGATGCGGGAGGTCTGCATATTTACATTTCTTACCACGCCTATGGGATGCTGCAGCGGCTGGTATGTGGATCACACTTTGAAATGCAGAGCAGTGGGGTTTGTCCCATTGATAGAGCTTTGGATTTGAATATTGTCTGTTGAATATTGTCTGTTGAATGTGTCCCCAGTCACACCACAAAATGGTGAAGTCCTATTTCTCAGAAGCTGTTAACATGATCTTATATGGAAATACGATCTTATACCTCAACTTCAGAGCAGATCGTGATGGCTTAGGATGGGCCCTAAGCCAATGGAGAGTGAAAAGACTTGAAAAGGAGTGAAAAGACTTTGGAAAAAGAAACACAGCAGATAATGCCACGTGAAGGTGGAGGTGGCAACTGATATGCTGTGCCTGCAAGCCAATAAATGCCAGAAATCGAAGGCAACTAACTGCCAGAAGTTAGGGAAAGGCAAGGAAAGATGCTCTCCCAGAGACTTTGGGAAACATCATCCTACCAGCATATTGCTTTCAGACTTTTAGCTGCCAAAAATGTAAAACAATAAGTGTTTGTTGCTTCAAGCTATTCCATTGGTGGACTAGGCCTCGGAAACTATGTTAAATAAGATGATCAGGCCTTTAGAGGGTGTTAAGCAGAAGAGTGGCTTGATCTGACATATTCCTAAAGAATCATGCTGGTGGTCTGAGACACAGTGAAAGGATAAAGGCATTACAGAAGCAGGACTAGTTAGGAGCCATAACACAAACCTGATCGAGCTGTGGGTGGATGATTATGGGTCAGGCAGATGATTATGGATCAAGTTTGGATTAGGGAGATAGTGATGGTCGTGGGAAAGGGACATAACCTGAATACTTTTTGAACTAATATTAATGAGATTTATTAACATGGTTTTGGTTGTACAAATCATGAGTAGAGGCAAAGTTGAAACCAAGATTTAGGGGATTAACAAGTGTCAGGGTAGAGTACGCCAAGGAAAATAGCGGGAGGTGTTTGGAGTGGGGAGCATGGTGGAGAAGGAGAGATTAAGAGCTCCTTGTGGGATATGTTGACTTTGGGTGTCTGCTATGCTTTGTAGTGGAGGAGATAATTAGGCAACTTAGTTTATCCCTTGAGGCCAGAGCAGGAGTCTCAACTTGAGATACAGTCAACGTGAGCTCTGAGTTATTAACAGAAAGCATGATGTTTGGCAAAGATATTCCTATACTTTGAGATTGAAATCAGAATGGACATTCATGTATTTCTAAAATACTGTGTTCAGCGTCAACTATCAGAAAATATACAGTGCCTTATATTTAACCTGTGACAATTTTGATATTAGTTATGTGAACTGTCCAGAAGTAAGTCAGGATTGCTTTCATTTACTTGGGGCTTTTCTCCTTCTCAACTTTGATTACCCATATCTGTAAAGCCACCAAAATAAAATATTGGACTAAGAAACATTTTCATTATCTTTTTAACTTCAAATTTGATTTTTCCCTGTAAAAAATATGATCTCATTTGGATTTGTGTGACTGATATTTAAAAACCTCACACTGACCCTTGAATGTGGGCACTTTCATTCTGTAATACTTTGGACTAAAGTTAATCACTCAAACATGGACCACTTCTCACGTCCCAGGCTCATTGTCAAAGAAACAGAATCATATTACATGTATAAAATACTATGTATCAATATATATATACACTTAATATGTGTTTTCTGTGTATAACTTAGAAAGATACTTTCATTTCAGAAAATGTATTGCTATCTGGAGTTATTTACACCTGTAGTGATAAATAATTATTTTCATCAATGTCTTAAGAAAATTTATGAACATCTGTGGCGATTAGAAGTAGGACTGGGCAGTTTTCAATTGTCCATCATGATTATGACTGGGAAGGTAAGTTTTCCACAAAGATACAGACATCCATTGATACTGCCAAAATTTCTAATAGCTCTTTAGAAAATTAAGCTGTCATTTTGATATCTAACTGCTTGGATCTTTGCCTACCTTCACTTAGCTCAAAACTCTGAAAAGGAATGGAAGCATGACATGTATATCAATCCTTCCAGCACCCAGACAAGTACAGGAGGGAGAAAACCTATTTTTGAAATGGTTGACTAATTCTGAGTTACAAAGGTATAGCTACAGTCCTGACACTTTGTCCATTGCTAAGCAAAAAATAATATAATCTCACTCTATTTAATTAGGTAATATTGAGTAGCAAAAGTTCTAGTTATGAAAGTTCTTTTTCCCTAGGGGTGAGGAATGACTGTTCTAGATTGAAGATTTATACTTTGTTCTTCTGAAGAATTGGCTTTTTCATGGCACTTGGATAAATACTTGTCACCTTCAGATATTTACAAATGTTAAGCCTTTTGTTTCTACTTGTATATGTTTGTACTTTGGAATTTTTCTAAACCTGCCCAGATTGTGTAATGACCTATTATTTGTGATCACCAAGGTAATAGATACCATCCTCAGATTACATAAAATAAAATTTTAATATATTGACTAGTGCATAGAGCTTTTATGGTCTCATCTAACCTCTATAAAAACTGGGGTCTGCAGTTAAAATCACTATTTTCAGTGTCATCTGTACAGTTTTTGTTAGGTACTGTAGTGAGATTTGTTTATTTTACACAGGCAGATTGTATGTGGTAAGTCTCTGATAGTTTCTGGCTTGACACAACACATGCATGGTGTTTCTGTTTTGATTTTATTTCAGTTATTGCTTTGTACAATCGATGGCATATTTGCTGCATGACAACAGTGCATCAGTTCTATGTCCTGACATCCTATTTCAGTTCTACAGCATGGTCTGTATATTCATATTAAAAGGATTTCTTAACATTAGCTGTCTCTTAGGTTATACTTTTTCCATACAAGATTCTATATCTTATCCTATGTGGATGGTTATTAAGATTCTTTATATTTAATTATTTCTGTATGGAGGATTAAACCAACAGACTTTCTGTCTTGTGATTTAGTAGGTCTCATATGTATAGTTCTTGAGTTAAAATCATTTGTATCACCAGGGCTATATTAGAAATGGAAATGATCTGGATTTGTCATATACCTGCTCCCTCTCAAGTGAGGCCTGGACATCACCCCAGGTAACAAACCCAATAAATGATAGATGCTAACACCTGAGCACTGCTGCGTTTGATTGATTAATCAAAGAAATAACATAGGCTTAGATAGACATATATCTACTGTGAAACTTGCTATGTCCTGCTTTTCTAGATAGTGCATGGGGAAGTCAGTTCCTCTAGGGTCCATTTAATAGATTATGTTATTATGCATTAGAAAATATTTTCTTGTATGAAGTTATTACTGTGTGTTTACTCCAAGGTGCATATTACAAATACATAACTTGAGACAGTTTCAAAGAAAGATACACTTAAAAAATATTATAATGATCAGGGTAGTCTTTTCTTTTAATATGTGTGCATGTGTTTGAAAAACAGAAAGCAAATAGTTTAAAACTTCCAATGTTTAAATATCAAACAAAAGCATATCACCAAATTTTAACTGTGAACTAAACTCTAAGCCTAATAGGAGTGGGTTTTTAAAAATTGTCCATCTCTCCCATTCTTGTATAATGGATTTGTCCTTTTCCACCTCTATCAATAATAGAAATAATGAGCCCTTTCACTGAATTTCATCCTTTCAGAGTAATTTAATCTAATCAACAATACTCTCACAGCAGCTCTGTAAAATTGGTAGGTATTTCTGACTCATTCTCTCAGGTTTGTTGTCCTCTTGTTACCTGTGTGATATTTAAAGAATTACAATACCTCCTTTAGACAGTCATTTTCTACTTCTAAGCCTATCACTTAAAAGGATTTTTAAAATTAAAATATTACTGAGGCAGGAGAAAAATTGCAAGGAGATTGTGTCTTTTAAAGGCATAGAGGAACCTTTGAGGAGGTGAGGAACAGGGTCATCTAGCCGGTGAGCCACAGGGTGGGGAGGATGACGCAGGACTCTCGGGCCCCCCAGTTCTGGCAGCTTGCAGTCACACTTGAGCTGTCTGCTCACAGTCGCCTTAGGGGAGTCTGGCTACAACAGTTACTGTTCAATTACCACCTCCTTTGCCATATGATCTCACTAGTCTCGTGAAATAATCAAAAACTTTCAATCTTCTCTCACACTGGGAGTAACAAAGTATCATACAGGGGCAGTAATTGGGAAAAATGGCTCGAACACTTCCCAGATTTGCAGAATATTCATTGTCAGTTTAAGGATCCCTGCTCTTAAAGTGTTTTGGAATAGTCTCTAAAGCAACTATTTTCTCTGGCTATTGGGCTATGAACACACTTTCTATTTTTACAGTTTTGATTTGGTAAAACAACTTTGGAAAGGAAGGGAGAAAAATGAAGAAAGATCAAATTGACCTACAATATCTTAACCTTAATATGATTAAGTTTTTTTGGTTGGAAAGTCTATGTTGTTAAACTACAAAAATAATCATTTCTATTTCTCAAATAGAAGAGGCCTATATAGAAACTAAGAATGTTAGGAGAAACAAGCCCTGTCTCTTTTGAACCCTTGAAATCGTTTCCTACTTTCATACTCTCTATACTTCCATTTTTAAATTTCATGTTTTGCGAATTACATAAAGGATTATCATCAACAAGGTGGCTAGAGTTTTTTTCTTTAAAGAATCAAATACAAATGGATTTAATCATTGTTGAAATAAGTTAATGCAGTGGACCCTTGACTTACTCAAATCATTCTCAAGTTGTTGATTAGAGGCTCCAGCTCCTCCACACAGCCTCTCTCCTGTACGCAGGCGGATCTCAGTGTCCTTAGAGAGACATGGCCCAGCATGTCAATTAACTTCATACAGGAAAGGATGTTGTAATGTTCCTTCCAGAACTCTTGAAGGGTTAAATCTGTGTCAGAGACCCTCTGGAAGTACAAGTGGCTAGCATTTGGGTCATAATGCAAGAATTAGCAAATTGAAACTAAAATTCTGGTCTTAACCCAAGTTGTTCCTATGTCAGGACAGTTGTAATCTAAGGGTCCACTTTTATAGCCATAATTAATAAACAAAGATGTGGTAATTTTCAAAATATTTTGGGTACCTGAATCTGGCTACAAACATTGTTTCCAAACTTAAATTTAAAGGTTCCTTAAAATTCTGGAAGTTTCTTCAACATATGATGAACATTTTTGGAAGGAAGGTTTTAGAAAGTTATTCTTTAACATATGCAGTTTATTCTGTGTCATTTTTAGGTCTTTTACTGATGTGATTCTATGATTTAAAATTTCTCCATTTTCAAATGAATGCAGAAAATGTTTTTAGCTCTCAGTAGGTAGTAACATTAGAAAATAAATGTTAGTGAGATATAGTACTAATTCTTACTGTGCCAGGTCCTTGGAGAAATACAGAAGACACTGTACCAGACTTTCCCTACCTTTAAAGATTCAGTTCAAATAATATCCCTAAATGAATGTTCTGAGAGTGTACTATGTGTTTATCTCTGTGATCACTGTTACAGTATCTGAGCCTTGAAAATTACCTACATTTATCTGCATAATCATTGTGCTATGGACCTTCTCGGGTAGAATCTGAATCTGATTTTTTAGAAAATATATGTGATAGTAAGCGTAGCCTCTGGACTTTTAAGAAAAATATGTTAAAATATGATCATGTGTTAATCATGAACTTAAATGAACAGCTATAAATAGCCAATTAGGTACACTGAATAGGTAGGCATTTCTTGTGCTAGGAGTAGGGAATTAAAAGATTATCATAACCTCAGAACCCTCTAGAATTAGACCTAATTGGGAGATGATTTACTTCAATTATCCCTGACTCAAGAGATATAGAAATGGAGAGTTACAGAGGTTAAATGACTTTTTCTAGGCTGCAAAGTTTCTTGGTGTCATATTTTGTGTCTTTTGTACTTTTGAATCAATGATACAGTACTTATAACATACAAAAGAATATCATTAATCAACTAAACATTATATGATAAATATTTATTAATGTATTTTATTTAAGGCAAATACTTTCTCCATTTAGCACAGTGATTTCTTTCATATGTATGCCTAACTCTTTAGTACAAATAGAATATATTACTGCTTTGGCTTTAAATTTACAAAGCTGGTTTAAAATGTGGGAATTTGTATGTGAAATGGGAGTGTGTGTGCATGTGTGACTGCATTGCTTCTTAGAAAATATCTAAGACATAATTTGTAACATCATCAGAGATAATCAGTGGTATAGATGGTGCTGGAAATAGGATTATGCATAGTAGAGCCACATGAATCCAATACGGTGGACAAAGACAGTTATCATTGCAAAGGTACTGCCCAGCAGGATGGCTTTGGCAAGGATGTGAATGACACAGTTTTTTCCTTCTCCTGTGGACAAAGAGTTTGTCACCCCCTCGGCACATTTATTCTTCCCTGCATGGGGTTGTGCATTCCATGCTGGTTTTCAAACCTGGACCCGAAAAAAAAGTCCCTTTAGAAAGATCTCATTAGGATTTTTTTTGAAGGTTGCATCAAGCTACATTTAATAGTGTCATAGTCACTGACAACAGCTTATGCTTCCTTTTCTATTACAGGTAACATTTATATTGAAAGAATAGCTATATTTGAAAGTTGCATTTTAAAACTCTGTGCATAAGTTCTATTGTTTTTAGTTTTCTTTGGTTTCATAAACATACATATTCAATATTCAGTGGCAAACAAATTTTCTGTTAATGTTTCCTAGTGATAGTTGAGTGCATTTTCAGCAGTTTTCATGTCTAAACTGCCTTCCATAAATGTATTCATTTCTCTCAGGGTGCTGAGGTTCAACAGTGTGCCAGATGTTTTGTGAGTTCTGAGATGTTAAAATCAAAATTCCTTCTCCTCCCCTCCTTCCTTTCCTTCTTGCTGTTTCCTAACCTCCATCCCTTCTCTCTTTCTCTCTTTTCTTTCTTTCTTTTCTTTCTCTCTTTCTCTCTTTCTTTCTTCCCTCCAAGACTACTTCATTGATGGCGCTGTAAACCTCCACCAAGGGGCACATAATACCAGATTGCTCTATTTCTTTCAGTGATATTAGCAGCTAAAGATGATCGTTACCTTGATTCATTAATACACCAGGCACTGCAAAATCAGAGTACTCTAATTATATCACTCTTTCTTTTTTGTGTTGGTTGGATTACTCTTATTACAGAAATTTGTCCTCACCAAATTTTGACTACACTTAGACATACTTTGTAGGAGAATAGTGAGGTAAATGCCTTGTTGCTCCCCTTTATTTTCCAGTTTTCATGATAATGACTTTGATCAATAGTGATTTTATATATATATATATTTTTTATTTTGTTTTTTATTTAACAATACATCCTGGAGATTTTTACACAGTAGTAGTACTTAGAGGAATTCCTCACTTGTTTTTAGCTACATGGTACTGTACTTTGTGGGTGTTAATGGTAAACTATGCCACTACATTGGGTATTTAAGTTAGTCTCATGTTTTTTCCAATTACCCATAATGTAATGGGACAAACAATTCCAGTGTCTAAAAATATAATCAGTGAAACTCAAATGCAGGAAATCCCCCTGGACAAGTGACTTGAAGTTTTCAACAACAAAAAACAAGAGTATAAGGGAAATCAATATATAAAGATACAGAGTACAAGAGAAGTAATAAGTATTTAGGCAGTTTTAATGCACAGTTTTTATTTGGGATTACAACTAAATTATTATAAAAACTATTGTAGTGTGTTTTATATTGAAGAATTATTTTTAATTATTTCAAAAATAAAATAATTTAATTGCTAAGGTATAAATAATGGTGTTATTAGGTTGTGCCTCTTAGAAATGCATGCTTGGTTTTTACTGGTGAAATGAGAAGTCTGAAATCTCTTCAAAATAATCTGAGCAGCGTAGATGTGGTACCAACAGAAGTGAAACATGATTATTCCTCAACTGGTGAAAGTGAGACTAGGCAATAAGTGCACCTATTAATCCACTTTCCTTATTTTATATATGCTTTAGCTTATCTGTACTGAGAAGCTAAAAGTACAAAGTTTTATATTCATTGCATATTGATCTCAAGGACAGAGATTTATATGTGTATACAATGTTTTAACGTGCGTAGTACCATTTCTCTATGGAAGGATTTTGAAATTCAAATGAAATTATTGGCTTTCAAAACATAAAATATTGCTTAGTGCTTCTTCCACAGGCTGGAAATAATTAACTTTACTTCTTGATATTATAACCATAATAAAGATAAGATTTAAAATAAGATGAGTTTGTAGATGTGGCTGGTCACTATTTCTCCTCCTACAGAAGAAAAATGATTTTGAAACTTTAAAATATCTCACTTCTTATCCAAATGCTAGAAGCTGTTAGGCACTGAAGTTGGGGTTGGGCAGAGAAATTCAGCTTTAGGGCCCATCCTAAAAAATGATTGACAGAGGCTGGGCATGGGGGCACACACCTCTAATCCCTGCACTTGGGAGGCTGAGGCAGGAGGATCATTGCCAGTTCGAGGCCAGCCTGGGCTACAAAGCGAGTTCAAGGTCAGCCTGAACTGCATAGAGAGACTCTGTGTCAAAAAGACAAAAAAAAAAGTGCAAAAATGATCGACAGTGATATTCAATGAAAAATATAGCAAGCACGTATTAATAAACATAATGTTTAGAACAGAAAAACATATAAAAAGGGAGAAGAAAGGATATAGATATATGATGTAGGCAGTCAATAATTTCCATAGGACATGGCCTGGTGAGACAGATGAGGTAGACGAATACTTAGGAAAGGATGCAAGCGTTTGAGAACTTGGGGTTTTATCATTTAACAGTGCTCATCAGAATGGCATGAGTAGAAATGGTGGGAGGTGGTGTAGTTTTCAGCAACTTCCCTAGGTCTTTAAATCAGGCTTATGCCTGCGGATGGTTTCTATGTCAGCCTATACCACTGCGATTTCTCAGAGGTTAATTGAGAAGCCACTACTTGAAGTGAACCCTACAAGCAGACAGCTTATAAATGTGAAAAAAAGATCTGTCCTCTGAGTTTTTGAGACACATATTGTAAAGTAAAAACTAACAAATCAGTTAAGTTCCAAAGGGTGAATTAGAGCTGTTGGATTTCCTTCTGTTGAAGGAGGAAAGTGACGTAGCAACTTCATGTTTGATATCCACGTTATACTCAAATACTAACAAATACTTAGGAAATGTTTGGGGGGATTATGGCATATGGCAGGCAGTTTTCCAGGTGCTGGAGCTGTGCACAGTAATGAAGGAGAAAAGCAAGGTTTCTGCTGAACTTGAATGTGATTCTATCTTTGATTGTAGAGAAGTGTGGGGTACAGACAGAGAGTAAAGACATAATAAATAAATGAGGTAATTGCAGGTGACAGTAACTGTATGTTTGTTTGTTTGTTTTTATTTTTCTTCCAGTACCAGGAATCGAACTCACGACCTTGCGCTTGCCAGGCAGGCGCTGTGCCACTGAGCTAAATCCCCAGTCCCAAGAGTAACTGTATGATTAAAATAAAGTGATCTAAATGACAAAGATGGTTTGGGTGAATATTTGAAAACTACCTTAGGTAGAGGTTTCTAGAATGATGTTTCTGAAGGTTCTAGTGGAACTGACGGCTACTGAGATAAGAACATTCCTGCTTTAAAAAGAGAAGATGTTGAAGAAAAAAATAAGGGATGATGGAAAAACACTATTGTGTTCAGGTTGTTTGTGCTTCTTCTTATGGAAATTATAAATAATTTGAGATGGAAGATAGCCAGAGCTTCAGCACAAACAGCCTTGGAGGATATGGTCAAGATTTTTTTTAAACAAAGAAATTTAAAATCCAAAGGAGAGCACTGCAGACTTTAAGAAAGAGAGAAATCTGAGGTGATGCTTTTTATCATTGAGTTTTCAGCATTGAATGCTTTAGAATGCATCGAATGAGCTCATCAAGAGCAGAGAGATGAGGAAGCCCTTCCACAGATCACATGATAGACTGTAGCATTTTAGGTTGAAGTAGACATCTCTTGCAAAGGTCTGCAGATACAGCCAAAGGTATCTATAAACAGATTTATTGGAAAAAATGTGGGGCTTGGGGTAAATTCATAACAGCTGTTTTTATGTTAAATTGTGTGATGGAGCTAATGGACAAAACAGGAGTTACAATGTTTCATATTCGTAATGAGAGAAGCAGCTCTAATTATGGAAAAGGATATATACCTCCACTAAGTAAGGCCATATGGGAATTTTATTATTTCTCGAATCTAGACTAATCTAGTGTCTCATTCAATCTAAATTTCAATTAATTTTTTAAAAAAAATTTCTATGATATGTTAGACTCAGTTCTCTAATGTAGGGGATGATGACTGTTAGCATATCATTTTAAGATAGAATAATTCTAGTGTTAATGCAAGCCTCAAAATGTGTCTTGAGAAACATCCCCGAGGGTTGTAAAGAGTTAACTTTGCAGTCCTGACTTAGCCCTGGAATGCTTCTCCAAAGACAAAGAACACCAGGGCCCAGATAACCACTTATGACCCTGCCTGGGTTGTTTCATCCCTTCCCTGGCCCTAGATAAACATTGTAACCCTAAAGGAAATGTATGGTTATCTAAAGGGGGACATATAGAACAGAGTAGAGAAAGTATATTTCACTGTGGTTGGGTTCATGACTGGAGTCTGACCTGGTTAGGTGGCACAAGGAAAACAACATGTGGCCAGGGCTGCAACATTCCAATCTGTTACCATGGAAACCAAAAATGTACATAAACTGGGAACAAAGGCAGACCCACGCCCACTTCCCTGACTTGCAAGTCGGGATGAGAGGTGACCAGTCTAATTTAAAACTTTGTCTGTTCTCTTTGGTCTTTTGCAGAATACAGGCCAAATTTTTGCCTTAACACTACTCTGTAAAGAGAATAACAACTGCCAATTGTGAATACTTTTAATGTAACAGATTTAACCTCTTTGTCTGTGACCTCACTGTGTAACCATCACAATCATAAACATCTGTACCATTACTATTAACCCATTTTAAATATGAAACAATCAAAATACAGAAAAAATACATGAACTTTTGAAGTCCGCTAGCAGTAAGCAGTAGAGTCAGAACTTATTGGTAAGTCACATTTCAGACATAACACAACATTGCCTCTCACAGTGATAGATTAGGAATAGTCTATTAATACGTACAATGTTCCAAGATATGTCTATAACATACTAAGTCAAATATTCTTAATCATTCTCACCCTCGTCCTGTTATGAGTGAGGACAGCTCTCCACGTATGCATGATTTTGCTTCACAAGATAATAGAAGTTTTGATAACTGACTTTGATTGCTACAAGTGCGAGTGACACAATGTGCAGCCCTCACAAAACTCACATTTCAGATTTGAATGTTCTCTAACTTGTGGTTTGAAGTTGGCAAGGTACATCCTCCAATGTTTTCTCTCCTTAACTATAAAATGGAAGACATATTGTGTCATTAATTTCAGCTTTATAAGTAGAAATTAATTTTAACAAGGCTGTTGTTTGATCAAGCAAGGCAGCCACAGACAAAATCAAAAATCAAATCAATAACTTTTCCACTAACAGCAACAAATTATAATTACCATAATTATAGTAATTAAGGTTGCTTTTTACATTCATAACAGAATCTCTCAAGTACTGAGCAAAAGCACAGTTTAACATTTCTAGTAATCTTATAAAAAAGGTTTTAAAATGTTACTATAGGATACTTTAAAAGATGTGAATGAATGGAAAACCTTTTCCTGTTCTGGGGATTGAACCCCGGGCCTGTGGTGAGGTACATCTCCAGCCCTTTACATTTTATATGAGTACAAGGTCTTGCTGCGTTCCTAAACTGCTTAGCCTAGGCTTGAACTTACAGTTCTCCTGCTTCTACCTTACTGTATGCTAGGATTACAGGCACATACCACCATGCCCAGCTAAAATAAGGAAAACTTTACTGTAGTGATTGAAAGAAAATACAATATTGCTAAGATAGAGACATCAGTTCTTCTTAAATTCATCTATGCTGCAATTAGTCTCAGTTAAGATTTTTATATGTCAGTAAACATTTACTAAAATTCACATTGAAGTATAAGACTGGCAATAAAATGTTTTGAAAAAGAACAACAAGAAATAGGGTGTTCTGTCAGATAGAGCTATACCATAAAGCTATGAGAATTAATAGTGTGTGTAACTGGTGCATGACAGAACAAGCTGTTTAACAGAATAAAACATCCAGGAATAGATGTAAAATGTGTATATATCTGTATCTATCCATATGTATATCTGTATTTATATGATGTACATATGAGTGTACTTTGATGATAAATATAGTGTACATTAAAAAGAAAATCAATAAAAATGTCCAAATAGTGGGAAAAACAGATCAATCACTGTCAAAAAGATTATCATTGTAATATAAATTACATTCATAATTATACACACCATAATCTAGTTAAATATAAGACCTAAAATAAAGAAGCAGACAATAAAATTTAAGGAAATACAGAATGAAATAAGAATGCCTTTAATCTTAGCAAAGTTTAAACAATGAAAGTAATTATTTGTGGACTTAGTTGGAAATGGGATACTTTCATGCAAAAGGTGGAAGGTAAATTGAATGTAAATTAGATGGAAATTTCACAATACTATTTGATACAAAAATTTTGTTGACTTCAGGTAGATTATGTTCCTTTTAAAAGTATATCCTTGACAAATAGCGCAGTGAAGAATAAAAGAAGCCATGCAGAAATATCTTTATTGTAGCACTGATTTCAATATCAAAGAGGTGAATATCACCTAAAAGTCCTTTTGTAACAAATGGCTAAATGACACATGCATTCCTTCCTTGAGATTTGATAATGTACTTGAGATTCAATAAAGAAAAGAGAGACATTAATATTTTTCTTTAAAATATTTTGACTGAAAAGAGCGATTTGTAGATATTAATTCCAAGATAGTATAATTTAGATTAAATCAGCATATAAGACACACTTTATATTTACTATGATTTGGGACAAGGCATGGTAAAGGGCCAACGATAAAGTACAACCCTGACAAAGACCTGCACAATTCTGGCATGTGGGAGAATTTCCTTACACATTAGAGCTGGTGAAAGAATCTCACATGGGGTTTGGCTTCTTCTTGTCTACTAGATTCTTTAATTTTTATCAGCACCTGTTTGCAGCATCAAATGATGACACTTAGTGTGAGGAGTTGGTACATGTTCATATGTCTCATTATCAATCATCCCCCGCCCTGCTCTCCTTCCCTGCTCTTTCCATCCCCTACCTGGTTCCCTTCCCATTTGTCGAAGCTCTATTTCCATTTTTTTCCAACTCTGTTTCTTTTCATGCGTCAAATTTATGTGTTTGGATTTCTCCTTTGTTCACTCTTTCCACCATTAGATCATGTCCCCAAATCCTTGTACTTACTGCATTTAGCACCCCTCCTTCCATTCCTCCCCCTTAGAGTTGATTCACTACTGAACAGTCTGACTGGTATTTTACAATACACATGAAAAGATATTTAATCACCTGTTTAAATTTCTCCAGTAGTGTTCCTCACATTGATACCTGGCTATCTTATCGACCCTTCTCTATTTCCTCAACACGCATCACTTTCCACCCAGTACCTCCCTTTTTCCCCCAGGTTTTGTTCAACTTGAATTTCTTATATCCCTATAATAAGCTCCTTTTCTTTCCCTGGACTTTTTTCTTTAAATCTTCACTATTGATTTACTCCTTTTTTTGGGTCTTCACTATGCAGTTCGGGCTGGCTGTGAACTTACTTTGTAAGCCATGCTGGCCTACAACTCACAGCAATCCTGCCTCAACTTCCAGAGTGCTGGGATTACAGGTGTGCACCACCATGCCTGACCCTGTCCCTGAACTTTGCATCTGCTTGTTCCTCTGAGCTTTTTTGATTTCTCTATTGTTTGCACTACTGAGATCTGCTCAAAAGTCAACTGATTAAATCTTTCCCTACAATATTTTAAAAAGATATCCATTTCAACTCCTCACTCAACACAGCCATGTCTGTTTATCCCATGTAATGCTACTTGCCCCTTGTAGACATAATCCCTTCACACTGTTTTCTTTCCTAGCACTCAACTTCCACATGTGCTTAGAATATATATCTATTTAATTTTAATTATTTTGTTTCCTTTCTTGTTAGAGGTCTATCTTATTCATCAAGTGACTGGACTGGAGTGAGCTTGAGAACATATTTATTAAGAAAATAAGGAGGTATAAGAATTAAAATTCTCTGTCAATATGTGATAGGGCATCTGGAAGAGTCTAGCTAAATCAGTATTTGAATTGAAAGTTTAGCATGGGCTGATTAACTGTTTTTCTAGTTGATTCCTGGCATTCTTCCAGGTTACTGCAAGTTGGGGCAATGATGAGGAATTACTGGGATACATGCCAGATAAATTTTGTTGAATAGGATAGTTAGAAAAAACCTGGAACTCGACTGCTCTACTACTCAGATTTCCTTTCTGCTCTTCATGAATTCTTTCCTCTCACTTGGAATACATCAAGGGTAATTCAGGTCAGATATTACGTCAAAGAAAGAAAATCAAAATGTTCTAGTTGATGGACACTCATATTTTGGTTATAGGATACAAAATGTATTTAAATGACATTGTTCCGAATACTTGGGCAAGGCAGGTTGATTATAATGCTAGTGAAGATTAAGTTAAAGAACACTTCATTTTTACCAGACACCTGCCAAGAATCTGGGGAGGGTCCGGGATAAAATCTAGTATTTCCATGATAATTTATTGTTATAAAATATATTGAACTAATAGCTTCTAATCTTCAGAGATTAAAACCACTGTCTTTTCAATTCAACTTTTCCTCTGATGTACATCTCTTGGTATTGGGTGGTATTGGTGCTACTATGAGCAATTTTTTTTTTATGAGCAATTTTTGAGGGTGCAAAATAAGGGAAAGCAAATAGAGAATACTTCTTTTGAGTTTTGTAGGACTTTTTTAAGAATAAAAGAAGGAAAACACATTCACAAACAGACATCTGTTTACAAAACAGCATAAGAACAATACATGCAACACAGAGTTACAGACAAAGTGGTAGGAAATTAACAATGGTTGTTGTATAATGTATTGATATCTTCAAAGTGATTTCTCAGGAAAACAAACAGAGACATGCAAGATTGATCAAATAATTAATCACTAACTGTTCCTTTCAGTAAAGCGATAGAAGTCTGTAGCTTGCAGTCATTTCTGTGTGAGGTTAATTTACTGAAATAATAATGTCTTCCAGGAAAGCTCCAGTTGCCCCTCTGTGCAACTCTTCTCATATAGTGACTGGAGGTCAAGGACCAGAGCTCCTGCTTTAATATAAATAAGTTCTATGACATCTGGCACCAAAAGAATGTGAATAGTAAGTAGGAACTCACACATTTAAATATATGATTTTAGAAGCTATTATGTTAAAAATTCCCTCAATCATTAGACGTGCAGAATTACATACGAGGGATTTGGTTCTCATGGATGACAAGGCAGAAGAGATGCTTCATCTTCTCTGCTTATCTTTCCCTTTTTGAATGCAGTACTTTCATTCTATTTTATGGGCTTCACAATAAAATTAATCACATTTTTTGTTTTCACAGGACAAAAATATATAGCATCACTACAAGCACATAAAATATTTACATCCAAAATCATATATATTATGTTTCAATAGGTCATTACCTCTTGGTGAATATGAGATATCTCCTGAGGATTCCAGGCCAAAAAAGAAAAAAACACACCAAAATTTATATTTACATAGAGAAATGGTCAAGAAAAACTTCAAATGTTTCACTGACAAAATATCATGTATGCAAAAAGTCAATGTAATTATTGCACAAGTAACTTATTATAAATATATGTAACTTAATACACATGGTGATAATTTTAAAATGCATGAAGGTTGCATTTGAGTGTACTAAAATTCAGCATAATTTTGCATATACTTTCAGAATGATTGATTACATCCAAACTGTTCTTATAGAAGCCAAAAATATACCTGCTCCAAAAAGACACATACAGAGGTTTAAAATATCAAAAACTCTGTTTCAGTGTAAAACTCAAACGAGTGATGATCAAAAATATGAAAATAGTGGAAAGACGATAATTGCCAAAAATGAAAGTAATACAAATGATAATAAAGTTGATAAGTAAAATTATGAGAATGATGACACACTCAGATAGGGAGGAAAAACGAGATATGAAGAAAATAATGGTATAAGAAAGCTCAAGTAGTGTAGTCAGAGTATGAAGAAAAGCAGGAGTGCTGCTCAGAAAAATTTGCTGACTTTGATAACTGCTATGTTCTTCACGGAGTACTAGCACTATTCACCATTTAATAAATGACAGATTGATATGAACAGTCATGGACCTGGTAATATCTACAGAAAATCAAAGGCAATACATAAGGGGAAACAAGATGAGGCTTCCCAAACAAATATTTGATAAAAGATTTCAATATTTTAAACCCATGCAAGATCCTTGCTTGTGTATGAATATTCTAAAGGTTATTTATATTTTGTTTGTTTGAGAACTTATTATAGACAAAACAAGTCATATATATATATATATGACTTTTTGATATATATATATGTAATATGTAATATTATATATATAAAGATTATATATAACCTTTTTGAGACAAAGTCAGTCTCACTATTCAGCTTAGGCTGTCCTTGAACTCACCTTGTTGTCCAGGCTGGTCTGAAACTTACAGCAATCCTAGTGTCTCAGACTCCCAAGTGCTGGAATTTCAGGTGTGCAGCACCACACCTGGCCAAAACAACCATATTTATTAGGTTGACTTTCAGACTTACGAGTACATTTGGCATCCTTAGAAAGAGTAGCAAAGATAACTACTACTGAGGTTGAGAAAGCTAATGAAAATTTAGTAGATCAGTGTCTTGAACAGACAAGACAGAACATTCAGCTCTATTTTAAAGTGTTAAAAGTGAGCTGAGGATTTAGCTCAGCAGCACAGCGCCTGTCTGGCAAGCACGAGGTCATGAGTTTGATTCCTGGTACCAGGAAAAAACCAAAAATAAAAAAAATAAAGTGTTGAAAGAGTAGTATGTTTTTGGTGAGTGAGATTTTCTTTTCAGTGTTAGTGATAAAAACATTATTTGTCAAAGAAGGTAAATGTATGCTATGTTTGAATTTGAAAAATATTTGGTATGAGCACTTCTAAAAATTTTTTAAAGTGAAAGAAATGTGATCAATTTATCCAAAAGAATTTATGTATAATTAAATAAAATAGAACACAGAAAAAAGTGAGGAATCTAACAAATCAAAGACTAACAAGTGCACTGCTTTTGTCACTTTGACCTTAGTCATGACATCCAGTGGTTAATTATTTAATATTATTCACTACTCTTTGAATGCGAAATCCTCTAAACAATTCTTAAGATTCTTGTCCACTGAAAAACATACGTAGTGGGATTTTTTGCCATTTTGTTTTTCACAATCAATGAAAATCTTGGATGCTGGCAAAATTCCCCTTAGCCACACTTGTGGTCAGTCAATTCACTGAAAAGTGACACAGAACTGTGCAACTTCACAAGTGCAGTCTGCAATAATGTTGGCTAATTATTCACACTAGACTGTGTATTTTATTATCATCAGAGATTCAAAATACTGCACCCACAGTCCGTGAGGTAATTGATAATTTTTGATATTTTGCAAAAGTAATAGTTTTTCTTCTGCATTTGTGATAGTGTATCTTTATGTCTATTTATTTAAAATTAATAAATGCAATAAGATAGTTACTGTGAAATTTTATACATTTTGGAACAATGCTACGACATTTAAAAGTCTCTAAATAATATTTTCAACCTTGGAAGGAGACTATGCTTAAATAAAATGATATTAAAAATGTTGCAAAAATTCCAATATTTCATTTTAAATAACAAGTTACAAAGGCATTATGGATGTTTTTGAAAATAAAAGCTGTAGGCTGATTTTGATGTACCTAAATGGTAACTTCTTTTATATACTGTGATGGATTGACTAATGGTCAAATTGTAACACCTGGCTGAACTGAATCAGTGGTGCTGAGCAGAGAAGGCCCAGCTGAGGATTGTTGCCAACAGCTTAAAAGGAGAACTGGAGGGGGAGATGGTGTGTTGTTTATTTTCCTGGAGAAGCGGGTTGTGCTGGTTTTCCTGATATGAACTCGGCTGTTATTATCAGGGGAGCTTGGGTCCTCACTGTCACTGAGGATGGCTGTGGTTCTTTTGAGGGGAACTTTGGTCCTTACCTTGAGAATTACTTTCTGGCTCCAGTGCAGATCCCTCAGCCTGCTGGCACAAATCCTTCATCTCATCAGGGCAGACTTTCTAGTTTCCACCACTGACCTTTGGGGCTTTCCAGTGCAGATCCTTGATAGAGACTTGCATGAGACATGGTTATGGGCTCTAGGACTCCAGCTGGACTTGTGGAGGACACTGCCATGGGATCAAGGTCTTCAGCTAGACTCATGTAGGACATTGCTGTGGGACCAAGGCCTTCTGGATTTTTTGGGTCTCTAGTGTGTGGACAGATCTTATGCGCTCTTCTTCATTTGACTCTTTGGGTGAATATTGTAAAATAATCTTATAAAATATGTGTCATATATTACATCTTTTCCCTTGTAAACCCTGAAAACAACACATATTTACATTTTTTTTGAGGAAGTTAGGAGAGTTTTTATATTTATTTAGAATTATTTGGAGATTAGGTAGAACTTAGTCAAAATTGAAAAAAAAGGATGTAATCAAAGAATTGAATATAAATAAAATACAAAAAATAAATGTACCATTTTTGAAAAGCCTGAAAGTTAGAAACTTCTTTTTAATTTGATTGCATTACTCACTGTATAAGCAAATTTCAAATGCTCAGAAATATTACACATTATGTGTTTAGAGTTAATGATTTCTTCCCAAATGTGACTGCTGTTTGAAAAATCCTTAACAAAAATGTCAACTGCAAGTTAAAAAGCTTCAAGGAACTAATGTGAAAAACTAATAATAAAAATTTAATCAATCTTGGTTTTTCTCTCTAAATGATAACATATATTATTGACCTATAAAGAGATGCTAAAAATAATATTGCCAAATTCTTAGGAGAAAATGTGTTATTGACAGGTGATTATTAATGAAATTAGTGGTTATTTGCTGTTTTTTGTGAGTTTTTCTTTTTTTTTTTTGGTTTTCTTCCGGTACCAGGAATTGAACTCACCATGTTGGGCTTGCCAGGCAGGCGCTTTGCCACTGAGTTAAATCCCCAGCCCCTTTGTGAGTTTTTCTTAACTGCCAGTTTTTAATCATTTTCAGTGATTTATTTTCTCTAGGTAAATATTTACATCTATGTCTAACCTTAATTTTAGAATCATTTGCCTTAAAGAAACCTCAGTCTAAATATTACAACCTTCAGTCTAAATATTACAGTCTCTATAATGTCTTTTTGTGGTTATGAATGCTCACAAGGCTTGGAAGGCTTACAACTAAGCACTAGAACTGTTGCCCATGACACTTGTGTGCCCCTGCCATGGAACTACCAATCCAGACAAATTATACAAACTGAGAGTCTGAGACTCAGAAATGAGTATAGAATTACAATACCGGAGACACCAAAGACACATGAGGTGAACCATAAAATCTCACTGGCTCTCTGCCTAGAAGCATTTTCTGAACAATGGCACAGGAAGAGAATTCCAGACAGAGTATGACAATCTCATCAACCCGAGGAGGCAGTAATTAAAGGGGGAGATTACAGATGTGCCTGTAGTTTGCTGTACAGGGAATCAGAGAAGAGGCCCAAATGTTTAAGCTGTGCATTAATATACTGAGACACTTTGAGGCCTGGCAGAAAACAGAGAACTAAAAAATTGTGAACTAAATGGGAATTCTACTAGCAACACCTTGCAGGGAGACCTAGCAGTTTGAAAACCAGGTGGAGAAATATCAGCAAACACAGAGCATTCAATACAGACAACAGAAAGGCCATAGGAGACAGTTAATTTTATATGCAAAATTGATTGTGCCACATTAAAAGCCGATTAGGTGTTATATCTGGATGTGTTTTGAGTATATTTCCAAATGATATTAACATTCAAATTAGTAGCCTTGGTCAAGGATTCTAATCATCGATTCTCTTGAGAATCTTCTGGTCTGTTAAGGTCCCAACTGGAGGAAATAGGCACAGTAAGAAATAATTCTCCTCCAGACTGAGAGAGAAAAAACTATCTTTTTCTTTTTACTGGGTTTTCCTGACTCTGAGGCCTGTGGAGTCAAGTTGGAATTCCACCACCAGCTTATCTTTGGCTCCAGTTTGCCAGCAGCAGATCATAGGATTTCTTAACTGCCATAATCATATGAGCCAATATTTTGTAATAAATGTACATATATATTTATATCTCTCTCTCTGTGTGTGTGTGTGTGTGTGTGTGTGTGTGTGTGTGTGTGTGTGTGTTTTACAGGCTCTCAAAAACCTTAACACATAATGCTTTTGGAGGAAGAATATTGTATCCTTGGGATTAGGTCTTTAGAATAGCAATCCCCCCACTTAAACAAAAAACAACTTAAAGGAACTTCCAAAGGACAAGGTAAAGTACCATAAAATTAGTTCCTTGTCAAGACAAAATGCAACAGCGTATAGAATCAGCAACATAATGCTTCCATTTCTCAACCTCCAATTAAAATTAAAGAAATAGGAAAACATGACCTATCTTTAGGAAAGCAAGCAATAAAATTACTTCAAAAGATGCAAAAGTGAATGAATTAGCAGATTATACATTAAAATAGTTATGATAAATATGTCTAGGGATTCATGATAAGGATAAAATATTGGGAAAAAATATTAATAGTGATATAAAAAATTAAGACCCAAGGGTAATCTACAACTAAGAAATAATCACTGAATAGGATTTAATGCTTGGTATTGTGAAAGAAAAAATTAATCCACTTATAGAGAGGTAAATAGAAACTGTGCAAGCTGATCACAGGGGAGAATGTTTAAAAGTTAAATATAGTGTCAGAGACCTGAAGAAAAATATCTAAAAGTAGAATATATATGTAATTGGAGACACGGAAAGTGAAGCCAAAGAGATTGTGTCAGGAAGGCTTATTTGTAGTAGTATCTTTCTCATTGCTGGGACAAAATACTCAACACCTGGAACTTAAATAGAGGTTCATTTTGGCTCAGTGTTTAAGAGGGCTCAGTTCATGGTCGGCTCCAAGGCAAAAGCTGTATGGGGAAGGGCATGAGGGAGAAAGCTGCACAACCTGTGGGAGCCAGGAAGAAGAATATGCCCAGGTTACACCGTCAGGGAGCGAGCTTTTTCTAACAGGTGCACCTCGTAGCAACATATTGCGCTATGAATTTATCAGCAGACTAATCACTTAATGAATATATGATCTAGTCACCTTCTAGAAGTCCCATCTTTGAACACACAAGACTTTTGGAGAACATTGTAGGTTTAAACCACAACATCTTTCTAAAAACTGGACAAAATTTTTCAAATTTACTGGAAAAAATCAGCTTCCCATACCCATAAGGTTCAATGAACTGACAGGATAAAAGTAAAAGTAGAACCATTAATAGTATCAAACAGTCAAAAGCACATACAAGGTAAAATTTAAAAAGACATAACATATGAGGAGCCAAAGACAAGAACAAATCCTAATTTCTTGTCCAGAACAATGTGACACAGATATTAATGGAAAGATACCATCCAAGCACCTAAAACAAAAACAAAATCATCAAACTTCAGAAATATTTATATAAAATAATATTATTTTGCACAAAGAGCTTGAGACACATAGGTGGTTTCTTACAAAGTTAAACATTTCTTCTGATCCCAAAATTCCCCACAAAATATATACCCATAAAATATATACTCATAAAAAGGTGTGTTAATAATCTTTATAGGTGTTTCTTTCCTAACAGACAAAAAATGGATGCAGAGAACATGTTTTTTTAATGAGAACAACTTATAAATTAAACATAGTCTATTTGTACAATAAAATAATATTTAAACATGTAGCGGTTAGAAACAACTTAAAATAATAAGACTGGTTCATGTACAGTGCAAATACTCCTATCGTGTGAAATTTTATAGCAAGCAAATGTGGAGTCAGAAATCAGAGTGAATGTATAGCTTCTACAGATGGGGTAGAGGTTGCAATAACGGGAAAAGGGAACTTCTTCTGTTGATGGAAATACTTTATATCTTGGTAAATGTATGGACGGATGCAGTAGTCATATGTATTGGGCTATTACACTTCATGTGTTTTATTGTTTGTGCATTATATCCTATTGAAGAATGTTGCCCATACTACCAGTCAGTAATCTTCTGATTTGAGTTTTGTGTTTTAATCAATAATTGTGGCATGAAAATTCCCAGACTGCCACTGGGTAAAGTGGCTTATGTATACTTAAATTTCAGTAACATTATCTAAAGTGTTTTATATCAAAAAGTTTATGATCCAAGACAATATGTTTCTTCCTCTCCCCTTTCCCCACCACAGTTTGTCTTTGCTTTGGAACAGTTTCTTCCCAATTCACAATATCTATTCTACATTTCAGATCTTATTTATCCTATATCTTATACAAGATAGTTAAGATTGTTACACAGCTAGTTTCTCTTAGCTGATTAAAAAGACAATTTTGTGCTAATATTGTAAAGACCAGATATCATGTCTATATCTTCTACTCTGAATAACTACTAGGAAGACAAAAATACACAATGTATCAACTACTGTAACTGTAATAATAACGTGTTTTGAAACTGTTTCACTGTTTTGTTTATTTTGTTTTGAAAAGGAAAGAACAATTGGAATGGGGGAAAGGAGAAAAGAAGGAAGGGAAATATATATATACACACACACACACAGATATAAGGTAGCTAAGATAATTGTACTACTAATTTCTATTGTCTTATTGAAAGGAACAGTTAGTGCTTAATTGTTTGATCACTCTTGTATACCTATATCTGGTAATTTGAGCAACTATTTTGAAGATAACAATATGTAGTATAACAATATATAACAACCATTGTTAGTTTCCTGCTACCTTATTTTGACATTCTATATTGTTTTGCATTTGTTTTTTCTCTTTAAAATAAAATTAAAAATACAGAATTATGGTTATAATTAAAAAAGAGTATATGTTGGTTTTGCTCCAAAGTTTTTTATTGCTTGCGTTGTTGAGACGCTTACATGTTTATTTACATAGTTGGCCATTTGGAAAATACACTGTTGCATTTTGAGGAATAATTTAATACTGCTCTGCACTCAGTAATTATCACAATTCTAGACAAATATGCTCTGTTGGCTTAATCCCCAATTCTGATATAGTGCTACGTGAGAATTGATTATATGCTGTTTGAGCCCAATACCTTCCCATCATTTTGTAGCACTTAGGTTGCATGCATTTGGAGACAGCTTTCCAATATCAAATGTAGTTTTAGTTTTGCCAGCAGCCTATTTCTTGAAGGATGGGCAAAAAGAAGCTTTTTCTTTTTTTTAAATTTGGCTGAGTTCATGGCAATTCCAGCCTGGCTCAGATGGCCAGATTCAGCAATTCAGCAATTCCATGAAATAGGTAAAGGCGGCATTTAAAATGCTACTGGTAGTTTTCCCAACTCTTGAAAACAACAGATGTTTTGGATTTCCCTTTTCCTAAACTTTTTTTCCCCCAAATTATAAATTATGTGACATTATGCTTGTTTTGAAAACAAAGGAACCTTTTCCCACCAAAGTGCTAAGCGATCATGATTGGTTTAATCATGTTGTCAAAATTCCATCCTTGAATTCAGTGGGATTGAGGTGGAGCACACTCCAGTTTATTCACAAACACGAGGCTACATAAGGAGCATGGGAAAGGCAATGCATTATTATGATAAGCCGTCAAAAGTGATAGACCTCAATCACGCAAGAGAGCGGCAGTATGGGTTTGATCCATAAAGTGCTTCGGTCAGGCTCAAAGGGGTTTTGTTGTGTATGTATGTTGACATCACAGCCAAGTACTAAGATGTGTCAATTTTACACAATTGAATTGTATTTGTCATTTTAATCACCAAAATTGCCAGCATTATTCCAGTTAGCTGGCCATTACAGTACTGATTTAGATTGACTACTCTTGGTCTGATTGCTCCCTAGGAAACTGATCTTCCAAGAGATAATCCAAGCAATTGTGATAACAAGCCATGATAATGTGATGACAAACAGCTGTGAATCTGGAGCGCTTCTTATGAGGCTTGCTGTTTTGCTCAGAAAAGAGTCATGGGAACTTTTAAATGCCTTGTGAAAATTAATAAAGCAATTGTTTCTTTCAATAGTTCAATTTTTAATGAAAATGTTTCTAAATGCAAAAAGGTAGTTAACTGAATAAAAATGATTCATTTTCTTTTCTTTTATTCTTCACTTTCTCCTTTGCTAACCTCATTCATAAAATTAAAATAAAACTTCAAGAAAACGCTTCCTGTGCTACTAGGTAGTTTGTACTTTTCCAAATTTCCACCTCAACGAACTCAGTAAAAACAAAAAAAAGGTAATTAGTAAAGTATAATGCTATAGGGGCTGTGGTTTATATAGAAACTATTGGGAGAAGTATCCTTAAGTTTGGTTATATTAATGATAAATCTTTTATATTCTGTCAGATTTCCCCTCAAATTTCTGTTTTCCTGCATGCTCTCACAGGGCTCTTTACTGCGAACTTGCTGTGTGAATCTTCCCTGTCACCTAAGGACATGTATTATTTCTATTTCTGGGTGAATCCATCGGCCATGATTGGAATCTTTTCTGCGGAAGAAACTGCTATAGTCCTTTACCTTCGTCACCATGGCTCCGCGTTCTACATATGAATAGGGATACTTTACAGTCCAGCCCTCTATCTTTGAGAACGGAAACAGTATTCTCCTGCTAGTGTGGAGCTCTGTGTTTCTCACATGAAAGAAAGAACTGCACTCATACATTTGTCCGGTATTTCAACCAATAATTATTGTACGTGCTACGAATTTCTGTTTTACATAATAGGATTCTTTAAATCAGGTGACTGTATTAATTTTTCTTCTAATCAGGAAGCAGAAGACCTTTACTAAAAGTACATTAGATCTATCTCATACCAGGCTTCAGTTTAGACTGTAGCTCATCACCAGCTATAGTCCACTTTAGTTACCATGCTGAAAAGCATTCCTTCTTTTAAGATTAAAGAGAGTCTGACAAATGTTATTATTCTTCTTTGCCTAGTTTAAAGATGTGCAAAGACAAAAGATAGATATTGACCAAAATTAAAGAATTTTACAGGTGAAATAAATAGTATAATATGGATTATATTTATGGGTAAGTAAGATGTAGGCAAATTGACCTACTCAGTTCAAAGGAATCAGCTATTTCTGTAAAATGCATATTTACGTGGATCCAGCACAACAGTGTACCTCATGGGAAGAGAAAGGAATAGGGATATGCACGCTCGGGTCAGCTCAGGTTATCTAATTAAGTTGATCTTTGTCCCTTGGAGAGGCTTTGGCAAAGGGACTTACAGTGAGGTTAGGAGTATTACAAAAGTGTTTAAGCAGGAAACATGAAGATTGAAGTTTGTTCCCTGGCATGAAATATCCTTCCTCCTATAAGTTTATTATAATCATTAAACTTTACCTATTCATAGGAGAAAAGCATTCACTAAACTGTCGTACTTTTTCTTTTCCTCCTGTTTCCGTTTAGAGTTAGGTACAAGTTCCATCATCTTTCCTCTTCAGTACCTATGTATGTGAGCCAACACACAAGAGCAGCAAGTCTGCCGGCTGTGGAAATCTGTGGTAGTCTGGACAGATGAAGCAGAGAGGGCTGGAGGTGAATTGGAGAGCCCCTGAAAAGGAATCCTGAAGGGCAGGAGGGGGCCAGTATGGTTAGTCAGGAGCATAAAGGACTTGACATGTGCTCAGAAAGACAAGGATCATCTTATTGACTTTGTAAGTAGAATTTTATTCTACTTTTAATATGAAGGTATGGGAAAAAGACAAACAGGAAGTCTAGAGATCAACTATCTATGTTACACATGTGCTCAGCAGAAGATAATGGGCGCAAAGCAGAGATCGTTTCCAATATCTAGCCTCAAGCGGAATATGGAGAGTTTCTATCACATTTACCTGAAAATTTTGTCCTGATCTCTTTTATTAACTTATGCAGTTCTTACCATCTTTGTTCAGTTATCATGGGAATCAGTTCTTATGGTGTAAAGGGAAGCTTCTATCGAGATTTCAATCAAGGTGAGATAGAAATCTTATGCCTTTCTATTATTTGAATTGTATTAAACTGTCTTTGTGGATGATGTCCAAACCTTCAGATATTTTTATTTTTATTACATTAAAATGAATTCTGTCCAAAATCTGGAAAGATTCCAAGAAGTGAAGAATTGTAGTGCTGTGGGGCATACTTTTCCCAACATTTCCCTGGCAAGGTTAGCAGTTTTTCATGCTTATTGAACCAGACAAATAATATAATCATGAGCATAGCCTAAGGGGATTTTAACAAGTTGAATCCAGTATAATATACAGTACTCCACAGAGGAAATTAACAATCATCAATTTTAATACTACTGCTAAATTTTATTCTACTTTTAATCTGAAGGTATGGGAAGATGATAAACAGGAGGTCTAGAGGTCAACTATCTCTGTTACACGTGCACTGAAGAGAGGATACTTCCTACTGTTTTAGACAAAACTTAGGCTTGGATTTAAGTGATAATTTACATTCCCCAGCAATTCCAAAATTTAATAAAGACTTGTCATACAACATGATAAGAATACATACCTATGAAGAATGGACGCATTTAGGTAGCTTCTGTGCTTCTGAATTCATTTTATGGAAAGTCTCATTTAAATAGTAACACTGACCAGAAGTGTGACATTCAGTCTGAGTGAACTTTGGCCATTGTATGAATAGCAGAAACGTTTGTGCGATGGTTTATTGTAGGGTGTATGTCTCTAGCCTGGCAGTCTCTGTTTCTGATTGTTAGTCTAAAATTAACACTAACAAAATCTGTTTAAGTACACATTGTTGATCTTTTTTATAATTCTGTGTCTTCATCTGTGATTGTAGTGACCTATGAGAAGTTTAAACTTTTGTTCATGGTATTTAACCTTCTGACAACTTTCACTTATAAGGGCTACTGTTCTTAAAACAAATGCAGTGACAAAGTGGGTCTAATATGGGTCTGTTTAGTAACATGAAACAAGTGCCTGACAATCCAGCTTTTTCTTATAATTCTTCTGTAATCTCAATAATTTTATATGTAAATGATGATGATAATGATGATTTCCACACTATAAATGAGGGAATTGAAAATCAAAGATATTAAGTAGCTTGCCTATATTGTATAGAAAATAATTTCTAGAGCTTTTTAACGTCTGTGTCTATACATTATTAGGACATTTCTACTTGAGGCTCCAAAATCAGGAGTTAATTTAGATGGTGATTGTTTCTCAAGACCTATGTACACCTTTTTCAAAAAGACTTTAAGAAACTTAAGTACTTCTTTGAGGACCTTTGAGAGTATCTTTAGTATTTGACAATAATTTTCTTCTCTCAACTCTCTGTCATTTGCTTCATTGTTTTGGCATATTAAATAAAATTATGGGATTTCTGTAATGTTCATTTAAAATTATAATTTAAGGTAGGAATATTGGCCCATCAGTCCACAGTACTCCATTTCTGGGAAAGCAAAAGTGTAAGTACACAAAGGTACATTTTCATGAAGTCAGACATACGAGATTTTGACAATCTCCTGTTTCTCAAGGTGAATAGCAAGATGACAACATGACTATTTTCTAGCAAAACTCTAATACAGATCGATCCACACAGAAGTAGTTGTGAGATCTGGCTGCAGTCTGCATTTTCAACAAACTATGTCTTCTCCACCCAACTCCTATTCCTAGAAAATTGCATAAATGCTCTAATTTGAGTCAACAAGTAGATCTGGTAAGGACAATTCCAGGTAGCACAAAGGTTCAAAGCTGTTTAATCAGGAAAAAAAGTTAGAAGCAAAATGCTTCTGAAAAATCCCTTGACTTTCCCATCAAGTACATGTACACACTTTTGAGTCTCTTAATCTATAATGTAGTAGATATGAAAACTGTATCACAATGTACTTTTTATATTCTATTCTTGTTATCACATATGAACAAACATGAAAACCCCAATTCGTTACATTGCCCATCACCTTAATCTTCATCTCCTCAATTTTTATAACTCTCGTTTGAATAAATACTCATTTTTTCTAAATTGTTTAAGAAAATAGCAAAGCCAGCACTCAGGTGATATCGGATATATCATTTACCTTGCGCTGTCAATCACAATAAAAAATTATTAATTCATTCTTACCCTCTTGATCTGCATACCACCTGGCAGAATCTAGAGCTTTCAAACATAAGTACTGTTTTAGACTAGTTTTAGATGCACAATATGATTGTGATCATACTACAGGGTTCTCATGCACCTACTACCCAAATATTACTCATTACGAGCATTTACTGTTAATATGATACATCTGTCATAACTAACAAGCCAATACTGATGTATAGTACCTATATCATTGTAATTAACATTCATATATATATTTTTCAGATTTCCTGAATTCTTTTACCCACTCTCTTTTCTATGTTCCAGGATTCTATTCTGGACAACATGTTATATTCCCATTGCCCTCCTGCTTACATTCCCCTAAACTGTGGCGATTTGTCAGACTTTCTTTGTTTTTGATCATCTTGAGAATTTTGAGGAATATTGGTGAGGTACTTTGTGGAAACTTTGTGGTTAGAATTTCTTTGATCCTTCCTGTCCTCATTACTCTGAAGTTAGGGGAGTTTTGGTGGGCAATCACAGAGTTAATTGTCTATCTCATCATATTATATTAAGGCTGCATATTTTCAACATGCTTAATTAATATTAATCCTAACAATCATCACCTAGTAGAGGTAATGTATACAAAATTTCCTTCTAATAAAATTATTCTTTTTCTCTCCTTTATGTCATGGTTTTTAGAAAGAGACATTTCACATAACCCACAGTTAAAGAATGAGGGATCAGTCTGGAGTGTTGGTGCATGCTAATCACCCCAGTGTTTTGGGAGCCTGAGGCAGAAGGTTCATAAGTCTGAGCCCCACATGGGCAACTTAGCAAGTTAGAGGCAATTTGTGTGTCTGTTATTATTCAAACTGATAATAATAATGAAAGAAAAGGGCTGGGAATGGAATTCAGTGTGAAGGGGCTGTGCTCAACCCCTAATACTGAGGAAATTTTTTTTGAAATGGATTATACTGTTTCCTTGATTTGAACATGTACATGAACTACCTGAGATTTTTCTACATGACAGTCTTCTGCCTGTTCTTTCCACTCATTGTTTATTCTGAAATTTATTTGTGTTGATATGGCCCATGCACTTGTTCTCGTGCTTTGGACTATAAGCCGCTATTTTTATCAAATTGTCCCAGCTAGGCCACAGGAAATTTTCTCAATTACCTCCTATGTCCCTGTGACATCTTCCAACATTGTGAAGTGGTGTGTGTGTGTGTGTGTGTGTGTGTGTATGTGTGTTGTGTCTCTGTTTGAGCACTTCCTTACTTCTCGACAATAAAAATGCTCTGGACTCAGTTTTGCATAATTATTGCCCCTGGTAAATTCAACATTTCTTCAAGAAGCCTTGATTTAATAGGGTGGATGCACTCCCTTTATTGAATTCCTTTCATTTTCTGTTGGTTTTAGACTGTGATTATAATGACAAGCGAAAGAGTGATATCATCACATTTCCTCCACCTAAAATAAATGTACTTGTGTGTTTTGTGAGTTTTGAACTTTCTGCATCTCAGAAGCATTCATAAAGGCAATAGTCAGGAATAGATTTAGGAAAAAGACAACAAAGAAATTAAATATTAAGACCTTATTGGGGCTGGGGATTTAGCTCAGCGGCAAAGCGCCTGCCTGGCAAACACAAAGTCGTGAGTTTGGTTCTGGTACCAGAGAAAAACAAACAAAAAAAAAAAAAAAAAAAAAAGACCTTATTAATAGCTAAAGGAAAAAATTCTTCTTTGAAAGAAATATATTTCGAATGTGATATGTAAAATATGTGTAGCCACAGAATTGTTTTATAAATTTATAATAAATACATTTGCAAATAGTTTATGCATATTTTCAAGATTTATGCCACTTAAATACATGTAAGTATGTTTGATTTTACTTTGCCTTAAAATTCTATAATAACAAAGTACTAAAATTTAATCTTTAATAATTTATATTTCATTTCACATTGTGATAAGGGCATATTTTTGTTAATATAGTAAAATAGATTTAATATAAGAATAAGGACATGTCACATTATTTTATTTCTTTGCTACAGGAGTTATCTAGTAATACAAAACAACTGTATTGTATCTGACAAATTATATTATACATTTCTTATTCATCCAGTTCTCAGTGTTTTAGGACATATCTTAAAATTCAGTTTGAGATAAAGTTAGAAGAAGGTGTAGAAAAGGTAAGGCCTGCTTTACTGGAAATAAAGGAATTTTCCAAAACAGCATATTTATTTTCTTTAGTACACAAAGGCAAAAATCTATCTTAACAATATTAGAACTAAGCAATGAATTGATTTTCCTCTAAATATGTCATGAATCAAAGAAGATTTTGTAGTAGCTAGCACAATCCAGCTAAATGGGTATTCTGATTCTTTTTGAGACAGCACAGTTATGTCAATAGTAATTATACAGCTTATCCTCCAGTTGAATCTTTTCAGGGTGATGTTATTCACAAATAATACATTTCTAAAACATACAATCAATGCTTTTCAAATTACTAAAATGTCATCTAATCATTGCCAGCATCTTATTTTTTAAAGTTTCATAAATTCATAAAAAACCTCTTGCCTAGTGTGGTGGTACATGCCTAGAATCCCAGCACTCAATAGGCTGAGGCAGGAGAATTGTTTCGAGTTTGAGGTCAGCCTTGGCTACAAAGTGAGTTCAAGGCCAGCCTGAACTGCATAGTGAGACCTGTCTCAAAAAGACAAAAAAAGAACCCCCATATCATTAATAGTTGTTCCACATTCTCCACTCCTCACAGCTCCTGGAATCCACTAATCTACTTTTGCTTCTTAAGGATTTATCTATTCTACACATATCATATAAATGGAATCACTCAATATGTGGCCATTTGAACATGGTTTCTTTCACTGAACATAAAATTTTCAATATTCATCCAAATTGTAGCATGAATCAAAACTTTATTATTTGCCATATTTATATTCATATATATAGCTAGGTTATCTGCATATATGCATAGATTAATATACAACATTGTTTATCCATTTGTCAGTTGGTACACATGGGATTCTTTTGACTTTTTGACTCTTATGAAGAAAGTTGCTATGAGCATTCATGTACAAATTTTTATGTGTACATCTGTGTTTGAATAACCTGTGTGCATATCTGGTTACTCTAGGTAACTCTAGGAGTAACTTTTTAAAAAAGTATGGAATTTTGTAAAGCAGTTGGACTATTATTTCACATCATGTTCAGAGAGATTGCTGAACTCCTACCATCTTGTATGATGAAGTTCTGCATCATTTCTAATTTTTTTATTACTTGTTATGCTCAATCTGCATAGCATATATGCACACTGTTTTTTAAAAGATGCCTTTATTGTTTTCTTAGATTTATTCTTAACAATATTGATATATTTGAATAATTGAATTTAAATTTATAGAGTTTGTTTTACTAAAAGTTGTATGGTGTCATTTGACTGAAATAGGGTATGTTCAAATGAGAAGTGAGTGATACAACATAGAGAACAGATCAGGCATAGATGTGGAGAATATGGTAACAGTGGTGATTTTTTTTTAATGGAAGATGCATGCTGGGTGCTTTACTTGTATTATCTCAAATTCCATCAAAACACTGTGAAAGATTTTGACTCTATCTACTCTTGAGAAAACTGAGGTTTAGAGAATATTTGAAATCCAGAATATGCATACTAGGATTCACTCAGCCATATATATATACATTAAGGGATAACTCATTGCAGGGTAGTTACATGATGAAATCTGCTCCTGAAAAAATAATTTGTACATTATGCATTTGGTAAAGTAAAGATGAAGCACTTATTCTTGACCTGCTTAAACTTGATTCTGACACTAATTCATGTAATGAGTCACTTTTGCCACAAGGGACTACGAATGGGTACATTATTCCGTGCAAATCTCTGACTTCAGCAAGAAATAACAGACACAGCTTTCATTCTTATTGACTTTAATCAGTCAGGAATGGACACACGCTGTTCAATAAAGTATAAATATGTGGAGGTCAATGTAGGTATTTGTGACAAAATTTATACTAACTTTTATAAAGGCAAGTATATATTCATTTTGAAAAATCTGGAAAATATTAAAGAAGGAATTTTACATTTAAAAATCTAACCACTTTATAATAACTTTTATTAATAGTATTTTGGTAAATTAATCATCAATATTTTTTAACATATAGATATCTATTCATTTAAAAAAGAATGGAGGTACACTGAATAATTATACCTTATCATTCTAACAGCCATAAACTATTGTACTATAGGAATTTAATATAACTTACTTAATTTATTATTTTAGGTCCCTCAAACTTTTTTCAATTTTTTATGTTATAAATAATTCTGGGATGAAAAACTCTCCGGATAAATCCTTGTCTATTTGCATAATTTAAAAATTCTTTTCATTTAAAAAGTTTTTTTTATTTCAAAAATAAAAGGGGGAAAACATTAACAGATCAACAACCTATTACAAAATAGCAAAAGAACAGTACAGACAATACAGAGTTACAAACAAAGTGGTAGGAAATTAACAATGCTTGTTGTATTACATATTGATA
>NW_004955443.1:3103542-3108624 GCF_000276665.1 Chinchilla lanigera | reverse complement strand
GTTCTTTCATGTAAAGTATCATGTCATCTGCAAATAGTGATAGTTTTACTTCTTCCTTTCCTATCCGTATTCCTTTTATTTCTCTCTCTTGTCTAATTCCTCTGGCCAATGGTTCCAGACCTCTATTGAACAGGAGTGATGACAGTGGTCATCCTTTTCTTGTTCCTGATTTTAAAGTAAAACCTTTCAGTTTTTGTCCATTTAGAATGATGTTGGTTGTTGGATTGTCATAGATGGCTTTGATCAGATTAAGGTAAAGTCCATCTATTCCTATTTTCTGAGAGTTTTTATCCTGAATTCATGTTGGACCTTGTCAAAAGCTTTTTCTGCATCTACTGAGATGATTGTGTGATCACAGTTTAAGATGCAGTTTAAGATGATTATAGCGGTGAATTCACACATAAGGAAAACAGAAAGAGAACAAATGAACAGCCTAATGCTGCATCTTACACTTTTAGAAAAAGAATAAGTCAAGCCCAAAGCCCAAAGAAGGGAGTAGATTATAAAGTTTCTAAAGATTCTAAAAGTTTAAGGTGCAGCATTAGGCTATTTATTTGTTCTCTTTCTGTTTTCCTTGCATGTCTTTGGCTCCATTGATATGGCATATAACATTTATAGATTTGCAAATATTGAACCAACCTTGCATTCCTGGAATGAATCCAACTTGGTTGTGATGTATGATTTTCTTCATAATTTGCTGCATTCTATTTGCTGTTATCTTATTGAGTATTTTTGCATTTGTATTCGTTAGGGAGATTGGTCTGTAGTTCTCCTTCTTGGTTGGGTCTTTCTCTGGTTTTGGAATCATTCTGATGCTTGCCTCCAGAAATGAGTTAGGGAAAATTGCTTCTTTTTCAGTTTCATTGAAGAGTTTGAGGAATGTTGATATTAATTCTTCTCTGAATTTTTTGTAAAATTCTGCTGTGAATCCATCAGTGCCTGGCCTTTTCTTTGTCCATGGGTTTTTAGTCACATTTTTAATCTCATGAACTGCTATTGAGTTGTTCAGGAATTTTAAGTCTTCGAAAATATCTAGGAATCTGTTCATTTCTTCTGAGTTTTCTATCCTATGGGAGTAAAGATTTTCAAAGTAGGTATTAATGATCTTCTGAATTTCTGTAGAATCTGTGGTAATTTCATCCTTTTCATTCCTTATTGCAAGAATCTGAGTTCTTTCCTTCCTTTTCTTGATAAGGTTGGCTAGGGGTTTATCAATTTTATTTATTCTTTCAAAGAACCAACTCTTTGATTTATTTATTTTTTGTAGGGTTTTCTTTGTCTCAATTGCATTAATTTCTGCCCTAATCTTTATAATCTCCTCCCTTCTTTGGGCTTTGGGCTCGACTTGTTATTTTTCTAAAAGTTTAAGATGAAGCATTAGGTTATTTATTTGTTCTCTTTCTGTTTTCCTTATGTGTGAATTCACCACTATAAATTTCCCTCTGAGGACTGCTTTCATTGCATCACATATTTTCCTGTAAGTTGTATTTATATTTTCATTTGTTGGAAGGTATTTTTTATTTCCTCTTGAATTTCTTCTGTGACCCATTGGTTGTTCAGGAGGTTGTTATTTAATTTCCAAATGTTTATGGAGTTCTTGGAGTTCCTTTGGTCATCTATTTCCAATTTCATTGCACTGTGGACAGATAATATGCATGGGATTATTTCAGTGATTTTGCATTTTGGTATGTATGCTCTATCAGCTAGGATGTGGTGTATTTTAGAGAAAGACCCATGTGCAGCTGAGAAAAATGTGTATTCTGATGTTGTGGGGTGGAACACTCTGTATACACCTACTAAGTTCATTTATTCACAGCTTTGGTTCAGATCTGTTATTTCCTTCCTGATTTTTTTTCCAGTTGACCTGTCTCTTTGTGCCAATGAGGTGTTGAAGTTCTCTGTTACAATAGTGTTATTAATTATATGTGTTTTCATACCTGTTAAGATTTATCTTATATAATTTGGAGCTCTGATATTTGGTGCATAGATGTTTATGGTTGTTATTTCATCCTCTTGCATTTTTCCCCTGACTAGTATGCAGTGACTTTCTTTATCTCTTTTGATTGTTGTCAGTTTGAAGTTTACATTGTCTGCAAACAGAATAGCTACCCCTGCTTTTTTCTGGGTTCCTGCCGCATGGAGGATTGTTTTCCATCCTTTGACTTTAGTCTATGGATTTCCTTTTGAGTAAAATATGTTCCCTGTATACAGCATATCATTGGATTTTGGTTTTTAACACACTCTGCCATTCTGTTTCTTTTGACTAGCAAATTGAGGCCATTTACATTTATAGTTATAACTGATATGTGTTGATTTTTCATTGTCATGTTATTTACTTGCGTTGGTTTTGTACTTTTTCTACCTGTTTTCTTGCCTGCTTTTCTTGACATTTCCTTTGTACTGTTCTTCTTGAAATTGTGGTCAAATTTTTCTCTGTCTACAATATCTTTTAGTCCTATTTGTAATGCTAGTTTGGCACATATGAAGTTCTTCAATTGTTCTTTGTTGTGAAAATATTTAATTTCTCCATTGAATTTGAGGGATATTTTGGCAGAGTACATCATTCTTGGGTGGAAGGTGTTTTGTCTCAAGACCTGTGATACTTCACTCCAAGCTCTTCTCGACTGGATGGTTTGTGCTGAGAAGTCTGCCGTGATTCTGATGGGCTTTCCTTTATAGGTAATCTGTTTCTTTTCTCTAGCAGCTTTTAATATTCTGTTCTTTTGCTGGAGATCTGGGAACTTGACTATTATATGTTTGGGTGTAGTTTTATTTTGGTTGTGGTTGTTTGGAGTTCTATATGCCTCATTTAATGTATAGCAGGTTCTTTTCCATACTTGGGAAATTTTCTGCTATTATTTCTGCAAATATTCTTTTTATGTCAGTTGTGTTAACTCCTGCTATTTCATTGACTCCTATCAGTCATGCATTATTCGCTTTTGCCTCATCTTGCAGCTGTTGAATTGACTTTTCCTGGATCCTTGTGAGGATTTTATGAGATCCTTTCTTTCATGGTCATTAGCTACCATGCTGTCTTCAAAGTCTGAAAGTCTATCTTCAGCATCAATCAAACAGTTTTGGCCCCGTTCAGTGGAAGCTCTGACTTCCTGGAAGTCTCTTTGAATCTGGTTTTTGTGTTCTAAATCATTTCTATATTTTTCATTTAATGTTCCTGTCCATTGCCTATGTTCTTCTATTTTCTTATATGTTTCTTCTTCAGATGTTTTGAGCAGTTCTTTCATTATTATTGTTATTTCATTTTTTGCCTTAGAGATTATTTCTGATCTGATCTCTTCTATGGCCTTATGGAGTTGTTTCTTTACTTACATTGCAATGATTTCAGCTATTTCAGGCATGTGTTTACCAAGTACTCCTATGTTGATGTCCCTTGGACTTGCTCTGAGTGGCATGGAGTTCTGGGGTTGTGTTTTAATCCTTCGTTTTGTCATGTTTGATACAGGTTGCAAAAAGCTCAGTTTCCCTCTTCAGTGGCTGCACAGCAGATGCCACTAGTGTTCCTAGTTTTCCTGTTGGTCAGGTTTGCCCCTCAGTGTCTGCTGAGAAGCTCTACTTCGTTTGGGGTTTTCCAGCAGTTGTTGATTTGTATCTAGTTATCCCAGGTCTCAGATGCAGGCATTGGTGTCAGCTGATGGCAGACCCTCTGATCCACCATTCCCTTGCAGTTCAGGGCAAATGCATGGCCCAGACTCGGGTTGCTCTGGTGTGACAATCCTGGTGCAGTGGACCTATGTCTCCAGGCAGTTTAGGGTACAGGCAAAACCCAGACACGAACAGCAGGGTTGACCAATTGTGAACCACCTGATTCTGTGTCTCCAGTCAGTTCAGGACACATACATGAACCAGACGTGGGCCAGACTGATAGCAATCACAGACTGCCGGTGCCTGCAATCTGTCCAGGGGGTATAAGTGCAAGTAAAGCATGGACTTGATCAGGGGAACCAGCAGCTGTTGGAGCACTCACTCAGCACAGAGCCTGCGCAGAGAGGGCCCACACCTGAACCCTAGTGAGAGCAGTCCCTGGGGCTTCTGAGTGAGGAATTTCTGTCTGCCACGGGTGCACAGAGGGTAGAATCTCAGACTGTAATGGTGGCAGGGTCCTGGGTCACTTGCTCTGCCCCCAGGAAGTAGATGGGAAATCTTAAAAATTCTTTGAAGTGGAACTTCTAAGCCAAAATATATGGCCACATTTTAATTAGTGGTAAAGTGTTCTACATTTTGGGAATCATTTCAGACAGTGGCAGCAGTAAATGTAAACTTCTTTGAGGTTGCTAGCTTTCCTGATGTATTGTGAGAAATGTTTATTTAAAAAAAACTGTTTTATTTGTTAAAGCAGTTTTAGATTCACAAGAATTTTCCCGTGAGCATAAGGTATTTCCACTTACCTCTGTCCCTATGTATGGGCAGGCTCCCGAACTATCAATATTCCTCACCAAAGTCATACATTGGTATAACTGATGAACTTAGAGTGACATATCATTGTATTCTGATGTCCATAGTTGAGCTCACTTTTTAGGTTATGGGTTATGGGTTTGGACAAATGTATCGTGTGTTATACAGAATAGATTTAGTATCCTAAAAAATCCCTGAGCTCCCTTTGTTTATCTCTCTTGCCACTCTTAGCCCTTGTCACACAGCATGTAGTCTCTTTAGATTGTCTTCTTCTTTTAGTAATATCAATTTAAGTTTCTTCCCTGTCCTTTCATAAGTTGATAGATCATTTTATTTAGTTCTAAAGACTATCCCATTGCCTGGATACAGTACAGTTTATTATCTATTGTAATAGGTTTCCCCAGACAGATAAAACCAGTAGGCCACATATTTGAATACAGATTTAGAAATAGTTACAGGTATGCTAAAGGGGATTTTATTTTATTTTATTTTTTGCACTAATAAAAAAAGTTATTCTTTAATATTTCATAGAATTTTCAATGTTGACAGTGAATTTCTTTCTCTATGTAATTTTCCTCTAGAACAGAGAAGGTATATTTTATTTTTTTTTTATTTTAAGGATAAAAGGAGGGAAACATTAACAGACATACAACATTTTACAACATATCACAA
>NW_004955443.1:2985456-3102252 GCF_000276665.1 Chinchilla lanigera | reverse complement strand
GCTATCATTCTTCCAGTGAGTTTGATTGGCCCCTTTATCAAAGATTAGGTGGTTGAGTGTGTTTTTGGTTGTGTCTGTTTCTTCCAGTCTGTTCCATTGTAAAGGGGATTTTAGTATTCATGTTTAAGGTAGCAAAAAAAAATCCCACAAAAATTCCAAATAATTCTAGTGGGCTACGTGCAAGACACACTTCCTGGAGTGTGGAAAATACTTCCTAGGATAGACCAACCTCACAACCAGGGAAGCTAGGTGTGTAACTCTTTGCCTAAAGAGAAGGCTCAAGAAATTGAGCATAGTGGAGATAGTGTCATAAGTTCTGCAAAATGACTACAGACCCTAGAGTTCTGACGTCCAGAGACATGAGCGAAAGAGTGTGTCCTACCTCAGGAGAGAGAGAGAAGCCATCTTTGTGTCCTATGCAGGCCATCAGACGACTGGATGGTGTGTGGTCGTAATGACAGTGGATCTTCCCCAGTCAATTCAGAGAGTCATTTACCAATTGCATGTGGAAATGTTCTCATAGACACCCTCAGAAATAATTCTGCACCCCTTCGTTAGGAATCCTTAATCCAGCCAATAAATTAACCATTATACCATTAGTCTACTAAAGAATAGTTGCTTCTAAGATTTAAAAATTATGACTCAATCTGCTATAAATATCTGTGGATAGGCTTTTGTGCGAACAAAAGTCTTCAATTCTTTCGTGAAAAGACCGAGGAGTGTGATTGCTGTATCACATGTAAGAGAATGTTCAGTTATCAAGAAGCTGCCAACCTGTCTTCTAAAGCTGCTATGACATTTTTCAGTCTCATTAGCAATCAGTGACAGGTTCAGTTGATCATATCCTTGCCAGCATTTCATGCTACACCTGTTAGTGATTTTGACGATTTAGTACAGCTGTATCTCTTTGATGTTTCTATTTATATTTGCCTAATGACATTTCCTGCCATGCATATTTCACATGCTTATTTTTTATATGCATGTATCCTTTGATGAGGTGTATGTTAAGGTCATTAGCCTTTTATTTCAATCGTTCATTTTCTTGTTTTTGAGTTTTATGGTTTTTTTTTTTACATATTTTAGATAACAGACCTTTATCAATGTTTTTCTTCCAGTCTGTTCCTTGTCTTGTCATTCTTTTGAAAATGTCTTTTGCATAGCAAAATTTTAAAATTTTAATGACATCCACTAAACAATTCTTTCTTTAATGGATTGTATCTTTTCTGGTATCTAAACAATCATTGCCATATCTAAAGTTTCTAGATTTTACTCTATTAATTTTCTAGGAGTTTTACAGTTTTACTTTGAATTTTATATTTAGGCTATGATTCATTTAGAATTAGTTTTGTGAAAACGGAAGTCCTATATCTAGATTTATTTAATTTTCTTTTTGCTTGTGCAGTTGGTCTAGCACTGTGTGTTGAAAAAAAATGATCTTTTCTCGGTTACCTTTGGTATTTTGTCAGAGATTAGTTGGCTGAATTTGCAATATTTCTAGACTTGCCACTGATCCATTTATCTCTTTGTCCATCAATATCACACCGTCTTTCTCATTGTGTCATTATACAGTACATCTTGAAAATATATAACATCAATCTTTCAACTTGGTTCTTTTTCTTTAATATCACGTTGGTTATTCTGTGTCTTTTGCTTTTCTGTACAAATTTTAGATTATGTTTGTCACTAACTACAGAATAATATCCTGTGATTTTGATTAGGGTTGTTAAATTTGTAGCTCAACTTGGAAAAAACTGCTATCTTGGCAGTGTTAAGTCTTCCTATGCACAATCTTGAGCTACCTAATATTTTAGTTCTTTTGTCAGAATTTTGTAATTTTTCTCATGCAGACCTTGTACATATTTGGTAGTTTTGCATTTTATATTAAATATTTTATATTTGGAAGTGCTAATGGAACTAATATTATAATTTTATAGTTCACATTCATTTTTGGTATGTAGGAAAGTAATTAACTTCTATATATTAATCTTATATCTTAATATCTTGGTTTAAATTGTTTATTAGCTTCAGGATAACGTTTGTTCTTGCTCATTCCTTGAGATTTTCTACATAATCGTGTCACTTGTGAAGAATTCAGTTTATTCCTTATTCATCTTCATATTTTTATTTCCTGTTCTTATTCAGAATTTCTAATACAGTATTGAAAGAAGAAATCAGAGGGGAACCCCTGTCTTATTCCTAATATTAAAAGCAAAAGTTCTAGTTTCTTACCAATAAGTGTAATGTTAACTACAGAGCCTTTAATAGATATTCTTTATTACGCTGAGGAAATTTTCTCTATCCTTAGATTATTGAGAGTTTCTGTCACCAATAGATGTTGGATTTTGTCTAATGCACCTTCTATATCTAATTATGTGATCATTCTAGTTTTCTTCTATAGCCTCTTGATGTAATGGGTTACATTAATTGATTTTTACATATTGACTTAGGTTTATATAGTTGAGAAAGATTCTAGTTAGTATTGGTGTATAATTCTTTTTATACAAAAATGAAAATGAATGTATTTTTATTTTACTTTCTTAAGAACTTCTTGATTATCAAGTTGACTGGTTCCTTAAATGTATGACCATTTTTAAACTATGAAATTGAAGCTAATCCCGTACTGTTCCTTTAACAGTATTTTTGTTTTTTACACATATTCATATACTTGTGTGCTGAATCCACAATCCTTTCTTTTCATTTTTTTTTTTACACGTACATGAACATGCCTGGTGGTCAGGACAAGCACCAGGCTCTGGTTTGCTCTACAAGATAAATCTTTAAACAGTCACAGATGCTCATCCTTAGATTAAGCATCAGTGGAATAGCTGCTTTTCCACTATGAAGGGTTTCAAAAATTGTAGCCACATTCAATATCACCAAAATTATTTTAGTGTAATCCTTTCAGATAAGAGACTTCTGTATTAAAGCATTACTTTTGATTATAAAACTACTGAGAATGAAAACATCTCTTTTACAGTTACTATATATATGGTTTATTACATGTAGAATTTATAAATATGTTTAAAGAATAGAAACCCCCAAGAGAAAATATACATATTCCATGTTAGGTAGATGCTATGCCAAGAACACTGGTTTCATGTACCATCATTTGGGGGCTGATTTTAGCTTATTTTTTCCTTCTAATTCTAGGAAGCGATTTCACTTTGAATGTAGAGTTCAGTGAATTCAAAATTACACAGTTGACCTCTCAGGTTCATGTTCTTGAACACTGTGTCAGCATGCACTGGAACAGTAAGTTCCTGTATTCATGCTTTTCATCTCCTCCTTAATGTGATTTAAATGCATTCTGTTTATATTGGAATAAAAATGTGTCACTAACTATTGAGCTTGTCATGCTGCAAATGCATCCAGGCTACTATTCAATTTCAGGTGAAAACAATTCCAGCTTTTCTGAGTACAAAGAGGCAGCTTGTCCTCTTGTAACCATGGAGACCTACAGTGAGTTTAGGACTTTAAATCATGTGTTCCAGATCAGAAGAAAACGGCTCTGGAAAAAATCACAGAAATCACAGTTCAGCCTACAGGGAGAGGAGTTAGATTATACACACCCAAGATATTATAGAGTCACATATTGGGGATCTACACTTGATTTTTATTTCCACACTACTCAAAATCAGTACAGACCCCAAAAGCAAAGCAAACAGTGCAAAATATCATAAATATTTGTTCAGTGAATGGATGAATGAATGCATTAAATATTCCCATTTTAAATTTATTGTAATTATAATACCATAAAATCAAGTAAAAGTTAATGTTTATCAGTTTTCCAAGACTCAAAACAGGATTACATGTAGAAAAGCAGAAAGGATGCTCAAAAATACCTCACGGTATCATCACATCTCTGGATGGAACAACGGGGCTAGAAAAGCCAACTCTCATAGCCAATTTAATAGACAAATAACTACTTTCAAATAAGATAAATAAATAAGACATTAAGTGTGTCACTTTCTTTTAAGTTATAATGAAAATATGATCAATTACAGTGGTTTAAAATATCCACAGCAGAGAACATTTCATGCCTACATATGAATAACCTGGTTTAGTTACCCTCATTTCTTCAAATTCAGGTCAAGTTCAATACTTCTCTTGCACTAACAGCATTTCCCCAAACATTCAATTTTTAAACTTTGATGATTTCTCTAATATTCTTTCCTTAATTTGGCCATAATATTATTTATGTGACAGTGTGTGACAGAAATTTCTAGTCACATAAAAACTCCAATTTTATTCACTATCTACATTATTAGCAGCACATTTCCCATCTTTTCCTGCAGCTAACGGTAACCACATGACTAAGACCATGTCTGTGGCTATGTCACCACCAACATTTTCAATGCTTTCAGGTTTCTTCAGATGAGCTAACTCTACAGGCAGGAGGTCCTCTTTTGAACTGTTTTCTGCTTTATCCTACAACAAGGATGTGATGATAAAGAGCAAGCCAATATCTCAGAGAGCAGGAGACTGGAAACCATTTACAAAATCATAGTATAGAGTGTTAGGATTCTTTGTCTCTGAGGACTGCATGAGGCCACTGCACTAGTTCTCGAGTGTTAGTAATAATCTTTTAAATGACAAATAGATCAGTTGTCCAAGCCGCTCTTTATGATTTCTTGTTTTACTCACTTAACTCCAAAGCTAACTGATGCACACCTCCTAAATAAGTCCTGTTGCTTCTGCTCCCATTTTCCACTGACCAGTTACAATTGTTTCTAGTTTATCTCTGTGCATCTAGTTCTTCCTGCACATGCTGTCAGGTTGATTTCTCTTAGCCTTGGTTCCAGTGCTGCTGTCAGTTTAAAAGTCTTCAGGTGCTCACCTTTGCCAAGGTAATAAAACCTCCTGCCTTCATCTGACACATTGTGTTTTCCATACTGCTGGGTTTGGCACATCTAAGTTCTCTGTGTACATTTAATTTCCTTACACTGTAATCACACTGAACTACACCACTGTCCCTTTTGGTAGAACATTATCTGACAGTGGCTGCCACAGCTATGCTAGAAGTCTAACCGAGGCTTGCTGTGCGCATTTGTCTTTCTGGACAACTATCTCACATTGTTTGCATTTTTGATTGCTGGTGTACATTTCTTTCAAGAGTTTGGTTCTATTTTATTATATTCTATTCCCATTAATCTAATAGTGTTCAATGGCACCAAATGAAATAGATCTGCCGGTGCTGGAAAACATGAAATGAAATAAGGAACTGAAAAAAAATGTGGGCAGTGTCTGTGTATTGATTCATTCATTCACTTATATTTACTTTTTGAGCAGTCTATTAATTTAAGATATCTTATAGACATTAACTATGTTCTCACTATTATACAGGTAATATTTTTATTATGAGCAAATCACATATTTCATTTAATACTTATACTTTAGGACATACTTATACTAAAAAGCATTCATAGTTTATCTAAAATCAATACTTAATGTTTGCTTTTTCTTTTCATTTGCTAAATCTGACTTTTCTTTGAGGCATCATCTCACTATATAGTGCAGGCTGGCCTTGAACTTGTTTATGTAGCCAAGGCTGGACTTGAACTCATGATGATCCTCCTGCTTTAGCCTCCTCAGTGCTGGGATTACAAGTGTGCACCACCATATCTGGCAAAATCTGACAAATGTAACAGGGTCCGATTCTTTGAAAAAAAAAATCCAACAAACAAGGCTTACAGTGGTTGGCAAAGTCTGTGTGGCCATACCTCCAGGACCTGTCTGACCTTAGCTAATCCTAATGTCTCCTTCAATTTGTTTCCTATTTCCTGATAGGCACTTTTACTTTAGATCCTTTGCTCTGATTGTTTTTTATTCCTATAAACTACCAAAGTACCCTTATTTAATGCTATAAATCATTTCTTCCCCTACTATTTCTAATCTCCTTTACTTTGTCCTGTGTGTTTTTTCATAGTAATTAGTTTTTATTTTTAGTGGGGTTATTGTTTATTATATCTTCTTCTACTCCAAAGAAAGTTCTACAAATGCAAAAATCTTTGTTGAGCATTGTGGACCAACTACTAGAACAGCAAAGCTTAGAAGTCATTCAGTAAGTATTTGTGAACTCAATGACTAGTAAAACACATGGATACAAGGGATGCAACTGAAAATTTTAATTATAATCTATGTAATAGGGAGTTAGTTTTATATGAGTAATTACAGATTAAAAATAATATTTAAAATGTATTTGTTTGAAGTCCATTCATAGGCCAATTTTTGCGAAGAAAAAATGTTCTTATATAAGAAATGAATACAGACTACAATTTTTCCATTAACTGTAATAAACACCCTTCTGGATACCTCTATTGGCAAAGTGTACCATGCTTTTGTTAGTTTTCTTCTGCTGGATTTTTATAACTGGAGTGCTTTTGTATGAGTCTATTGATGTCAGTGAAATAACAAAAATGTTCAAATGAAGTAAGGAGCATAGTAGACCTGTCTGATATTTTTACTGCTATCTTGTGTTTGGAAGGTCAACTTTATTTTTCTGGGAAAGCATGGCAGAACAATCTGTACAAAATGTTGCTGATTTCAAAAGCTCACTCTGGTTTTGTTCAAATACATTTGTACACAATAAAATATCATCTCAGTCCTGTCCTAGTTTAGAGGTCTTAAATCTAGAGATTACACAAGATTCTTTCGAAAGCTCACAAAGGAAATCAAACTTTTTACATCAATGATGAGGCAGGGAGGGAAACAAAGAATAATAATTGTCTACTTAATATGGAGTGAGAATTTTTTGTCTCTTGGACATATAGATAAATTATATGTTTACTAAATTCAGACCATGATTAGGGGAAGTGGAGGTGTTAAACCATAACTGCTAACACATTTCATGTCTATCAACACCTTCTTACAATTACCAGGGACAAGAATATAGACAATAATAATATATAACTTATTTTTTATGGCTATGAAAAATAAGCTAATGAACTAAATACGGGCACAATTAGGTAGAAGGATGCATTTCCCTACTATGCTTTATAACTTCCTATGATGTTTTTATTTTACTTTGTAGTTAAAATACTAGTGTAATATAAAGCAAGGCCCATAGGCCAATGCCGTGGTGGTTGAGTCACACGGTCTTACAGGATGAGTACTCACCTGCTGTGAGGCGGTAATAACCTCCCAGAGGAAGCACCTTACACTAGCTGAGCTTTCCTGAAGAAAATAAGGGCTGGGTGGCCTTATGTACAACATGCAAGAAAAATGACTTTCAAACCTGAAAAAGCATATTTTTTCTTTTAAAAAGGAACACAAACCATAATTTATAGATATGCAAAGGTCAAGTCATAGTGAATTTTCTTTCAAAATTTAATAAAAGATTTTCTAAGTTGGCTATGTTTGGAATAACATAAAGAGATTGAATAGTTTAGAAATCGAAATAATACAGAAGTGTGGTATATTAGTCAGCTTTCTTGAACTAATATGAAAGACATCGGACAATTAACTTATAAAGAAAAAAGTTTTATTTAAGGTGCTAATACATATAGAAAAATGGAAATAGTGTTTTTAATAAAAAGATTAATAAAAGAATTATTTAATTTGCAAAAATGACAAGAATTTCTCTCCTTGTACACAAGCACACTTACAAATTTGGGTAGACATAAGAAAGAGAATTAGGGCCAGGCAGGGTGGTGCACGCCTGTAATCCCAGCACTTGGGAAGCTGAGGCAGGAGGATCTTTGCGAGTTCGAGGCCAGCCTGGGCTACAAAGTGAGCTCAAGGCCAGCCTGAACTGCATAGGGAGACCCTATCTCAAAAAGACACATGAAAAAAGATAAGAACAATTTGCAAGGAATTAAAAAATGTTTACTAAAATAAAAAAGGAAAGAGAATTAGGGAGAAAATAAGTCTGACAGTATAAAGTTAATGTAGTTAAATTAGCTTAGTCCATAATTCAAAGATAGAATACCTTACTCGTAGCTTTAACATAATCTCATTCTTCATGTAAATTACACTGAATTCTTTCTATGCAAGTAATAAGTTACATGTGGAAGAGCACACTAGAATTGTGGAAGGACAGGTTTTGTAATCAAACTGTGTGTTTGGAATTCCATTGTTACCAAACTATATCTTTGCCCTTGAAAAACTACTTTATTCTAAAAACTGAATCTCAGTTTATTAAGGAAAAACACTGATTCTTGCCCTTGAAGAAAGCAATTTGAGAAGGTCAAACTAACATAGAGGAAAACATTTGATGTTATTCTTGATGATTGGAATAAAAGGATATATAAATATTCATTCCCAAACTTATTCTTTGCCCATCAAAGTATTCTCAGAATGCTAGTTAATTATAAACACATTTCATGTGGGGTCTTATCTTAGTTGAATTTGCCATTGGTGATGTTTGATACTTTCTTGCTTCTGCCTGAGGTGTCATTGGATATCCAAATGGATCATACTCACTAGCAAGAATTCCACACTGAGACCTAGGAAATGTGTCACAATTATTCACATTTTACTTAAGTGTGCTCATAAGGATTATCTTTGAGTACCTACTACTTTACAAAAATTTTTATTGTTCATCTTCAATTTAAGCAAAGCATTACTTATTCTTTCTTTCCAGAAAGCATCAATTCCACCATAACTTTAGAAGCATTACACATATGCAAGTATAATATTTTATCAGACTGAATAGCTGTTTTATAAGTAGCACACTGAAAAACCCATCTATGGTACTATAAGCAGAAATGTTTTCTACAATGGGAAGTATGTCATATTATATTCATAAAATGTTCATTTTTATCATCCTGAATTTAAATAATATGGAATAGTAGATATATGAGTAATTTTACATACTGCTTTTATGAGAAAGGGATAAATAACACACAAAAGTTGTTAGGCTCTATTTTCTTATCCCTAAAGACATTTTGATTTCTATACTTTTTTCACTGTAAAATAATTCATATCCAAAAGGATAATCCTAGAGTAGTAGCATGTCTTATGTATGAAATACTGAGAACTCAAGTTGTGTAGAAATAAGGGCAAAAAATTCTTGTTATTTTTGCAAGTTAAATAATTATTTTATTGGTCCTTTTTATTAAAAGCACCACTTCCATTTTTCTATATTCATTATTTTAAAAATCAATGTATTTTCACTTTATTTTGCCAATTATATATTAACTTTTTCTTAGATGAGATCTGATTGGCATATATACCTCATGCATGCTATAATTTACTTCCTGGAAGTTTTACCATTTCATTAGTCCTGTGTTTTTAAAGTGTTTGTAAGCTTGAATCTCTATTACTTGGAATATTCTAACTGATAAAGAGAATGAAGAACTATCTTAACTACAGAAGTAGTTTTGTGGAAATAAAATGTGACTTAGAAGTGTAATTCAGGGCCCTCATTTTTCCAGTAAGCTAACTTTTCCCAACATCGGAGATAAAATTTAACTGAAATGACTCTGGACATAATAAGAACTCAATAAGTGTAATGAAAAATGGAGATTGCTGCATTTAAAGGATTTATAATCTATTAGATGGACTCTGAGAATACACAAAATACTATATAGACAACAGAGTATGCTCAAAGGTAGAGAAATGTCTTATGCATCTTAGTCTCATTCACAGGTTTCATGAATTGTGGTCCCGAGTCCACTTTGTACTCACTGTGTTGGTTGAAGTTTCTGGATGATACTCTGACATAGCACAGAAATTTTCCTTCTTTTCTTCTGTCCAGTTTAGGTCAAAGTATTATCCCAGCTAAACGTAGTACCACATGCCTATAAACCCAGCACTCAGGAGGTTAAAGCAGGAGGATCATTGTGAGTTCAAAGCTAGCCCAGGCTACATAGTGAGTTCAAGACCAGCCTGCACTGCATGAAACAGTCTTAGAAAAACAAACAAAAACCTAATGTATTCTACTTATTCCTCTCCCTCCAAATCCCACAAAACAAGTTGTTCCACTTACAAATGTAGTCGTAACCAAAAATCCTATACTTAGCAACTATCATTTAAATATGAAGGGACTCAGTTTTTACTTACTACAACAGGATTATTACACACATCATAAAAATTAAGAGTTCTAACTTTGGATCTCTGCAGTTTCACAGGGATTGATGGAGACTTCCACTGTCTGGCCCCTGCAAGGTGGTAGGTACAGCTTCTACATCTAGGATCCAGCCCAAAACAGAAGAGATTGTGCTCAGTTGGCCAGTTGACAAGAGGAACTTAGCCTCTAACTCTCTAGAGATTCTAAAAACCATTGGGAGAGGCGGCATTGCTTACTTTAAAACTGGTATGTAGCACTCAAAAGCAGCCCTTGCCAATGAATCTGTCTTAGCAGTTGATAAAATTATTTCACCAATTGTCAAGCAGTTTGAATGACAGTTATAAAGCCAGCTATTAACACTATCAGTGCTGTTTCTGTTTGGACATTGGACATAGATTTTTTTTTTTCACTACTAAATGTGCTAAGATTAAAACATAACCAAAGAACAGAAATGCTTTGGAGGAAGTGTACTGTTGTTTTATATTTTATCGAGATATATCTCAACATATCTTTTATCAAGTTCACTTAGAGAGGCTAAATTTAATCTGTAGATCAGACACGAAGAGTTTAGCATGACAAATGGCAAGCTTTCTTGCACATTGGTGTGGAGGTATGCTAAGAGATTTAAATAGGCCTTGCAGGGGTCTTGGCTGATTTGACATCTATGGATTATTAGAACAAGAGCTTTTCACTGGTGGCGAATCTTTTCCTCAAATTCATGGCTATCCTGAAGGCAAGAAATTGATTGACAAGCATTTTTCTATATCTAGCATATGCTTTTGATTGTACCCTTATGGGGTCTAGAAACCAGTTTGAAAGTGAAATGATTATACACAAAGCAGTTATGATTAATTTGTAGAAGTGATTTAAATAGAGAAAAAAATTCACAATAAGAGACAAGAGGAGATACAACTGTCACTACAGCCTCAATAAATAATAGGAATTGCTAGTTATTTGGAATATCATGAATAAGTCTATTTTCTTGAATAAGAAAATCAAAGAGATTTCAATAAATAGCAAGTAAATTGGAATTTAATCTATTTAAAAATAATTATTTTCAAAATTATGCCAAAGGTCATTACTTTTTGAAATATAGATTTTTAAACCTATACTAGAACATATAATCTTATTTAAATAATACTGTTTATTTAAATTCTTTAAATAATTGTTTAAAATGGTTTTTAATCTATGGTTTATTGAATAGCAAAAGAAACCACTACGACTAACAAAGTGAAGAGAAAATTGACAGAGTGGAAAAAACTTTTTGTCTGCTGTTCCTCAAAGGACTAATATCTAGACTATAATAAAGAATTTAAAAAGTCAGGTCCCCCAAATTTAATAAAGACCTCCCAAAATGGGGATCTGAAATGAATAGACAGTTATCAGATGAAGAAGTACAAACAGCAAATGTTCAACATCACTGGTCATTCAAGAGATAAAAATTTAGAAAACACTAAATTCATTCCATCTCACCCCAGAAAATATGGCTATTTTCAAGAAATTGACCTATAATAAATCCTAGTTGGGCTCTGGGGAAAAAGGAAAATTTTTCCATTAGTAGTGAGAGTCGAGAATGGTGCAACCACTGTGGAAATTAGTGTGGAGATTCCTCCAAAAAACTAGAACTACAGCTACATTTGACCCAGCTACTTCTCTCCTTGGTATTCCTGAAAAAATTAAAAGCATCATACTGCAGCGATATATGCACATCCATATTTATAGTGCCACAGTTTGTAATAGCTAAATCTTGGGGACAACCCAAATGTCCATCAGCTGATGAATGGAAAAAGAAGCCATAAACAAGGATACGCCTGAGGTGTTCCTAGGTAAATGGATGCATCTTGAGACCATATTTTTAAGTGAAATAAATTGCACACACACATTTAAATATTACATTGTTTCTGTGATGTGAGAAACCAAAAGAGTAAATAAGGACGAAAATGTCTAGTAATATTGTGAAATGGGAGGGGAATAAGGAAGGGGTGAGAGGAAAGGCTTGAAAGGGAAAAGAAAAAAAATAGAAGGAAAAAGGGAAACAAAGATTTTGTAAATAAGAAGGGGAAGTGAGGTTGAAAGGAGGGTAAGGGGATGGGAAAAAAACGAGAATCAAGATATGTCATATACAGGTACAAATTCTCTATGATGAATGTTACCCATTATGTAGATCTAAAATGTACCAGAGAGATTAATTTTTAAAATCTATGGTGTATGAACAAAAGTGATTTTCTACTAATATAAACCTTATAATTTTATTTGTAAACATATTTCATTGGGAATTGCTTTGAATAAGCTTTATAATATCCAGAAACCACATTTGCTGTCCCAATCTGCTATCTTCACCATGTCTACATTGCTATGGTGATCCACATTTGCCGATGTATATTTCGTGTTTTTGGCAGTGGATTAGCAACACTTTGTCTAAGACAGCAATTGTTATTTCCGTTATCTGGAATAGAAGTCAGGAAAAACATAAGGCAAACAAGGAGGTGCAAAGAGCAAGGTTCCTGGATGAGGCGATGGGTAGGCGAGTAAAGTGGTAAAGACAAAGGGAGCTTTGTGCACGTCGTCCATGTGACAGCGTTGTTTCACGAAACTATAATATGAATAATGAGCACATTTAAAAGTGATAGTACCTTTATGAATGATAAGAAAGTCACATAGATGATATCAGTTTTAAAAATACATTTTGCTCAGGCCAGTACACCCTAAACATCATTTCAACATGTAATCAATATCAAAATAATCAACAAGACACTAAATATTATTTTTCTTTTCATGCTCACTGTGTAAAATATGATAGTTATACCTATAATCTATTGAGTTTGGTGCTAAAAGTTCAATGGTTTGGGCTCAGGAAGTAGTTCATTTGTAGCACTCTTGCCTAATATATGTGAGGTCTAGGTTTCAGTCATCATCAGCACTACCAAGAAAAGTTACTCTTGCCTATGGTTAAAAGGTTTTTAAAGCTATGCATAAGGAAGAACTATTTGAGTTTTTAAATTCCAATCAAATTAATTAAATTTAAAAACATATACCTTAACTGGCAGTTGTCATATTTTGGCGAGTGGCTATGGCATGGCTGTAGGCTTAGTCTTGACTTTACCTGTATTTTTTCACACAACTTTTATTACACATCCCCTACTATATTCTTCATTCCTGGTATAGTATCCAATAAATTATGTGAGGCCCTCAAAACCATACCATAAATTAAGTTTTATGTTCGATGACTGTGGCTTAATTAAGCAAATGTGTTTTAAGCATGTTTAAGGTAGGTTAAACTAAGCTATGATTTCTACTAATTTAGGTATCTCAAATGCATTTTTGACTAGTATATGTCTACTTATACTGGGTTTATCGGGATGAAATCCTATTGTAAGTTCAGAATCATCATTACATAGATATACCTTGTCTGCTTATATTTTTGCAAAATGGAAGAAGAAATTATAGCTTGAGTCAGGTAAATCTACATATGAATACGATACATACAGAAAAATGCCTATTAGACCCTAGCTGTTTCACAAAGTCTTTTGATTATAAAGCATCTGTGATGGTTAATTTCATCTGCCAACTTCACTGGTATCCACATAGCTGGTTAAGCATTATTTCCTGAGTGTGTCTGTGAATGTTTTTGGAAGAGATTAATATTTGAATTGGAGGTCTGAGTAAAGCAGATGGCCTCCCTCCACGTATAGGCGTAACCCAATCCATTGAGGGCCTCAACAGAACAAAAACATAGTAGAAGAAAGTTGAGTTTACTCGCTGCCTGCGTGACTAGTTGCACTGGAACAGTGATCTGCTCCTGCCTTTAGGGTTCCTGCTTCTCAGGCTTTCATGCTTGTACTGGAATATAAAAAATATAGTATCTGGATCTTAAGCATTTCAATTGTAATATCAACCTCTGCTGGTCTTCAGTTTCTGCAGAAAGCAGATCCTGGAATTTTACTGCTTACATATTCATATTTGTGAACACTTTTGTAAGTGTCTTTTCAGATGTATATTATATGTATGTATACAATGTGTACATACATTTGTATGCATGTACACTTAATATGCACTAAATATATCCCTACAATTGTATTTCAATGGATAACTCTAATATACATCTTGCATGAACAGAAAACTTACATAGAGCCATTCACAGCTTGTTACAAAATTATTTAATCCAATTATTTTCCAATAAAAGTAATTAAAATTTCTAGCTGAGAGCACTTGTGGTATTCATGCAAGCTCAGGCCAAATAGAATATTGATTTGGCTGTACATCATGAGCACATGAGACACATGGCAGTCAGACTGGGGAGAGACCATGATGTAAATGTGTGCACAAAAGTAGAGCAAGATTAAACTGTGAATGTAAATTTCGGCTTCCTGGAAATCTGAGCCCAGGACTTATTGTGCACTCTGGCTATTTTTGTGCCTGATTAATTCAATTCAATGGATTATAATGAGACAGATAAAATTCGGTCTGCACTGCCATCATCTATTCAATAAATGTCCAGTCCAGACAGACGAGTTGCAAAGCCAAGATTTGCTAGGTCACCAGCTTTCCTGGGGTCTGATGGATGTTGCCATGTGAACAACACGGTCAGAATATGCTTGGCTGAGGACAGTGACTGTTTCCTATGAATAAGACATAAAACCTACTGATACGTTTTGGAACTAACCCCAAATAAAACTCCCAAAGAGAACTTGCACCGCTAAATGCTTTGTTAATGGGTGTCAACGTGTATTTGATGAATTTGAGGGTATTTTAGTGCACACCTGCAGCAGATGGCTTGTGTTTTCAGCTGCTCTGATGATTTAGCTACAAGTATTTTAAATCCCAGCTGTCAGCCTATAAGCACTGACCGTGAATGTTAAGATTCACAAGCACATTGCTGGTAGGAAAAACTTTCTTTCTGGGGTCATCCTGTAATGGGAAATATGACTCAGCTGACCTCTTGGCTTCAGGTTACTTAAAGAAGCCAGAAGAAATTTCAAAAGAAGGTGATGTTATCCAATTCATCTTAATTCCAGAGCCATGGATAGAATTTTTCTCCTTCTGAGACAAGAACATTTTTGGAAATGAATCAACAGAACACTTTGGCACAGACACTAAAGTCATACTAATTTTGATCCTTTAAATTTGCATAAAAATTTTGTCAGTCACAAAATACTTTTACATTTATTATCTCATTTTATCCTTAAAACGTCCTTGTGAAGTAAACAGGGCAAAAGCATTACTGCTATAATAGTTGAATAAACAGAGGTGCGGGGATCTCTACTGTAATGTTAGCATATGTGTATTCAATGACATCTAGCTGGTCATCGTTGGTAAAATAATAAGGAAAGCCAAACTTGAAAGAAATCCATTTGGAATCAAGAGCACAGTATTCAAGAAAGTTCTTTTATATAGACGTTAGGTGATTATTTTCCTTGGCTTAAGGCTTCTGAACTTCTCTACCAGAGAGTGCGAAGAATGGCTTAATGGAGATCACAGAAATGAAGAAGGCGAACAGGACAAGGAGGAAGGAAGAATGGAAGAGACAAAAGACGACTTCAGGCACAGACATTTTCCATTGACACCCACCGTCCTGCTCTTTTTAATAAAGCATTTTTGATTTTCACTTGGCATGGCAGTGGTCCTGAAGAAAGACAGTGTTTCTCATCTTTCATTGCATTACATCTTGGGAAAAGATTTTTTCATAAAAAACCTCTGGAGAGTGTTTTGATGGGAATATCTTAGTTAGTAAACAAATTCATTGCATTTCTTGCAGGGACTAATGAATTCATATAGAGTATTAGGAACTTATTTAGGAATTGATAGAGCATAGGAAAAAACTTAGGAAACTACCAGAGATTTTTCTTAGCCTGAAGTAAGAAACAGAACAAAGTGGTTGTTCAGAGCTTCCTAGAAGTGTGCTAAAACCAGAGGAATCTTTGAAAAACTCCCACTAGTTTCTCTTTGTGGCAACAGTAAAGTGAGTAGGGCACGGAGCTCACTGGGAAGCCACCGTGTCACACACCTCAAAGCACACTGGCCCTCATTACCTCCGAAGATTACAGTCTTTCCTTTGTTTAACCTCCAAATCGCAAATGAGCACTTCTCAATGGAAAACTTTAACCTCAAGCAAGTAGGTAAAGGACTTGGGAAATGCATTTTTGGACTTTTCTTTTAGTGTTGCAGAGAAACCCTATAATGAGAGTGTGGTGATGGAACGATTTGTCACCAGAGAATGTCACACATCTTAACCCCTTCAACTCAACAGTCAGAAATGTAGAAACTCATTTTTAACTTCCATGTAAAGACAATAACAGTGCTGCACTCATGCGTAACATAATGCACTCCTGTTACACAGGCAGACCTGTGTAAAATCCCTTATGATCCCGCATGACATTTACCACCTCCAGAGTGTTTGGTGCTTTTTTTTTTCTTTAACTCCTTTACCTTCCCTTTGGTTTCACTACATTTTAAGTATTGAATTACATTTAAATGAAAACACTTGTAACTCGATAGAAATGGAATGTGAAAAGAAAAAATCATTTAGCATATGCAAATATGTACATGTAGTGACATGAAAAATAAAGATTTTCTACAGTTCCATGCTCCCATGGGTATAGATTACACTTAGAACTTCTCTGACTATGATTCTTTGTCTTCAGGTGTCACTCCAGGTATGGATGAATCTTTACCTTGCAGGATCTAAGCCCTACCTATTGAAATGTTTATGACAGTTTTTACTTCATGCACATTATTTTGATGTAGGTTTTCATTACTATTTTATCAATAAACATGCAGCACTGAGTGGTGACTGGAGAGATTCTGGAATCCAGGTATCACCCTCCATGACCTCATATGTGATAGCAATTCTTTCTCTCAATAAACAGGATTGGGCACCCCAGTCAAAATAGTAACTCACTATTTGTCTGTGTATTAAATTAAACTAAAAGTCCAAAGTGGTCTACTAATTGTCTTTAATAACTTTTTGTTTTATTAATACATGTTTCAAATTTTTGCAGTACACAATCATCTTGGCAGGTGGTTACCTGTATATATATATACTTGTTTTTCCTACCCCTTTCTCCTTCTCTCCCCTCCCCCTTCTTTCTTCAGTACCCCTGTCCCCGTGGTCATAGGTGTTGATATTTTTTTTCATAGCTGATGGTATGGCCTGTAGTGGTAAGCCCATAATCCCTGGTTCCTATACGTGGCACTCTTTATCCCTCTCATTTCTACTTCTGTTCTTCTTCACCCCTTGCCCTTGTTCCTTTTGACCACTTCTCTATTCCAAGAGATCCATCCTCTCATCTCTTTCCCTCCACCCTGTGCCATTTGCTTTATTTGTACTCTGCCTCACTGAAATGAGAGCCATCATTTAGTATTTAAACTTGTGTTTCTAGTTCATTTAACCCACCATTACATTTTTCAGAAACATCCATTTCCTATACATTTCTCAAATGTGTCATTCTTTACAGCTGGGTAGTATTCCAACACATATAGATACCTTTATTCTTTATCCAATCATCTGTTGATAGGTGTTCAGGCTGCTTGCAGGATTTAATTATTACAAATAGTGCTGCTATAAACATTGATATGCATGTATCGCTGTGGTATAATGGTTTAAGCTCTTTGAGGGAGATGCCTAGAAGGGGGACTGCTGGGTCATATGGAATTCCTAATTTCAGTTTTTTGAGAAATCTCCATCTTCATTTTCATAATGGTTGTACTAGTTTGCATTCCCACCAACAATGTAACAAAGTTCTTTATTTACCAGAGCCACATCAGTATTTGTTATTGTTTGATTTCCTAATGATTGCCATTCTTTTCAGCATGAAATGGAATCTTAGCATATCCCATTAGTAAATCAAGTCACAATATTAGCCAAGATCCAAGGGATAAAATAGTATACCTTATACCTGGTTGGAGGGACTACAAAGTAACATTCAAATGGAAAGTAGATACAGAGAAATGCATAATTTGTCTGTGTTTTCTATGCAGCACTCGAAGTGGAAAGAAATAAATAAAAACTAAGGAGGTGGGCAGAGAGAATCTAGCTTATTGGAGATTCTCTAATCTATCAAAACTAATTCGTTGAATTATCACCCTTGGTATATTCCCAAAATTGTAGTGAATCAAATATCCTTTTCCATATTAGTATTAATCTTTTAATGATTTCTATGACTTCCTGTGAAAAGAAGAGTGCTGTAAAACACTAGGCAGTTTTCAGAAAATCTTGAAAGCTTTACTCAGTGTGATGTTCAAAGTGACTAACAGAGGCCAAAGAACTTTATTCTGAAAATTCATTAACTCTAATGCATTCGAGCTAACTCTCACTTAAATTCATTCATCCTCATACAACAAGGTGAGAAAGATTGCTCTGTGATTGTCCTCTTCTCACTCTAAAATTAAAGTTATTAAGAAGTCATTCACTGAATTTCTTGTACAAGTTAAGCACCTTGCCTTGAGAAATTAGATAAAGAGGGGCTGGGGATTTAGCTCAGCGGCAAAAGCGCCTGCCTGGCAAGTGCAAGGTCGTGAGTTCGGTTCCCGGTACCGGAGAAAAACCAAAAAAAAAAAAAAAAAAAAAAGGAAGAAATTAGATAAAGAAAGGGAGACATGCAACTATGCCATAAGCAGGCAAACTCAGTGTTAGAGAAATATGTGTCATGATAAATCACAACAAGGCAATATGAAAGCGAAAGGAACCAAAGACTTCAAACTAGCATGGGTTGGAGAAATAGGGGAAGATTTCTTTGTAACACTGAAAGTTTAAGATAACTTATAGCAACCAGCTAATTGGGTAGGAAAGGGAAATGTAGAAACGTCATCCATAGGGATAAGCAACTACAATAGACCACTAAAGTGAGCTTCCATCACCCAGAGGAGATGTCTAAAACACTGACATGAAAGCAGTGACAGGAAGGATGAAACACAGAAGGAGACTAGTAAGTTGGGAACAATAGGTTCCACAGTAGGCTGTGACTGATGGCATGTGAGGATCAAGAAAGAGGTAGTGAAGGATCATTCAGATGTTCCTTAGTCAAAATCAAGCATATGGGTAAATAACTAGATTTCATATGTATACCTTATCTGTAACTATATGGACAGAAAACAAAAGATAAATACTTACCATAGAAGCTGAGCCAGCAAATACTTATGTATGTTTGCTAATTGCAACATCATAATTTTTAGTAGCAGTCTATTACAGAACATCAATATCATCATATATAGAAACAGGCATATAGAGCTATATAAAAAAATCTAATATATATAACCTGGCAATTTACTTATTTATTAAAACTTCTTTTTATATGATATGGGGGATTGCATTAAGGGCCTTTGCTCTGAGTTGCTAAGAAGCCCAGGTTGGGCTCACATTTATGATCTTCATGCCACAGCATTTCTGAGTGTGAGGATTACAGGCAAGCACTGAGATGCTCCTCTAGATATTTTCACACATAATTATGGGCTATAGATTTGTAACCTCTTTTGCTTAATATTATGTCGAGTATTTCTAATTCCATTAAATATTTTAAAAGCATTTTATAATGGTCTCATGCCATTCTATCATATTAGGGTGTTGCATTTTATTTGATCATTTCCTGCTATTTATTATTATTCCAAGACTTGAGTTAAAATATTTTACCACAGCACTGTCTAATAAAGATAGTACACCGATGGGAATTTTCCTCTCCCAAATCTTCCCCGTGGAAAAGGATAATCCCAGCACATACCAAGAGACATTTAGCTTAAAATAAGCCTGCACTCATGATTTACAAGGGACTGGCTTCATGTCTTCTGCATATATCCTCTGAAGACTTCTTCCTTCAGGTGGCAAGAGTTGGACTCAGAGAAAGATCTTATGGGTCCATTAGTCTTTCCCTTTCAATCAACCTATTTTAGGAAAATGGATCCTGTAGAGACTCTGAGGAGTAACACTACAAAAGTTACTGGGAGTAGATATATCTGTATCAGTGCTTTCCATGTGTAACTACAGTGTACCGTTTAGCTAGGTCATCACTAACCTGGGCAAAGATCTCTGCATCTGTACAACAAAAATGTTGAGATACTATTGTACTCCTATATGCAAATGCTTTCTTTGCAACATGTTCTTTGGAAATAGCAAAAATGTGAAAGGTTCCATGGATTCAGAAGGAAAATATTTTTCACTTTTTAGAAAAAGATTGATACATACAAAGAAAAGTTCTTAAAACCCAAATATGCTTCTTGAAATTATTTTATAACTAGTATCAGTTCATAAATCCTTTCACTAAGAAACAGAACATTGGAAGCATCCCAGAAACCTTCCCAGATTACCTTTCCAATCATAAATTCACTATTCTGTCTGAACCTAACTACGTAAAAATATTTAGAATTTTTCGTATTTTTTTTAAAAATTTATACTCCTAGGTACCTCTTAATCTTTAATTTTACCTGCTATTGAACCATATATACATTAGATCACATATTTTGTAGTTTCTGTTTTATATTTTTTTGACTAGATGTCATATTTGTAAAGTTGATCTATGCTCCTATGGAGTATTTTGCATGTAATTCTGATTTTTTTCATTCATATACAATGACAGATTATTAATTTTTAATAATATATATAGCATTTTGTTGTATAAATTTTCAGAAATATTTACCCATTTCACTGTTACTGGGCACTTGGGCTTTTAAACATTGTAATTAACAAGAATTGTGCTGTAGTGAGCAGGAAGGGACCCCAGTAGGACTAAGAGGGCAGTGAGAATGCTTCCCAAAAGCTGCACAACAGTGGGGGAAGCTAATTGGTGGGCTAGTATTCAGCACTGGAGTGTATGGTACCAGCACGTCAGGTGTAAGGCACGGGAACATGTGTTTTCTAGGGTCAGAAAATATACAGGCTTCAAAAAAGCCAAAGAGAAAGGGATATTGAAGTCTCAAGACTCCTGGGGGGAGGGGGTGTCTGTCTAACTGTTTGTTGCATGTTTGAGTCCTGTGTTTGATTTTCTGGATGTTGGTTTGGAGGGGTTTTGTAACCACGAAGGATTTCGCTCAGAACATTACCTTAAAATCAAGTCTGCGCCTAAGCGGGACATGGAGAATGGAGCAGCGGAGCCGCCTGTAGATCCTGATCCCTCTAGCCTGGCCCAAGTTAAGAAGGTAGGAGTTGGGGGAACAAGAGAGACTCCCCACCAGAGGGGGGCGTCCTTGCAAATACCATTTCACAACGCCTAGTTAACTTGACTGAGCCACAGGCGGCTGTCCCAGCCTCTTCAGCTGAGGGAAATATGGCCGCAACGCCGGTGCCTTCCACCTCTCAGGGAGTACAGCCACTGTACTGTCCCTGTCTTCCTTGCAATTAACATTAAAAGAAGCTAGAGGGGAGGGGGAGACCATGGAGGATTTTCAGCATATCTACCCTGTAACTGAAGTTTAAATCCCTGAAAATCCAGAACCAGTTATATATCGTTATGGAGTCATACATTTTAAAACCCGGAAAGAGTTAAAACAAGCTGTTGCTATGTATGGCCCCACTGCTCCCTTTACCTTGAGTTTAACGGAAATTCTAGGATAACAGATTATGGCCCCAAATGATTGAAAGGCAATAGCCAAAGTGTTTGAATCCAGGTGATTACTTACTGTGGAAAGGAAACTTCTTTGAATATTGCACAGACCAGGCAATTCGTAATGCTGTCCATAACAGAGGCATTACAAAGGATATGCTAGTTGGGGAAGGTGCCTTTGCTATCACCAATCATCAACTGACCTTTGCACTGCCAGCATATGAACAAACCAAGATGGCTGCCATGAGGGCTTGGAGGGAACTTCCTCCCAAGGGTGAGACAGCCCTTGGTTTGGCTTTTACTTATCAAGGCCCGGATGAACTTTTTGGAGATTTTGCCGCATGCTTAATGCAACCTACTGAAAAGATCATAGGTAACACAGAAGCTAGCAAATTAATAGTTCAATGACTCGCCTTTGAAAATGCGAATAGGTGGTGTAAAGAGGCTTTAAAAGCCCATAAAAGATGGGCTATGTTGCCAGAGATGATTTGGATCTGTGCAGATATTGGCCCCTCATGTGTACAGGGGCTGCCTTGGCAGCAGCTATTACTCAGGTTATTCATCCACAGGCTGGAGGAAGGAGGAAAAAAAAAGGGCTGTTTTTGTTGTGGCAATACGGACATTTTGCCTGAGTTGCTGTGCTACACCTACAAGGGCAGCACAGCCATTATCTGTCCCTTCAACTAAACCTGGCAGCCCTTGTACTAAGTGTGGATGAGGGTATCACTGGAATAATCAGTGTAGATCTAAAACTGTTGGGAAAGGTCAGCCCTTCCTGGAAAACTCCTGTTGGAGCCTGCCTCAGCCCCACCAAACAACAGGGGCTGCCCAGCTGGCTCAATGGGGGACGAAGCGCTGGGTGCATTCAGGTATCGGTATGCACACCCTATTCCTATCCCTTTCCCTACCCATTGCATGCCAAGGCCACCAATGCCTGGCAGCTCTGCAGTGGGAGGCACCCTCCTGCCTCATTCTCCCCTGCCACACTCCTGTCGCACTTGAGCCCAGGCTTTGACCCCTGCCCCTGAAGGCCCAGCTGCTGCGATGTAGGGGTGCAGGTGAAACCTCAGTGTAATGCTTTAGTTCAGTGCACACTCGGGTGGCAGATGCCACTGTGCAGGGCCCAGGACTGCAGAACCCCAGATGGCCCGCACACTTCCTGTGCTCCCACTGCCTCCCCTGCTGCCTGGAAGAGGCCCTGGTGAGCATGCAGGGCCCTGTGGCACCGGAGACTGAGGAGGCGGTGAGGAAGGTGTTCCCACTGCCAAGGCCTGGACAGGAGCAGCAGGAGACTCAAACTAGTGAGGCGGCCCCGCAGCCCACACTGCAGAGGCAAAAGTGGGCCCTGGCAGCAGGGAGGGCTGGGGACATTTGGGATGCGACCACCACTGCACAAGAGAGGTCACCGCCAAATGCGGAGCCAGACAAGAAGCGCCCGCACTTCCAGCACTTCCAGACGAGAAGCACCTGCACTTCCAGCAAAACTATGACTATTGTCACTGCAAAGACTTCAGCATTTGCTGGGAAAGTGCGTATGTGTGGTGTGTTCAGGGCACGAACAAGGTTTACTTCAAACAATTTTGCAGAACCTGCCGGAAATCTTACAAACCTTACCAAGTGGAGGATATCACCTGTCGAAGTTGTAAAAGAACTAGATGTTCCTGCTCAGTAAAACTTCACCTTGTGGGTCCCAAACACTCCCATCATCAAGACCTGTGTGAGAGATGCAGGGGCAGGTGCCTGTCCTGTGCTGGCGCTGGTACTTGGAATCCAGACAGAATCAAAATATCCAGTGGCCGAAGCAAAAGTGGCGGCCAATATATGCAGCGGCTGGGCACCACCACTGAGCTGCTTGTGTGTGTAGCACAGGCAGTGGAGCCCATTCTTGAGAACAAAGCAGGACTACTGAGGCCCTGCCACCAGCTATCCCAGCTCCGTGGTGATAAAATCAAACCTGCAGCTAGTTACTGCCAGAACCTAAACTATGAACCCCGCTCTGCCCCAGGCTGTGACTGGGGTCTGCTGCCTCCTCAGCAGCCGTACCCTCCCACCTCGCTGCTCTGGACTGCTCCTATTCCCCTGCCCACAGCAGCCTTTGCCCAGCTCGCTGCTGCTCTGGTCTAGGTGCTGCAGGACATAGTGGGGTGCCAGATAGAATGGAGAACAGAGACCAAAGCCTGGAGCAGGGGTGGAGGAGGCGGCCCAGAGAGCAGCTGGCAAAAGACTAAAGCTGGATGGGTCTGGAGAGGGCGGCAAAGATGGGGATGAGGAGCTGTGGGGACATGCAAGGGACCTCAATCAAAAAGCAAAGGAGGGGATGGTTATGGAGGCTGGCAAGGTGGCACAGGACTGGGGCATGAACAGCTCCAGACAGCCAGGGGATGGCTGCCCACGGTGGCTAGCCAGTGCCCAGGCCCCAGGGAGGATGGACAGGGTCACCCAACACCAGCCCAGCCGTGCCAGGGCCATACTAGCTGCTGCTGCACCCTGTGGCACCGCACATGGCAAAGGTGGTGACAGGGCCGGGAGCGCGACACAGGGGCTGAGTGGCCCAGAGGCTGGTGGGACCTGTCAGCGGGGACAGGGAGCAGGGAGCGAGGGCCAAGCCCCTTGTGGCAAGCGTCTCCGAGGCAGAGGGGGTGCTCACAGTTACCCCGCTGCAGGACATACAAGACCTGTTCCCTGAACTGTATGGCTTCCTGCAGGACCTCGTGCCTCAGGCACTACACCAAAAAATCAAGCAAGGGGCTACTGCTTAGGATTGACACTTGCCAAGGAGTGTGCGTGTGTGAGTGGTTTATTCTCCTAACAATGGCTCTAGCCAGTAGCAAAGTGGGAGAAGATTTCCTCTTACATCAACCTGATCCTGCAATTAGAGTCCATCTTATGGATAGATGCACACTTTATGTTCTGAAATCTTAGAGGTAATTATTTTAGAGAGCCAAACTAAAATTGAATGACCTTTTCCAAGTACAACCCAAGAGTCTTTGTGTGTGTACTCCTAGACATCGCACTGATGCTTTTAGGAGGGATCCTAAAAATGTGCTGATAATTGACTTCTTTGCATGTGTACAGAAGTAACAATTACAACAGAGATTATTAGTTTGCAACAGTGTTCAGAAATCACTGAAAGCAACCACATTGTCCTGATGTTTGCTGACAATATGGCCTGTAACCCTAGAAATCGCAAACCAGCTACCGGATTTAGTCACAAGTATATGGAGCTACATGCATACAGAGATGACATGAAAGTGGATAATAGAAGCTATGAGGTGACCATGAAAGAATTTTATACAAAGAATATATACATATATATTCATTATAGATTAATGATTGTATTCTATCCAAAAGATTTGATAAGAGATCTCTGTTAATTGATAAACAAAATCTGACTGTATTTACAATTATAAATTTCTAAAAATTGTAAGAGTTACTACAGTTCAATTTGATCTAGAATATTTGCGTGCACTCTAATTTTGTAATGTTTGTGTGTTTTGTGTACTTGTTACGTGTTTGTCATTTTTGAACAGCTGTTCCCCTTTATTTTGAGCTCAATCATTTTTTTATCTATTGTCTGTAATACAATTTTGATTATATGTTTAAAAGCATGCTTTCTCCTGAGTTACCAGCTGATTTAAAAATTGGCTTTCTTGCAGGTGATCAAAAAAATTAAGATATTTAACCACAATTTTTTAGGAAGAAATTATTGGGGAAAAACTCCAATTGGTGAATAAAGGGGTAGACAAACTTTATTCATTAATAAGGAGCCTCCAATGCTCTCCAGAGTCTCTTTGGAGATACCCCCAATAATTTTGTCATGGCTAAAAGTGTTCCAGAAAAGATAAAAAATAAGGTGTTCTCATGAAAGATGCTCTTAGTACAACACTAAATTAAGAAACAATGGTTTTTATATGTGTATGGTAATTTATTATTATTAATTTCATAGTGTATTGAAAAGTATTCATGATTCCAGATATACAAGTCTTCAAGATGTAAAGCAAGGATTGCTTAGGTAAGACTTTTTTTTTTTTTCAGATTCAGATCTTTGCCTTTAAATACTTATGTATATCATTAAAGGATAACTGATTAGGTAAAAGCTTATGCATTAGATAGAGATGATTGGTTGAAAGGGCTATATTATGTAAAAATGAAATTTTAAGTATGTTACAAAATGTCATGATCATCATGCAGCAATGTTATGCATGGATTTGTTTTCTAATTTCAATGTACAAATATGTAACTATTATCTGTTAACATTCTATAGGGATTTAAATGATAGGATGTCAATGGTTGTTAAGAAAATAACAGTTCCATTTTATGTTCTAAAGTGTCTGATATTCAGATAGATAGCAATGTTAAGCTTACTGCTTCTATTAGAGTGTAATGTCATTAAGCTTCTCTTCTGGATGCTTAATAACTGAGATTTATTTTGTTTTGTTTTTGGTACCAGAAATCAAACTCAGGACCTTGAGCTTGCCAGACAGGGGCTTGTGCCATTGAGCTATATCTCGGGCTCCATAACTGAGATTTAGAGACCAAAAAATTAGAAAGATGAATGGGATAAGAGGAGAGTCAACCTTTTGGCCCTAGCCCTCTGAGATCTGAGTAAACCCAGGGTAGAAGAGAGCCTTTGCTACAGCATCCTATAACTCAGTTGAGCTCCTAATTTTCTGATCAAGGAGATTATGGGATGACAAAGGAAAGTGATTCGTGTATGTGTACAGTGTGCCTAAGAAGAGTCACTTGGAGAGATAAGGTCTCTCAAGCTTTCACAGAAAGCAGCTTGGTCAAGCAACGGCTGCTACTCATCCGGATGGCTGACACTGACAGTGGATCTAGAGGTGCTGTGTGTGGTTTCAAAGCAATGCTGAGGAGACTTAACTGACTTTGATGGATAGGAAAAAAAACATTAATATGAGTCTTGCCTTAATTTGGTCTTACACATCCAGCAGAAATGTTATAACCACAAGATGTATAAATAAGCATTGTCATAGTAAGATGTTAGCTGTAAAGGGTTCAAATCACCAGCAACTTCGGACATTTTGCCAACTACACTGGCAACTGACTCCTGTTAGGAATGTTGGGAATGTATTCTCCAAGTACAGCCTTTCCAGCTAATCTCTCATCATTTACCAGGCACAGAAGAGAGAGACGATGGGAGCCACGGAAGCTGGAAAGTAATTACACGAGCAGGAGGAAGCCAGCCCGAGAACACGGGGCGTCCGAGAACATGGGAGCTCCTCGAAGCGCGTAAACAAGCCGTTGTAACTTGTTAACTGATTACTGGACAGCGAGGTGAAAATTAACTAACCTTTTGAGGGTATAAATAAACACTCTACTGTTCTCGGGCAGTTCCCTTTCTCTGCTGAGAGGACCACTACCTGATCCCAGTCTTTTGTCTCTTGTCTCTTGTCTATTTTTTCCTCATTCTTGCCACTGGTCCTTCCGGGGGTACACCAAGAGCCTAAAGGATCCCTACAGATAACTGTACTCCCAATTGCTTTTGGTTTATTGAATGGAACAGTTAATGTTTAATTGTTTGATAAATATTGCCTACCTATATCTGGTAATCTAGATAACTATTTTGAAGATAACAGTAAGTAACACAAACAACCATTGTTGAATTCCTATCATCTTGTTTTGAAATTCTGTACCATATTTAATTTTTGTTTTGTTTTGTTTTGCTTTTGTTATTTTTTTTTTGCTGTTTTCTCTCTAAAATAATAATTAAAAAAACAAACAAACAAAAAAAAAACTGGAAGTTCCAGAAATTCTATTCCTGAATTTAAACTTAAAGCATTGCTGCGTTCCTACATGGGGACAATAAGCTAGAGATGATTGGTTAATATGCTTCTAGTGTTCTTTTCAGCTATCCTTTCTAATGACTCATGAACTTTCCAACTGGTTATAAGATAACTCACTAAGTTTTTCTTACTGTCTTGTTCCTGGTAAATGTTAGATGTGACAAATTCTATTTTACATTATGGGTCATAAAAAGGTTCATTTAAGGACAGAAAATCCATTTCTTTGCCCATGATCTACATGGATATAATAAATATAAGAAGCTAAAAAGATATGGCCAGTTCAGTTACCTCACTGAAAAATTTTGTAACTTAGATAATAAGTCAAGAAAATCGACAGTTGGTCTAATCCAAGGAACTGTTTGAATGGGTGATTTTTGTCAAAGAGCTCAGCCTGGTAACTCTATGTGGATGCAGCTTCTATTTTTGTAGACACAGTGGAGACTGGGCTTCTGTCAGTTCTTACATATCACTAAGAGTGATGATTTATGCTTAATGTGTGCTACGTATAGGAGACCATTATCTCAATTTTATCTTGGATGACATTATTGCCACCTATTCCATTTTCAATTTCTTAGGAAAAGTAATGTCTGAACTCCTGTTCAGCTGTAGCATGGGTTTAAAGTCTTCTATAGATGCCAGTTATTGTTAAGAAGAAAGAAAAGAAACAGAGGGAGGATATTATAATAATAATTATGAAATGCAATGCTTATAGAATGCACACTGAGTTGTTTATTTTCCTTGTGTGATTAATTCTAACAGTCTCAGTCATGATAATTCAGTAAGAATCTGTGATTTGGTCATAATAACTATATAAAATGCCCTTTAGTAAGTATCCTGGCAACTATGTGGTTATCAGTTTGGTTCTTTTGTTACTAATGAAAGACAATCCATTACACTGAGGATGAGCCCATTGGTCTCAGTTACTTTGTTATTGCTAGGATAAAATAACAGATGCTCACAAGTTAAGAGAGGGTTTATCTTGGTTCCCAGTTTGTAGAGGTTTTAATTTATAGTTGGCTAACAGCAAGGCAGGGTAATATGGTGGAAGGATACAGCAGAGGAGAAACAGTTCATGGGAGGAAGGAAGAAGAAGCCTCTCTTCTTTCCTTTTTTATTCTATCCAGGTTGCAAGCCTATGTGTTGGTACCATCAATACCCAGGGTGGGTCTTTCCTGTTCAGTAAATCCACTATTCATACCCAGAACTGTACTAAACCAATCAGTGCACTTATCCAGCAACACACACTTATGACCCTGTCACTCTCAAAAACCCCACCTATGAGTGCTGAGGCTTTAGGGAGACATCTAGATATAAGCCATAAAGGCTATACTTTCAGGGATTATTTCTGGAGTATGTTACTAGATATAATCCATAATACCATGTAATGATGGCTGACTACAATGTATCATGACCCTAGAAATGAGTACAGTTGTATCAGAGTTGAAGAGTTTATATTCAAGATAAAGGCATCTGTCTGGGAATCAAAAGCACATATTTGACCCTTATATGTCATAAAGTTAACATTAAAAATTCCTTACAACCTCAAGATAAAAAAGCTAAAATTCTATTCCATCTCAATTTTTTATAACACTACACTTTTTACATGACGAGACATTTAAGCCCAAAGATTCTCATTTTTAAAAGGTATTATTTTGCCTTTTTTTTAGCCTAAGACCTAGTTTTAATTATTTTAAATTGATAATACTATATTTTCTAATAATACAATCAGCATTAAGTATGTTCATCCCAAAGTATTGCACTGCCATTTTACAATAGGTGGCATAACAAATATTCATTAACTGTTTTCTAAAATATGTTTTCTAAATTATGTATCTATTTAGCTGATACTTTTACACTTAAAACAATCTAAAAATCCATTCATCTGTTCATGCACATATAGGTTGTTCTCAAAATTTAGCTATTAGGAATTGCACTGCTATAAACATGGGTATGATACATCCCTGTGGGTGATGTCTTTAACTCTTTTAGGATGATACCTAGAAGGGGAATATTTGGGTCAAATGGAATTTACACTTCTGGTTTTCTGAAGAAATTCCACATTGATTTCCATGGTCATTGTATCAGTTTACAGTCCCATCAACAATGGAGAAGGATTCCTTCCTCCCCACAGCCTCACCAGCATTTGTTATCAGTTGATTTCTTGATGGTAACCATTCTATGTGGAGTGAGATGGAATCTCAGTGTTTCTTTAATTTGCATTTATGAATTAGGGATGGTGAAGATGTGTTTATTGGACATTTGTGTTTCTTCATCTGAAAAGTGTGTATTCATTTCAGATGCTAATTTTTAATTGGGTCTTTAAATTGGAGGAGTCTAATTTTTGAGTTCTTTATATAGTCTAAGCATTAGTCTTTTGTCTGAGGAATAGTTGGCAACATTATTTCCCCATTCTGTAGGCTGTCTTTTCACTTCATTAGTGGTTTCCTTTGCTGTGCAGAAACTGTAATTTGATGAGATCTCATTTGGTGATTCTTGGTATTATTTCTTGTGCAACAGGGGTTTTGTTCAGGAAGTCTTTGGCTACACCCATGTCTTTAAGAGTTTTACCTAGTCTGTCTCCCAGTAGATTGTTTCAGCCTAGGTCCCAACCAATTCACTGCTGAATTCTACAAGAACTTTTGAGAATATCTAATGCCAGTATTTCTCAAACTGTTTAATGAAATCAAAAGAGAAGCAATACTCCCAAAAGAATTCTTGGAAGCAAGAACTACCCTGATTTCAAAAATAAGAAAAGCAACTAACTGAAAAAGGACTACAGGCCAATCTCTTCAATGAACATAGATGCAAGAATCCTCAATAAGATACTGGCAAACAGAATGCAATAAATCATTGAAAAGATTATGTATTATTACCCAGTAGGATTCATCTGAATGATCAAGGATGGTTTAACATATGCAAATCTATAAAGGTAATATACCACATAAACAGAGAAGCAAAATGATCATCTAAGTAGCTGCAGAAATAGCATTTGACAAAATCCAACATTCATTCATGATAACAACAATGAAGAAACACTGATAAAAACAATCTATGAAGAACCAACTGCCAGCATCATAATAAATGGAGAGAAAGTGAAATTCTTCCTTCTAAAATCAGAAACATTTCAAGGAAGTCAGCAATCACTACTTCTGTTTAATATAGTTTTTGAAGCATTAGGTAGAACAATAAAGCAAGAGAAAGGAATAAAAGGGATATGGATAGGGAAGGGAGAAATTCAACTATCAATATTTGTTCATGGGGGCTGGGGATTTAGCTCAGCAGCAAAGCGCCTGCCTGGCAAGCGCAAGGTCGTGAGTTCGGTTCCCCGTACCAGAGAAAAACCAAAACAAACAAACAAAAAAAAAAAATTTGTTGATGACATGATTCTCTATGCAGAAGATCCCAAAAACTCCACCAAAAGATTCCTAAAACTGATATCCAAATTTGGCAGGATAGCAGGATGCAAAGTCATTCAAAAATCAATAGTGTTCCCATATACTACTACTAAGGAAACTAGAGGAACAATGCCCTTCACAATAGCATGAAGTAAAAGGAAATACTTAGGAATTTACCTAATCCAGGAGGTGAAAGAACTCTACAATAAAAACTGTGGTATTCTGATAAAGAAGTCTGAAGAGGATATCAGAAAATAGAAGAAAAAAAAAAAAGGTATCTCCTGTTCCTGGATAGGCAACCAATATAGTCAAAATGGCCATACTTCCAAAACTGTTATGTAGATATAATGCAATCCCAATCAAAATCCTGATGAGCCTTTACAAAACTGGAGAAGGCAATTTTAAAGTTCATACGAAACCAGAAGAGACATAGAATAGCAAAAGCAATTCAGGGCAGTAAGGCAAGGCAGGGAGCATCATAATCCCAGACTTTAAGTTATCCCTCAAAGCTTCACTAATAAAAATAGTATGGTATTGGCCCCAAACAGACTTTTGGATCAATGGAGTACTACAGAAGATACAGAAACAACTCCAGGCGCATTCAGTTATACTATTTTTAACAAAGGTCCAAAATCACATTACTAGAGGGAAGGGCAACACACTTGGGACCTCTTCTGTATCTCTCTCAGACAGAAGCTTTCTTTCCCCAGTAAATAGGTTTTGCTCTAAGAAAAACAAAAAACATAAACAACAAACAAACAAACAAAATAAATAGTGTTGAAAAAACTGGTTATCTACTGCCAAAGCTTACACCTAGATCCATCTCTCTCACCAGACACTAAATTATGATCAACATAAGTCAAAGACATAAACATTAGATTTATTTTTGCAGGCTGAACCTTGTTCCCTCTTGCAGCAACCACACCAGAAGGGTCCTTCCTCGTTCCTCATGGAGAGACAGTATTCAGATCTGCGTAAACTGAAAAGAGTTACTAATCCTTATATGAACTTGCAATCATCAGATGTCAAAAAAATGTTCTTTATTGAGGACTGATGTAACTGTGGAAGAAAAGTTTGTCCCCTGTAATTTCAATCCTTGCAAGCCATATAATCTGAGCATTCTTTGGGGATATATGTTTGCTCACAGATAGTTTTTCTGTAAAATAAGGCCAGTAGAAATTCCAGCAGAACTGAGAGGTTCCAGGGCTATAATTTAAAATTTGATTACCTACCCAGAAAACATAGTAGTGGGAGATATTCATGTATGTAAATGCTATAAATACTAGGCTACAAATTTATGTGGGCCAGGACTCTACATGCTCATGTGTATTCGTATAACTATACTTTGCTGCATTTCACAAAGTTTAGCCCCTTAAGCAAATTAGGATCTATCTAAGTTAACACTACAACAATAATTTCAATTAATAAAAGAATGGTAAATCTGTGAAACATGTTGAGTATGTAAAAATGAGAAATCAAGGAGGAAATTCTGGTAAGTCATTTTCAGGGTTTGGGATCATATTATTTCTTCATGCTGTATTTACTGAGTTTTCTGGGTTTGAATTACATAATTTCTCTTTCACTCTCTGATTTTATAAGATTTTAATAGAAATGCCAGTGTGGAAATAACCTCAGGGTATAATCTTTATAGTTGTCGTATATTGTAGCCTATGTCCCGGAGCTGGAATGTCTCCTGCTGTTGTCAATCATGGTTGAGGCTTTGAAGGAATTACTTCATGTTTGACGTAGATGCTGTGTGCTGCAGTCTTGAAAGCAGTAACTCTCCCAATGCTCTATTCTAGGGAAAATAGGTTTTAACTCCTGGCAATGTGCCATTCAGAAGGCACAGAATTCTGATGAACTGGAATCAATCTCCGTTAACTGAGGGAAGATAACAACAACATTGCTTCTTGTTTGTTTGATTTTTTCTTCCTGTTGTGAGGAGGAGAAAACATTCCGAGAAAGATATTCTGAAAAATAGCTCCGTGGCAACCAAGCTGATAGTAGTTATAACTTCCTGAACACCTCCAAAATTCTAGTCAGTGGATTAAAATTGCAGTGCTTTTGACTTCACATCCATCTCGTAAGAGTTAACCAGTTATGGGCTAGTGCTCACAGATGTTCTAAATGAAGAAAATACTCAAAAACTATGATTCATGTGAAAACATCTAGTATAAATATTACAAGGTAGGTAGCCAGTGTGAGCTCTTCTGCCCCTCTTCATTTCTCTCCCTTTTCCTCTCTGTCTTTTTCTCCTCTCCTTTCCTTCTTTGTTGAATCTCTGAGGCTTTTTCCATCTAGCTATTTTTTCCTTACAGTGATCTGATATTGTCTCTGTGAAATTTACAAGACTTTCTCAATCCTGCATTGAGAACTATATATAACACTTGATAAATTTACAACTCCAAAATAGTGAATGTTATGTATTGAATTTGTTGATTTAGTACAGGAAATTTCCAGATATTGTAGCTGCAGTGAATCTTGCATTCACGTCAGAATGAGCTAAAGTCTAAAAATAGATTCTGTTCTTTACCTGAGGTTGATCCCTAGTGATTTTCAGCTTCTGTTTTTCAGAGACAGTGAGGAGACTCAGAGGTAGAAAAAAATGGTGAAAGTAGCTGAATAATTTGAAGTGGGGGCAACTTACACAAAATTCCTAATGCATTCTGACATACCTAGCTTCACAAACTACTACAAACCACAGTAACATTTGCAGAGGTAAAATTGCTGAAAAGTTTTGTATTTCAATTTATGTATATAAATATTGATGAGTTGTTTCTAGGCCATGATTCAAGATGTTTTTGTAATCCTATCTTCCTACCTATTTATGGATATATATCACATATCTTTCATATAAATATACATACACTGTACATATACATTTATGGCACACACATATACACATGCATACATATATGTAATCACAAGTAACCAACACACATAATTTACAGGGGTGAATTACCTGTTTCAGAGGGTCCAACCCATGGGTTAACAGGCTCTGAGGTGGAAACACAGAAGATAGAGCAGGAGCACTTTATTTCATGGAGGCCTAGAAGCAGAGCAGACCAGTGCCGGAGAGCAAGGGCCGGGGGAATCCACGATCTGCCTCCACAACCGCTTACACACACTGAGAATCATGTTCCTCTGAACTCTTGGCTGGTTCCCCAGACAATCAAGTTAACACAATCCAGTTTAACCATCACATACACACAGAGACACATACACACACACACACACAATATGATACGTGATACACTGTATCATACATAGGATATATATGACAAGTTCTAGTACTTTTTTTGGGCTTTCTTGAGACACGGTTTCACTATGCAGTTTAAGCTGGGCTTGAACTCACTTTGTAACCCAGGCTGGCGTCGAACCTTCAGGGATCCTCCTGCCATAGCCTCCCTAATGTTGGGATTACAGGCATGCACCACCATGCCTGACCTCTAGTATATTTTAAACATATCTTAATTTTTAAATAGCATAACCTATTTTTTCCTTCTTTGTTTTTTATGATAACTTTCAATTAAAAATGTCAAAAAAAACATGCAGTTCTGAATTTGTTTTTGTTTCACACAAGGCATGTTTCGATTCTGCTTACTGTGTCAGTAATTGCTAATGTAAAGCAATACTTACAAGCCAGTGTAGTGGAGACTTGGAATGATTTCATGATGTATGTAGATTTACTCAGCTGGTTGGGGCAGCAGGAACTCAAGTAATTGGTTTCATCTCTTTTTTTTTTTTCTTTTTTTGGTATCGGAAATCGAACTCACAACCTCACACTTGCCAGGCAGGTGCTGTGCTGCTGAGGTAAGTCCCCAGCCCCAACTGGTTTCATCTCTATAGCTTAAGACATTTACATGGCACAAAGTGTGCTTTACTGCATATGCTTGTTGGTGATTTGTGCATCAGCACCTAGAAGAAAGCAGTCATTCTACATTCTCTCCAGTGTTTTTCTAAGTTTTTCCTGTAATGTTAATCTTTTTTAACTCCCAAATTCCTGATATTGTGGCCTAAAGGAGCTAAGAACTAATTTGTAGTGGTCTGTTGCTGCTGAAATGCTCCTCTACAAACTTTTAAAAAATTCCCATATGCCATAAATTCAAAATTGATTACCTGAATGTAAGAAACAAAAGCAGAATTTATTGTACATTATTCAATGTGGAGTAATGTATTTATTCCAGGAGCATATGTCATATTCACCATAAAACATGTGATGATGAATAGCTAATCAGAATGTGGTAAATTCAACTGAAATTAGTAATCTACTCCTCAGAAATCTGGGGATAGAGGCAATTAAGTTGAAGATGAAAAAAGTGAATTTCTCATGCTCTGTCTCTCTTGTAGTATTCTGTATCCCTTCTTGTTCTGATTCCATCATCTTTGCATTTTTGTTGCTTCCCAAACCTTTGTGCTTTCATACTGTCAACATTTATACCGGACCTCAGGGAGGGATTCACACTGACTGCTATTCATGAAGTCCAAGATCACATTGTCACTGCTAAGCGATGTACATATATATGTCCCAGCTGAGGGGCTAGAGAAGCACATAATGAAGCCGGCTGGCCTGCTCTCAAAGCTGACTTGTGATCTTTGGATTACAACCAGTGGAGCATAATGGCAAGATCATGACAGGATCTTACCAAGCCAAATCTGGATCCTGGCTGTCTGTGTACCTTTAGAATTCTAGGTGATATCATTTTAGCTTTCTGTGATAAGAATTGTTTTGGGATGATCCATATACTAGATTTCCTTTAACCTTCATTGTTACTATGATTCTTTTTGTGTAAGCTTGAAGAGATAAGAAATTGTAAAGTTTTATGTATGTAGTAGGGGGAGGTGGAATTATACTCCATATAATGTTAAAGCAGTTTCCATGAAACCTACTATCATCTGAAATGACTAAGTGAAGTCTTAGGCAAAATGATTTTAGTTAATTTAATGAATGTGAACATAGAATTTATTTTTACAACTAAGTTAAGCATAGAAAAATTGATAAGGTAGTGAAGAGGATTTCCATATATCCAACATCCATTATCCTTATTTCTGTGTTCCACTAGTTTTGTTCATTTGTTACAATGAATGAGTTGAGGTTAATATAATATTATTAACTAAAGTCCTTAATTTACTCAAATACTCTTAGTTTTTATCTGATACTTTGTCTTTGTCCTATGATCCCATCTAGTATGTCCCAGTGTGTTTAGTCATCTTGTCTCCTTAAGGTTTTCCTAGGCTGTGATAATTTGTTAGTAGTGATTTGTTTCTGATCGTTTTGATGGTTTTCAAGAGGTCTGGTAAAGTACTTTGAGGGATTTTCTTTCTTTTTAATTTTGTAAGGTAACAAAATCTTGCATATATTGTGATTATTTTAGGGCATGTATTAGTTTATTTCCTATGTCTAAGACGAAACACATGATACCTGTAAAAAAAAGAAGTTTATTTTGGCTTATAGTTTCAAAGAGTTCATTCCATTGTTGGCTAGCTTCAAGGTGGAACTGGCATGACAGAAGGGCATGTTAGAAAAAAAGGCTAATTAACCAATGGAAGCAAGGGAATAAAGAAGGGAGGAGCTTAGGACAAGAAAATACCCTTTTAGGTTGCACTCCCAGTGACCCAACACTTCTAACAAGACTCCACCTTCTAAAAGAACATTCAGTTATAAACCTATCAATAGATTAGTCTATTGGTGAGTATCTGAACACATGAGATTTTAGGTGGACAATTTAGTTCTAAGCCATAACAACTAAAAAGACAACAGACATAAACTGCCTTTTTATTACATCATTGTGAGTTACATAGTAGTGGTATCCTTCATGGCTACTGGAGATGATCTTGGATGAGATAGTATTTGCCTGATATATTAGTTATAAATAGATTTATTGTATTTTTTAGTTTTTTTAATTTTAAAAATAATAAAAACAATGATAACACATAGACAAAAGCTAAACAAAGCAAAAACAAAAATGATATACGGTTTCAAAACAAAATGACAGGAATTAACAGTGGTTGCTATATATTTTTTCATTTTAAAAATAAAACAATGAAAACATATTAAAAATATATTTACAAAATAACAGAAAAACAATGCAAACAATACTGAATTTCAGACAAAGTGATAGGAAATTAATAATGGTGTTATATTACATATTGGTTTCTTCAAAGTGGTTACTCAGGAAAACACATATACACATGTAACACTGATCAAATAATTAATCATTAACTATTTCTTGCAATAAAGCAATAGAAGTCAGTAGAACATCTGTTATCTATTTTATACATACATATATACATAATTTTGTCCTTCTTTCTTTTCTCCTTTCCCACATCCCATTTGCTGTTTACTTTTGAGCAGTTTCCTTTCCTTTCACAATGTCTATCATATTCCCCCATTTTATTCACTCTTTCAGGATCTTACATTAGTGAAACAAGATGTTATTTACACATGCAGGTCTGATTTACTTCACTTCTGAGTATGTTCTCTACTTGTGACCATTTACCTATAAAAGCCTCGTTTCTCTTTCTTTATAGCTGAGTAATATTCCATTATATAAAAATACCACAACTTTTTTATACATTTCTCAGTGGATGGACATTTGGGTTGCTTCTGCATTTTAGGTATTACAAATTGCACTGCTATAAACATAGGTGCACATATATCACTGTGATAGGATATTTCCAGTTCTTCTGGGAAAATACCCAGGAGAATAGCTGGATTAAATGGGACCTCTAGACCTAGTTTGCTGAAGAATCTCCAAACTGATTTCCACGGTGATTTCACCAGTCTGCGTTCCCACCAGCAGTGGAGAAGAGTTCCTGTTTCTCCACAGCCTTGCCAGCGTTTGTTATTGGTTGATTTTTTTTAATCACAGCCATTCTTACTGGGGTGAGATGAAATCTCAACGTTGTTTTAATTTTCACTTCTTGAATGACTAATGATGTTAAACATTTTCTCATGTATTTATTTGTCATTTGTATTTCTTAATCTGAGGAGTGTGTATTCATCTCAGCTGCCCATTTTTGGATTGGGTCTTTGTTTTTTTTGTGGGGGGGAATGATTTCTTTTAATTCGTTATATGTTCTAGATAGAAGTCCTTTGTCCAAGGGACAGTCAGATAAATTTTTTTCCCCATTTGTGGGTTTTATTTTTATTCTGCTGGTGATTTATTAAATGTGCAAAAACTTTTCAGTACAATGAGATTCCAGTTACTGATTCTTTGAAGTATTTCCCTTGTGGTTTGGTTTTGTTCACGAACTCTCTGCCTACCCCTATGTCTTCTAGATTTTTACCTACTTTCTCTTCCAATAGATTTGGTGTTTCTGTTTTAATATTGAGATCTGTGATCCATTTTGACATGAGTTTGGTGTATAGTGTTAGACATGGGTCTATTTTCAGTCTTCAGCAGGTGGCAAGCCAGTTTTCCCAGCACTATTTATTAAAGAGGCTATTTTTCTTCCAGTGAATTTGTTTGGCCCCTTTGTCAAAGATTAGGTGGCTGAGTGTGTTACTGGTTGTGCCTATTTCTTCCAGTCTGTTCCATTGATCCTTAGGTCCTATACCGTGTTGATTTTATGACAATAGTTTTGTAGTATAATTTCAGGAAAGGGATTGTGATTCCATCTGACTTGTCTTTGATGCCCAGGATTGCTTGCTATTCTGGGTCTCTTCTGGTTCCAGATGAATTTAAAGCATGTTTTCTCGAGATCTGTGAGGTATGCGAATGGTAGTGTAATAGGAATTGCATTGAATCTGTAGAGCGGTTTTGGGAGTATGGCCATTTTCACAATGTTGGTTCTTCCTATCTATGAGCACAGAGTATTTTTCCATTTATTGAAATCCTCTTCTATCTCTTTTTTCAGAGCAGTGTAGTTTTTGTTGAATAGGTCTGTTACTTCTTTTGTTAGACTGATTCTTAAATATTTCAATTTCTTGGATGCTACTGTGAAAGTTATGGTTTCCTTAATTTCTCTCTCAGTCTGTTTGTTGTTTGTGTATAGGAATGCTGTGCACTTTTTGGTGTTGACTTTGTATCCAGCTATACTGCTGAATTTGTTGATTAATTCAAGGAGTCTTCTGGTAGAGATTTTGTGGTTTTCCATGTAAAGTGTCATGTCATCTACAAATAGTGATAATTTTACTTCTTTTCCTATCGTTATTCCTTTTATTTCTTTATCTTGTCTAATTGCCTTGGCTAATGCTTCCAGAACTATGTTTAATAGGAGTGGTGACAGTGGACATCCTAACTTTAAAGTGAAAGCTTTTAGTTTTTGTCCATTTAGTATGATGTTGGCTGTTGGTTTATCATAGATGGCTTTGACAAGCTTGAGGTAAAGACCATCTACTCCTATTTTCCTTAGGGTTTTTAACATGAATGAGTTTTGCACTTTATTAAAAGCTTTTTCTGCATCTGTTGAGATGATCATATGGTTTTTGTCTTTGACTCTATTGATACGGTGTATAACAATTCTTGATTTGCATATATTGACCCAACCCTACATTCCTGGAATGAATCCAACTTAATCACGGTGTATTATTTTCTTGATGATTTGCTGCATTCTATTTGCTAGCATTTTATTGACTATCTTTGCATGTTTGCATCAGTTGCAAAGAGTGGTCTGTAGTTATCTTTCTTGGTTGGGTCTTTCTCTGGTTTTGTTTTCAGTACAATACTTTCCTCAAGAAATGTGTTAGGGAGAATTACTTCCTTTTCAATTTCATTGAAGATTTTGAGCAGTGTTGACATTAAATCTTCTCTGAACTTTATTTTAGAATTCTGCCGTGCATCCATTAGGGCTTGGGCTTTTCTTTGTTGGTAAGTTTTTAACCATGTTTTCAATCTCATTAATTGATATTGAGTTGTTCAGGATTTTTATTTCTTCTTGCTTCCATTTTGGAAATTTGTACTTATCTAGGAATCTGTTCATTTACTCTGAGTTTTCTATCCTATGGGAGTAAAGATTTTCAAAGTAGGTATTAATGATCTTTTGAATTTCTGTAGGATCTATAGTGATTTCATCCTTTTTATTTCTTATTGCATGAATTTGAGTTTTTCCTTTCTTTTTTTCAATAAGGCTGACTAGGAGTTTATCCATTTTATTTATTCTTTTGAAGAACCAATTCTTTGATTCATTTATTTTTTGAATTTTTTTTTGTCCTCAATTGCTTTAATTTCTACCCTGATCTTTATAATCTCCTTCTTTCTTTCAGCTTTGGACTTGACTTGCTCTTATTTTCTGAAAAGACTGAGTGAAGCATTAGGCTATTTATTTCTTCTCTTTCTGTTTTCATTATGTGTGAGTTCACTGCTATAAATTTCCCTCAGAGGGCTGCTTTCATTGCATCTCACAGAGTTTTGTAAGTTGTATTTACATTTTTGTTTGTTTGTAGTATTTTTTAAATTTCTTCTTTAATTTCTTCTGTGATTGGTTGTTCAGGAGGTTGTTATTTAATTTCCAAGTGTTCCTGGAGTTTTTGGAGTTCCTTTTGTCATTAGTTTCCAATTTCATTGCACTCTGGTCAGATAATATAGTATAATTTTGATTCTTTTGCATTTAGTTAGGTATGCTCTATGGGCTACAATGTATCCTATTTTAGAGAAGCCCCATGTGCAGCTGAGAAAAATGTGTATTCTGATGTTGTGGGGTGGAACACTCTGGACACATCTACTAAGTCCATTTTACAGATTTGGTTCAGATTTATTATTTCTTTGCTGATTTTTTTGTTTAGTTGACCTATCTCTTTGTATCAAAGGAGTGCTTAGGTGCCCTATTATAATAGTGTTATTAATTATTAGATTATTTTACGTGTGTTAAGATTTGTTTTATATAGTTTGTTGCTCCCATATTTGGTCCATACATGTTTATGACTGTTATCTGTTTCTCTTCCAATTTTCTCCTAACAAGTATATAGTGACCTTGTTTATCTTTTTTGATTGTTTTCAGTTTGAAGTGTATGCTGTCTGTAAACATAATAGCTACTCCTGCTTTTTTCTGGGTTCCTATTGCATGGAGAATTGTTTTCCGTCCTTTGATTTTCAGTCTATGAATTTCCTTTTGAGTAAAATGTGTTTCCTATATACAGCCTATTGTGGAATTTTGTTTCTTAATCCACTCTGCCAGTCTGTTTCTTTTGACTGGTGAATTGAGGCCATTTACATTAATGATTGTAACTGATATGTGTTGGCTTATCATTGTCATGTTATTTATTTGCTGTTGGTTTCCTACATTTGCTACCTGTTTAATTGCTTGCTCTGCTTGAAGGTTCCTTTCTATTATTGTTCTTGAAATTTAGTGGAGAAGTATAATATTTCCAAGACAAAGAACAACAACTGAAGAACTTCATGAGTGCCAAACTAACCTTACAAAAAGTACTGAAAGATATCCTAGACAGAGACAAAAATGACAATTTCAATGTGTTTTCCTAAGCACTCTGCAGACTACCAGCATCTCTCAGTGCTCAATCTTCCCTTGGTTTCTACAGTGGGAAACAGGAGGGTGTCTGTAGAATCACCCGTGTTGGCACCATGGAGGAGATGGTCAGAAGGCACTGGAGTGACCAAATACAATAAAGAAGCATGATATTTTTCTTATTTTACAACATTATCGATGCATAGATATTTTCATGATAAGAACAACTAAGTATATATGACCAACAGATTCAGAAGGATTTCCTATATGGAACTCAAAGAGGCTCTGTTTGCTGGTTATTGTCAGCCAAATATTCCTTCTGCCAGCTGCTATATTCTTTCAAAATGCAATTTTGGTTTTGGGAGTATATGAGTGAGGGAAAAATGAAATTAATGTTGTTAAGTTTAGTTTGAAGAAAGAACCAGAACTCCTTCTTAAAGTGTTGAGAGAATGTGAATACAGTTTTAGGAATGAACCCTTAGCAAAAAACAAAGAAGAACATTTAAAATGCTTAATGCTTTGCATATGGCAGTTTGTCTTTCTAGGCTCTATCCATAAATAAAAATCTGAGTGAATTACTCTTGGAAAAGAAAGCCTGTGTTTGTGCAAGAGGAAATGCATTTTGACAGATTGAAAATTAAATTGGGGCAACAATTGTAGTTGTAACTCACAACACCCCGCTCATGTAGTTAAATCATGAGCATGTGTAAACTCATTGGGAATTGATGGTAAGCATTTTAAAGTTTTCTTAAGTCTGAGGATCTGAGGGTTACTGTTTCTTTGGGCCATTTACATAATGCTTAAAAAATGGTCAGTTCAGTTGCGTATTTTTTGCTTAGTCAAGTTGCTATCTGGGCCTAAAATCTTCTAAAATTCTCATCAAATTTTATTGTTTTCATCAATATTCATCTATTTTGCCTTTGAGTTGTGTGTTCTCGGCTTTTTGATATGTAGTATTTACACACTCGATACTGATACTTTTATGTATATTTTTTAAATGCCCATTTTATTGTTTAGCTTTTCACATTTGCTAATTTATCTTTTGATTATTAAACTTTTAAATTTAAATTTAATTATAAAATTAAACATAGAATTAAATACCTAACACCTAATTTTAAATAATAGTCAAAATATAACCAAATTTGTTTCTTCTAAATCTTCAAATTTTCAATTCTCTCACCAAAATTTGAAAATAAATGACAGATGTCACATGATTTAAACTGTAGATATTATAGTGTATGTCTAAATGCTTAGAACTCTTTAACAAATGGTAGCTATGATACCATTTTCTTACCTACACATTTAATAATAATTCATTAGTTCTACAAACAACTGTAATTCACATATTTCGATCTTTTAATTTTTTGATTTGTTCGAAATAGGCCTACATAAGGCCCTATGTCATAATTGATTGAGATTTCTAGAAGTATTTTTCAATTAATAGATTTTCCACTGTTTATTTTCTTTCCTTTTCATTATTTTTTTGATAGTTTCATTTTTATTCTGCAGAGTCTCCACAAGGGCATCATTTTACAATGTCTTATTTCCTATTTCTACAATTGGCTATTATATCAATAAATTATTTTGGAGTGAGAGATACAAGAGGTTGAATCCAGGTCCTCATATATTCTAGGCAAGTGCTCTATCACTACGATACATTATTCGGCTTTATATGTAGGATTTTGATCAATTTAGAGTTTTGTTTCATTTTGCAAGTCTGCTTTACAGGGAGTATTATGTACTTTCATCAGCATACATATAAAACCTGATTACCTTTTTTGTAGTATTATAAGCCATTGATGTTTACTCTCTAATATCTATTATCCCATTAGGTGCTTCTAATAATCCAATTTTTTCATTATTTCTTTCTTTACTAGTATAATGTCACTGTAAAGTGTAACTTCTCCTTAGCAATTTGTTGCCCTTAGGCATAGACATCTAAAGGCAGAAAATTTTCATTCTCCCTCTTATGTAACTACTTTTAAAATAATGTTTCTTAGTATCTTCTAAAGATTTCCCAATTAGATTTTTTGAATATCATTATCAATGATCTAAACATATTTCATGCATTTTAAATCAAAAGACAGGCATAAACTTTTAGCGATCCTCAAATTACACCACTTTTGGCCACTGCAGTTTGTCTAGGTGTGCTCCTAGGTCTCTTTTAGACATAGTCCTCTTGGTCTTCCATAAATTCTTTATTGTCTTGTATGGCAGTATACTCAAGGGGCATCTTTTACCCTCCCTGTTCCCTTGACTAGAGTTAGTCATTTCTGTAGGAGATTTTAATTTGTATTAATAAGAAATGCTCTGCAGAGAGCAGGGTTTGAAAAATGGGAATATATTGTTATTGGATTTGTCCCTGCTTTATAGGTGTTTTCAGTGATAGAAATAGGAAATATTTATTTGTTCATTATCATGCCAATATCATGAGCTCATAGCACTAAGTTCTTAGTTTAAAATTTTATTCAAATTAATGAGTATTTTGCTTACAGGTGTTTTGTTTAAAATTGTATTCCATACCTTAAGGTCAGAAGGATATTTGCACGTTTCTTCAGTATTTTAGAGGTAAAAACTAAAATAATATTCCAAGCTGGCTTGTATTCTTCCTAAGGAAAAATTTCTCTCGAGCTTTGTTTACATATGTAGAGCATGATTTTTTCCTTAGAATGTTCCCAAAATGTCCTCTTCATCGCTACTTGTTAATCAGTGTGAATTATGTTGTAGTTTTCTTCATGGTATTTGAGCTTGGGTTTGCTTAGCTTCTTCGTTTATGCTTCTATCAAAGCTGTAATTTTTTTGGTCATGATTTATTCAAATGCTTTATCTTACTCAGCCTTCCTCTCCTCCCCTTTTGGTATTGAGCTGATTGAAGTTGTTCCCTGGCTCCAGTTGCTATAGTGAGAGTTGCACATAATTTTCCCTGCATTTCATTCATTCAGTACAGTGAATATTGCATCATCCTTCTTCTCGCTTACTTTGTTTTCCCTTTGGCAACGTTCTAATTTGTTGTACATCTCATCCAGTGTACTTTTTTTCTTTCACATCTTGTACTTTCCATTTCTAGAATTATTATTTGGATCTTTTGTCATATATTCCTTTCCTCTAATAGCTTTTTGACTACATGGAATATATGTAAAACTGAGTTTTTTAATGTAACTGTCTGCTAATTCTAACTTAATAAAAGTTTTGATTGATTAGTCTTTCCTTTATACTCATTATGGTTTGTATTTTCCTGCTTTATTGCATACTTAGTAATTTTTATTGAATGTCAGACTGAGAATTTTGACATGTTAGATCCAGGATAATTTTGTATTCCTATAAATATGCTTCAGTTTTATGTGGGGATGTAGTAAAGTTTGAAAACAGTTGGATATTTCCAGGTTTTGCTAGTAATGTTTGTTTGGTGGGATCAGAATAATTCTATGTAGGGCTAATTATTCCTCACCAGTGAGCCAACACCTTATGAAGCCTGATGTTTTCCAGGGTGACTAATAGAGTTAGGTGCTAATTTCCTGTTATGTGTGGGGTGGTCTCTGTTACCTTCCTCCTCCCTCAGCCTGTCTGCTCTGCAAATGGGTTTCCTGGGTACTGTTCCCAAAGGGGTCACTTTGCTGATTCTCAGGTTCTTTTTCTGTGTTGTTCTTTTCCTAGTACTCTGCTCCATGGAGGCCTTGTGCTCTTCTCCTCAAAACACTGGGATCTGTCTCTGTTTTCCTTCTTTGTGTCATTGCCTGGGGAGTTTCCTGGGAAGTATGCTGGGGAACTTGTAGTACTCTATTTTTCCCCTCCTGTCTGTCTGGGATCATTATCTATCTCTAACTTATGCCTAATATCTAGGGAGCAATTGTTTCATATAGTTATCTTCATTATTGTATGTTCACTCAGGGGAGACAGGGTTGTAATGTGCACCCTCTTTCTCCAACTTGGTCCAGAATGGAAATCTTCTGTATATTTTATCGGTGCTTCTTTTACATGAATTGTTTATTTGGTCTTTATGTTTAGTCTCTAAGAGACAGATTCCGTTCCAGTTATTTTCATATGTATTACCACTGTTCTCACCACCATTTACTCCTTTCCCTGGTGATATGCTTTGACACCGAATATAAATTGCTCTGCAAAAGTATATGTTTTCATGACCTTGGAATCGGAGATTCTACAACTAATTATATATTTATGGCACATTAATGCAGCTGTGTACCAACAGATATGTTTTTATAGAAGCGATCTTCAATATACAAACTGTCTTAAAGGCCCATCTCTATGATATTGGATAAAAATACTGGAGCATATTTACAAAATGAGAATTGACACAATAGTGAAAATGAACAAACCTCAGGTAGATGCAACAGCATGGCTAAATCTTAGGGCCATAATATTGACTGCTTTCAATTTAAAACTTGGAAAACTGCATGTATTTTGATATACTTTAAGGAAGTTCAAACAAACAAAACTATACAATACCCAAGTAGCATACTTGCTTGTGCCCACACAGCCATTATTAAAATAGAGCTCAGCATTAATTTGGGTTGCTGACAGAAGGGAGAGAAAGAAAAGATTATAGAACACATGGCTACTTTGATTTTTAATTTCTGGTTATTAGATTTGGTACTAAGTTTACAGGTGTTTAACAGGCACTTAAAAATGCACAAAGAAGTAAATAGAATGAAGAGGCCAGATTTATATCTGTAATTACCCTGAATCATTAACCAAGCTTTGTGAGCAATTCTCTCTTCTATACTTAGGTTCCAATAAAAATCACTCCTCAATTAAATGCAAACTCAGATAACAATTTGCACTTGAGTGTGATAATTGCAAGAAGTGAACAGCAGTGGTACTTGTGATAGTTTGTGAAGGGCAGCAATGTGTTGTGAGGCAGAAGTAGTGGTAGACTTTGGTTAGAAGACAGGATACCAGTTTTGTTCATCTCAGATAAGATAGTTTGTATTGTGTTTTGTTTTTTCTAATTTCAGTGTGTATAATGCTATTACTATTAGCACTAATAATACTTGTGCTTTGTAAGCTGTTGTATGCATTAATGGTACTGCTACTATAAGCTAGCCAACAGCAAATGAATGTATTAAATTGATATAGCTAAAAGCCAAATGTGAGATCTGTAGCTAGTATTTACATGTATGTACATATGTATGTATGTATATATGAATTTAGGTGCTGGAGATTAAGCCCAGAGACTTATTCATGCTAGGCAAGCACTGTACCACCGACTTTCAGCCTCATTATTTTTAAACCTCAAGATTCCTTCATCAGTAGAAGTGAGGTGAGGGTAAATATTATAATCTAACTCAATAGATGGGCAATGTGAAAGGAATGGAAATGAGGTGGAAGGTATAACCTTCAGATGGAAACTTTACATGAAAAGTAATATCACTGATGGACTACTCAATACTCAATCCAAAGTGTTAAATTCCTTTATATTTAAAATCCTTATGCTTTGCAATTATAACTTTTATTTAATTAATTTCCTATATATGCTAGGGATAATTATTTTATTTTCATATGCAGATGAGAATTACAAACAAAATAACTTTCCTAAGCATCTTCAGAGGAAATCAGAGCTCATCAGATGTGGCCCAGATCAGTTTCAGTGGATTCACAGCTGAGTCCTGCAAAGTTCAATACACATTAGCATACATGCCAAACATAATAAAAAATTTTAAAACAGTATAGAAAATTTAAAACACATAATGATTTTTAAGCGTGTTAATATTAAAAATTTTCTATGTATTTTTTCATATATTGCTAACGGTATTATTTATTATCAATTTCACTAAGCTTTTTAAATTGATAGAATCAATCATTGGATCTTCTTAATGGTAAGTTGATTTTTTATATGAGAAGATTCTTAGTATTTCTCCAAATCACTTTCATTTTCTTCCTCTGCATACAGCTGTGCTGAATTTCTCAGCTAGGCATGGGTGTATCAGCAGCTATGGTCAGTGAGGTACACGTGGAAATCATGTGTACCATTTTTGAAGCAAGGATTTTAGGACTCAGGTAAACTTCTTTTCACTTTTCCATCCTATTCCACAAGATATATAACAATAATAAGTTTACATGGAGAAAGGCAAAGAGTTACAAAATAATAGGGTCCTGAATTTCTTCCCAAGCAAGAGAAATCTGCTCACCAATTATACAACCTTTGAATTATTGTGGAACGATACCATACATCACATATTGAGTGAAAATTACTATGTTTATTAGAGTTTTTATAGCCATTTCTTTAATAGCTGATGCATTAACTAATGCTTCTCAGATGTTTTTCTGCTGTATAAAATGATGAAGATCTACTAGAAAATAGATTAGCAGATTGCTTTCTGAAGCCAAATCTTGTTTAAGCCTGATATACCACCCAGTAGTCAAATAGTCTTGGATATTTTTTCAACTTCCCTTTTTCTCAATTTCTTCATAAGTAATTTAGCATGCATGATAGCACCTCATTTCAGAATTTATATGTAGCTATGTGTATCGAACATTCTAACCTTAATAGGAATTGTAATATCTTAAAAAGCATTTAGAATGCATTGGGGATGAAAGATATGTAGACATAGATGTAGCCAATAAGTGGTAGCAGTTATAACACGTATTTTGACAAAATTAGGGATAATCCTTCCAAACAAAGATATAAACACAAATATTTTAGAGAGTGCAATGGAGGTTAGGATATTCTTGAGGTGCTTGTTTTTGACTCTTCTGTCAAGTGTAAGTCTATTCTTTAAGGAAAAATGGAATGGAAGGGGATGTCTTTGAAGAAGCCTGCCATAGATACTTTACTTTCCTCAAATAGCCTCAATCAAGTGATTAATTTCACCTTTTAATCAAGTACTAAAAATTTCTCCTATGTAATTATAGAAGCATGTAATCTCAGATGATATGCATCACAGAAACAAGGGTAGAAATATATGACAGTTATTTCATTCTAACTTGCTCATTTGTTAATGGACCTCTTCAGCCAATTATTTTACCTCAGCTCTTGCGGTGAGGCTCATATCAGGCAAACTTCCAGTGTCATAGGCTCCATGTGGTATTTGGCATCACTTGTTTAGATATAGGGTAAACTTCCTGCTTGGGTAGACACATCTTACTGCCTAAATGGTTCATTTGCACCAGTTACGGATGCATTACTTCTTGCTCTGTGCATTTCATGTCTTAAGGTAGGTTTTATTTTCAAATTTCCCCCTTTTCTTCATAATCTCTAAGAATTATTTTCTTCCTATCATTACTTAAAAAATATCATTTTCTCCATAAAATTTCTCTAGTAGCTTTATACTAATAAAAATGGATTAAAAATTTGAAGGTAAATATGCATCTCCAATGGAGGAATTAAATATAATATAAATATTTATAGACATTCTACTATTGTTGTGAATAAATGTGTGATGTCTGTCACAGATGATTGCATCGTCTGATATCTAGCACATAGATAAACAACAAAGTATTACTAACCTCTTTTCTATTACAGATAGCTTTTCACATTTTATAACATGTTCTAGTGAGAAATACGTCCACCACCATATTGAAACATGCCATTTTTTAAACATCACCAGAGATCTTGGGAAGATCTCCTGGCAGAGCTTTAAACATTTCCAAAAGCAGTGTGTTTGGTTTCTACTAGTCTAAGATCTTTTTATTTCATATTAATTTCTAAACATTCATGAATTCACAGGAATTTTTCTAGATATAAAATGCATCATCTGACTTCTGATTCAATTAAATGGTTACATAGGCACCTGTTAGTAAATATTGTTTTATTACTAGAGTCATATGAATAGTGGCAGAGTTACTAAGGTAGCTGAACACCATGAAAATATAGAATACCCTTGAATTAATGTCAATTATATATGGAAATAAAAAAGAATTATAAGCAATATTGATTGAAAAAACTGTCCAATAAATGAATTTTTAAACTTTTAACTTGTCTATGGCAATGTTCCCTTAGTAAGAAATACTATATAGTGCAAAATAGTAGGTGGTAGATGATATTCTTTAAAATACAAATTTTGGGACTTGACATAGGCTATCATTTATTAGGATTAGACAAGTGATATAGCCATTAGAAAATTTATTCTTTTGTTCTTGAAATGAGAGGATAAGACTTGCCTCACATGAAGCTTGCTGTCAAAATTAGATGTTTCACTATCCTTGTAGTGAATTCCTTTTCCTGAGACAAATAATAAGAAAATTGAATGAAATAATGTAAAGTTTTTAATGATAAATATAATTCTTGCTGATTTTCTTCCAAAGCAATTTTCTCTTTTAAGTGCAATCTGCATATCATTAATTCTAAGTATATTAATACTTGCTGAATTACAGTTCACACCTAATGAAAAAATCAAAGTCTTCATGTGCTACATAAAATGTTCATTGTAACAAAGGAGGTATAGACTTTGATTAATATATCAATATCTGGGTTTTTTAAGATTTTCTTTTCTGTTCCATTCTGCTAGTCGTAGCTCTGTAAGTAAATATGAAGGAAAATGAACATCAAGTAACACATTTGATGTGTCATTCTGATGAACTTTAGAATGCTTAATATCATCTTGTTTAATTTCATGTTTCATAAAAGCTTCTCAATTGCAGGATCAATTACTTTCAGTCTCTACATCAATCAGCCCAGATGGTTCTCATTATTTGTTAAGGACAGCTGCAAATTGAAATTTTGGAACCTGTGATATATATTGTGTTAATCCTTGATATGAATGTGTCCTTTAACAGAATAGTAAGTGAAGCTGAAAATGGTATTTTACATTGAAAAACTGAATATTACTTAAGCATTGAAAGGGACTCTTTAGTGCATTAAGCCAAAATGAATACTAAAAACCATAGTCTTCAGAAAAATCAAGCTATTTTACTTCTGTATTTATTGATAAAATAAGAACATCATTTCATTTCTAATTCTAATTTAAAGGTTTAAAAAGTACTTCAGAATTTGTTGTATATTGCAATAAATTTGATCTGCCAACAGTATGTTGGTAAGCATGTAAACCATGTTGTTCTCTTTCATATGATTCCTTTACTATCAGTGTTCCTGAACTCACATATTTACAAAAAGTGTAGCTGATATGGAACATAATTTTACTCTTGTTTTAATTTAATTGAGAAGATTCAGTGATATATGCTTCTATTGATTGCATTTTCATCTACTTTATGTTTTGTATTAAAACTAATTATGAAGATAAATTTTTATGCAACCCTTTCACCCTTTATTAAACAACTTTTAACATGGTCAATTTGGAGGTGGGTCAACCTCCATTTATTCTTACATTTATTTACATGTTTAACAGGGAAGAAGTAAAATTCTTTTGAATGTTCAAACAAGTGATAGAAATTCACAGGAGAGAAATAATCTAAATTCACCATCATATTTTATTAAAATTCCTTCTTTGTTTTCTTTCTTTCCACTATGTATTGAGCTCTTGTGGACATTGCTTTTAAGTTCTCTTCATTAATTTAAACAAAAATTTCAGAGCGATTATTCCCGAATAACACTCTAGGTTTTATCTTATCTTTCAATTATGGATATTATCTATTATTTAGATATTATTATTGATAGAAGGTTGAGGGATATGAGCATAACACAGATGATAAAACATCTTGAAACATGAAGGCTTTGTGTACTTCTTCTAGCCCTATTTGCCTAGTCATGAATGTCATGAATAAAAGAAGCTGTCCATTGAAGAAATGGTACATTTTAGATAATGTTCAGTATGTGTCAATAGCTTCATCCATCCAAATTTCTTCTGAGAGTTGTGACTGATTCAACCATTCATCAATGGGAAACACTTATGTTATAATCAACAAGGTAATACAGGAAAAATGTATGTAGCATTTTAAGCTGAAATGTAGGTAAATTAATAAATTAATTTTTTTCTGGAAAACAGTGTTAAGCTAAGTGACATAGTTGTTTAGTAAGGTAGAGTGGCAGTGTCTGAATGAAAGAATGACACATGTGATAGTCATAGTCTATGGAATTTGCAAGTTCTTGTTATCTATGCTGATGTCTACCAAGTTGTATGTGACCACTTACTCTCATTATGATCATGGCATCCTTAGGAAAAATACATCTAAAATTATCTCTCTCAAAATGTGCAAAATATCCATCTCTAGAAATGTTTACTCAGAGAACTCAAGCAAAGTAATGGCAGAGTAGACATAGCTTTGTGTTTCTCAGTTTAAGTCTGAATAAGATGCTATAAATAAAGAAGTTAAATAGACAGAGAGTGTGAAAAGTCTATATTTGTTAAAAGGACTATGCGATATAGTCTCCTTTAAATTAATGAATCTGCTGTTGTGACATGTTTTCCTCTCCATTTCCCTCTCTCCAGAATTGTTTATGAGATCTACAATGTGATGATTAGGAGGGCATCCTTTGGAGATAGACTGCCTGGATAGAAATCAGGGCCAATCCTCATATTAATTACGTGAACTTGAACAAGACACTAGGGTATAAATTAAGAACAATAAAAGTATAAATTTAATCCTGTTTTTGATTAGATAATGACTTGATGTATGTAAAGCCATTGTCTTGGTTACTTTTTTCTCATTTCTGAGACAAAATACCCAACATTCAAAGTTAAGGAAGGAAAGGTTTATTTAACTCACAGTTTGTGGAGGTTTCAGTCCCTAATCAGGTAGCTCCAAGGCAGGGTGGCACAGCACAGAGGCAACAGTTCAAAGCAGCAGAAGACAGCAAAAGCAGCAAGAGTAAAAGCGGTGAAGAGCAAGTCTCTTTTCTTCCCTTTTTGTATACAGGCTAACCCCACAGGTGAGTGTAGTATACACACCATCTCTGTGTCCTCCTCTTGCACGGGATGAAGACGTTTACAAAGTAAGGACCCTGTTTCCCTGTGGAGTCACTTACACTTCTAAACTTCTCAAGTTGACACAATGTATCAATCATTATAATCCACTCCTTGTCAGCTTGGCAACTAGACACGTTTGTCTAAACTGGTCTCCAGATACAAAGATATGCTTATTCTTATCATTTCACAACTTGAATATTATAACAGGTTTAACAATCCTTAAGAATCAGTATTAAAACTATAAATAATATATCACATTAGAAGCATAACATATTTCCACTGGCCCTCCAAAGACTCATGCACATTTCCTTATGGAAAAGGCATTTGGTCCATCTAGAAGACTTGCCAAAGTCCTAACAGTCTGAGCATTTCTGAAAAGTTCAAGTCCCAAGCCTTGGCAAATTCTTAGCTACAAGCCTCTACACAGATGAAAAGTTAGTTAGGCACTTCCATCATTCAACAGCATAAAACAAACATTTTTATTCCAAAAGTTACAAATGGGAATACAAAGGATTGGGACCAAAGCAAGTCCAAAATTCAGCAGGGGAAACATTAAGTTCTGTAGTTCCATGCCTAGCATCTGAAGCAATCTGGTAAACTGTGAGCTCCCATGGGCTTAATTAACTCCACCCCTAAGGCACTTCTGGTGGTTACAGTTCCCAGGGCTTCTCTCTTAGGTATACTTTGCTCCCTCATTGCAGCTTTCCTTAGGGTAATCCATGTTCCTGGCTTTTACAAACTTCTGGGGTATCCACTGCACCTTTGGCTTCACACTCACAGCTTTATACACTATCCTCTCAGGAGCACTATGCTTGGCCTTCTGGATCATCTGAAATCAAGGTGGAAGCTAAGAAATTAACCCAATAACTTTACCCAATAACTCCTGCAATGTGCATGCACCCAAAATCAGTGTCATGTGAATGATGCCAAGGTCAGCTAGAGCGGTTGCCAGGATTTCCTCTTTCCTGGCTGTAAGGGTGGAGTACCCGCATCACTGAGCACTCAATCCAATTCTGAGGAACAAATTCTTTATGTTGCCACCACTCTGGAACATGGTGTTCTATGACTTTCTCCTCAAAGAAAAGTCTTTCACTTTTGTAGTTCTGAGGCTGGTGGAGACTTACTGCTTTTTGTGATGCCTTCAGGCCATCTTTTTTATTCTCCTGTCTCTTCTCAGCAGTCAAGATTTCCTCAGCTCTACCTTTGCAGTCCACAGCCTTACTACAGTTTCCTATATGACCAAACAGTAAATTTTAAATCACCCAGCTGGGCTCTTTGCTCTTGCTTTTCAATATAAATCTGGCAAGAAACCCCTAACAATAGCTATGCCATAACCTCAACATTTAACTGCCTTGAAATTCTTCTGCCAGTTAATTAGTCTACAGCCCTTAATCTCAGTCTCAGACAAAGTCCCTGGACACAAGCAGAATGCAGACAAACATTTGGCCAAGCCATAACGCACATCATCTAGACTCCAGCAACCAATATAGTTCTTCTCAGCAGAAACTTCCCGAGCCTGATCTTTATAGCTTTTCTGTTCTGAACTCTGACCAGAATCTCCCATAAATAACATCCTGAGTTGTTCTAGCTCTATTCTTTCAGGTGACATTTCCAAACATTTCCAATTCTTCTCTTCTCATAATTCTTCCCATTTCCAGAGGCTCTTAAACCACATGGTCATGTAGTATCTCAACAATAACCCACTCTTGGTACCAAATTTTCTCTTGGTTACTTTTCTCTTATTCCTGAGACAAAATACCCAACACTGAAAGTTAAGAAAGAAAAAGTTTATTTGGCTCACAGCTTATGGGGATTTCAGTCCCTAATCAGCTGGCTCCAAGGCAGGGTGACATGGCAAAGGGCAACATTTCGAGGCAGCAGAAGACAGAAAAAGCAGCAAAAGCAAAAGGGGTGAAGAACAAGCCTATTTTCCTCTCTTATATTGTATGCAGTTTACACCTACCCAGGGGGGATGTAGCACTCACACCATGTCCTCTTGCACAGCATTAGGATGTTTACAAGGGGAGGACCCTGGTTTCCTGGTGGGTCACTTAGTTAAACTTCTAAGCTTCTCAAGTTGACACAATGTATCAACCATTACAGTCATATATATTACAAGCATTTTGTTGATTATACCTATTGCTATTTTTATTTATTGAACATCCATAATATTTAGCTTTTTATTAAGATGTTGACATTGGTACAAGTTGTTTGTGTAGGTGAAGGTCTATTTTGTTAGACTTATAAAATTTTGTAACCACCATGGAAATCAAATTACAGAATTAATCTATCTCTACAAATATCTCTCTCATGCTCTCCACTATTTTTGTTCATATTCTACAACTTTTTCTCTGTTTTTATTTTTAACTAGTACATGTTTACTTTACATAATGATTACATTTGCAGTAGAACCTTGGTACATGCACTAACAAATTTCATTTCTTTTTTCACTCTCTTTCTTTTGCCCTTCTGTCTCCATCTGTCAATCTCCTCCTCATTTGAAAAATATCCTCCCACTATTCTTAACTGCTGGAAAATCATGATTTTACTATCCATCTCTACTACAAATTAGATTAATGTAGGCACATACTATGTGATCTTTTGAGATTGGCATCTTTCACTTAGTATAATTACTGTGAGATTTACACATTATTTCATATGTTGATGAAATATACTGATAATTTTAAACAATTGTGTACTATTTTGTGTTGCTTAAGTTTGATCAGGTCCACTCGATTGGCTTGGAATTCTCTAAGAGGATTAGGAAAACAGATGTCTGTGTGTGTCTGAGTGGGCCACGGAGGTCTGACCTTGAATAACATGTGTGGTAACAGGCCCCTTCCTATTTGGTACTGTTTCCTTGCTCTGGGCCATAAACTGAACAGCATTGCTCGATTGTACCTTTTTGTTATCTGTTGTGATATTTCTTGTCTTGGAGCCAGGAGGTCATGAACTGAATCCTCTGAAAACATGAGCCAAATTAAACTCTTCCTCCTCTAAGTCATGGATGTTCTGCACTGTGTTTCAGCATAAGGAAAAGTAAGAAACGTTTTCTCATATGAATTTACTGCATCCCAGTTAAAAACTTGAACATCGAAAATTTTGTGCTTCCAGTTTTTTCCTTTTAAAAGTAATGCTTTTTTTTTTTTTTAAAGAAAAGATTATGTATAGGCTTTCATTTCTGCAACATAAATCTCCAAGAGTGGAATTGATAGGCAAAAGTGTAAATATGTGTTTTTAAAGAAACTAAAAAATGATTGTCCAGGCTCTTAAACCATTTTACATTCCATCAATAGTACAAATGATCTATTTTTAATGATTCACTTTGCCTTCTTGCTAGGACTAGATGTTGTCTCTAATTTCTATGTTAGTTGTTTTGATAAATATAAAGTCTCCTAGAATTTTGATTAAGGCTGTGGATGCAAATTTGAATGTGATCTCGACCTGAATGAGACAGAATAAACAATAAAATGAAACAAAAATATAGAAAATACTCGAAGCTCATCCTGAAAATAAATGAAATGTGATCATAACTAGTAATGAGTAAAGCAAAGTTAAGTAAAGTGCATGAGCACAATTTTTTTCACTTGAATTTTAAAGCAATAGTGGTCAAACCACACAGAATCAGAGGATTATTCTAGAAACAGAACATAATAATCACACAAACGGAAACAGAAAAGGGGTTTGTATATGCCCAGATTGGAAAAATGCTCCCTTTTCCTTCATAAGAAAAGAAGGGAATGGTGTGAGATGTGATTGGAAAGAAGCTATGAAGGCTTGAGCTATTCTCATCTAAACAGAGTTTTTTTTTTTTATTATTATTAGCATGGAACCGGAGCAGAAGTTAGCAGAATTTTTATGCATTTAAAAAAACATCACAGTGAGTCCTATTGAAAGAGATCATTGAGGGAACAGGCAAAACATTTGGAATAGAGAGATAAATTTGTGTTCTAAAGGAGAAATATAGGGGTTAGGTTGACTACTCAGTAGAAATAGAGGGAAAAAGAAACTTTTGGACATGGAGGATGACAGAAAACTTTCTAGACTGAACTCAAGTTTGAGGCACAAGTCCCACAATCATATTGGGTGACATTTTTTGCGTTGATAAAATCTGTTGAAAGAATTTTGATTGTTTTGTTTGTTTCCTTAGGAGCATGTCTTACATTCAGTTTGATTTCAGAAATCCTCTTTGAGATTTCAATTAGATGTCCAGGCTATTTCAAGTAGGAGCTGGATATATTAGGTTAAGTACTGCTTTTGCTATTTCCCATCTTCAGCTGCTCCTCTATGAACAGAAAACTGAGGTAAATGAGTTGAGGTAGAGTGGAAATAAGTTTCCATTAAATTTATGTTTCAAGAATACTGTTTGGTACAATAAGTTCTAATGATTTTATCTGTTAAAATTAAATTTAAAAATAAATTCTCTGGGTTCCTATTGTGTTTTTCCCCCTTATTTCTATGACTAGAATTATTGACAGAAAATCCCTCTCAGATTCAGTTTTTTCATCTGAGCTATGTAATAATAATATTGGTTTGAAAAGTATAGTGAAATTTAAGTAAACTATACATTCAAATTAAGTAACTCTAATACTAGAGAACCCAACTTGATAATTTTTAGAGTCTAAAACAATATGCATGGACTTTATATATTTTCCCAATATTTAATGTATAGGAGATGTATGGTGATAGACCATTTCTGCTTGTTTATCCCATGTTTGCTTAGATTTCTCAGTGTGTAAACATGGCTGTTTGAATACTGTTTTCATGACATCCTTACTTACTTCTAAACGTCTTTTAGCCTATTCTCATTCTACATGGATATGAATATATCATGTACTCTAGGAGGCAGGATTTTTATTGTTTTTTGTTTTGTTTTTGGTTTTTCTCCGGTACCGGGAACCGAACTCACGACCTTGCGCTTGCCAGGCAGGCACTTTGCCGCTGAGCTAAATCCCCAGCCCCTTTTATTGTTGTTTTAGCGAGTTTTTAGGAAGAACAGAATACACTTCACAATGACCCTTCATTGAGATGAGAATCATTCTTGAATCTCCACAGTTTCTGTGTTCTGCACTGTTTTGTTCTGTTCCATTCTGTTTGTTCTGTTTTGTTTCATACAGGGTCTTTGTATTCCAGACTGGTGTAGAATTCTCTGTAACCTAGGCTGGCCATCTTCCTGCTTTCACCTCTTGAGTGCTGGAATAACAGGTAACACACCATACCAAATTGTCTTGTTTGTTTTTCAAGGTGCTATTGGAAAAAATAAACTTCAAGAGAAAAGAAAAAATAGTCTATTTTACAAATTAAAAAAGTTTCATATTTTTAAGATACCCAAAAATGTAGGGGGTTCAATGGAAATGATAGTTTATATTTAAATTCAATGAAGAGACAGAAGTAAAATTTCAGACTCTATATTTAATGTTTGTTTTCTTTTGTGAAGCTGAATTTTTACTGTCCTTGTAAATACACTAGGGTACTATGGATTTTGACCTTTTTTATAATTAAATTTCAGTTTAATAATATACAAGGCCTTATGTATTTTGTGTAGAACGCAGGTAATATTTTCTAGTACATAGAAATAGTGTTTTTAATGAGCTGTCTTTACTTCAACTATGTGCTCTTCAACTATGTGTCCTTAAGCGAAGCCACCTCCCTCAAGGTCTTAATCCAAGAAATTTAAAATTTATTGCTATTATATCACGCCATCAGACTATATCTCTCTAAGAGTTATTGAAAATGCATCATTAAAGTGGGTGATCCTCTTGTATAACTTGCACTCATATCTCACATAAATTAAAGTAAAATTTCTTTTATGCAGGAGGCATTTTTGGTCATTCACATTTTAATAAAATAAGTGCTTCAGTTAGACTGATCACCCATTTCATGTGAAGCAGTTTTAAAGGACACTGCATATTGACATGATTTTTCAGTTGTCAAGGTTTTTTCTCCACTTTTTATGTTTTATTAGCCCATGTTTTTAGTGGCAAACAGATTTCTCCAGGGGAGTTGTCAGATATGCATAACACAGCTTAACCTTCTCCATTCCCTTCATCTCCTTCCCCTGCCATCTGCTGCTCCCATTCCCATTTGCAAAACACCTATCACCCTCTATTTCCCTATTTTCTGTTATCTATCCATTCTTTTCTTTTTATTTAAATTTTGGGTTTTTTCATGTAAGAGAATTTGTGTTCCCTGAGTAACCTCTTTGAAGATATCAATATATAATACAATAACCATGGTTAATTTCCTGTTGTCTTGTGTGTAATTCAGTGTTGCTTGTATTGTTCTTTTGTTATTTTGTAAATGGATGTCTGTTTGTTAATATGTTTTCATTCTTTTATTTTTAAAATTAAAAAACAAAATGATGCAATGCTGTAGAGTTCTCATTTCCCAGAAATTCAAGAGGTCGTCATACGACCAACCATGCTTCACTCTCCAGAAAGTGAAAAAGAACAAATTTATTTTGGCATTATTAAAATTCAGATTATGTAGTTTAGTTTAGATATATTAATCACCTGCTTTTTATTACCATCAACCCTTAACTTCTCAGTAATTAATGAAGATGTTAAAATGTTTTTGCATGTTCGGAAGCACCAACTTGTGCAGTTTGGAAATTAATGTGCTGCAACTTGTAATGAGGCAGGAACATCGATTTACCCATTAGCATCTCTTGTGAGATCTTGAGAATTCCATAAAGGATGAGCAAATGTCTAGTTTTTTTCAGCCGTGCTCAATGTTATTGTCCTTCTGAATTATGTGTAAAATAATTTTGGGGTGACATTGCCTACAGAAAAAGGGTAAGTGGTAGAAGATGGTTCTTTAGACCAGTTGGGTCTTTTTAATGCCAAGCCATTACCTATGGTGTCTGTAAAGTCTCAAACAGTCATAGACTTGTATGGTCTATGAAATGACCTGGAAATATAAGGAGGTTATTTGCATAACTTGATGAAATTCATATATCTCCATTGGGCTACTTTTTATGGAAATCATTCTTAGGGTTTTCTCAATCAGCCATCATCTACCATAGGTATAATTCTAGTCCTGCCCATCTCTAGTGCAAATAGTTGTTCTGATCTTTTATTTGGCCATTATTTCTGCCCAGTTGCTGCTCCTTTGAATTCTGTTTTCCCACGCCTTATTTTCTTCTTCAGAGCTGGTTAAGCTTGGCTAAATGACTTCTGTGTCAACCACATTTGCTCTTAGGATTTATTTTTCTATTCCTTTGGCATTCCTGTGCAAATGGTAGGCAGTATTTCTGAGTACCAACTTCCATTGCTCCCATTTTCAGAATCCTTCCCATTGCAGTGACAGTTTTCTGTCTTAGAAGATGTGTTCTAGAATTTGCTATAGATGTACTGTGTGTTAATTAATAGTGACCTCTGGGTGATCTAGAAAATAATAGTAAATCATATATGTTTTTGTGAATCTGTAGTGTTTCTGAGAATGTACTTTTTGTAGTGCTTTTGTCATCTCTATAGAGAAATTTGTTAAATATTCAAAAAATGCCAGAGCTGTGTGAGTTAAAAATATAGTGAATAATATACTATTCATTCATGATTTACAATCTTTTCTATACCATTCCTTGAGAAATTGCTCAATTACTGGTTGTGTCTACCTGCTCTGTCAAAATACTAATAGACTGAAAATGTAAAGGAAAACTTTGATAAATGAAAGTGGAATTTCTTTAGGAAGTAACTGTGAGTCACTCTATAGAGGAAAATGAATCAGATTTACATAATCACCTTTGGAATTTCCTTGTTAGAGATTACCCATGAAAAGAATAGTGGAAAAGAATTTCTTTTTTTTTTTGCTGCTTTGTTTCTTATATCTTTGACTATGCTACTTCCCACTATAGTAGAACCACCAGTTCCAAGACCAAGACTGTCATGGATGCCTTCATTTATTTGAACGGGTCTGCCTGTTTTAATTGTATTGCACTTTATTTTTGACAACAATATTATGCCCCTTGCATCTGCTTACTGGTCTCTTTAGGAGATAGACTTTGTTTTTCTACAAGATAAGACTCTTTTTTCTAGATCTTTGACTCCATTCTTTTTCTTCTTCTCTCTCTGGTTCTGGGACCAGGACTTTAGTGTGAAGTCACATCACAAGCTTTTCTTTATGAGACAGGGTCTCATTAAGTAGCTAAATTGCTTAGGCTGGGCACAAACTCATGAAATTCCTACCTCAGCCTCTGAAAGTGTATGGATTATCTGTGCATGCAAGGACACCCAGTCCTGGTTTTAAAGTTAGATTTCTGTACTAAATATATCTCTCCTACCAATGATGAAGTCAAGGAAGGACAAGGAATTCATGCATATAATTTTTGTACTCAGTTGAAACTATTAATTACTTTAATTACAACATGAGAAACTGATTCACTTACAAATAGAATCATAAAATGTAAATGATTTTGACAAAAGTGATAGAAGAGGAGATATAACTGGGTAGACAATTGCATCAAAGTCTCCCAAATGAGCTAAGCCTCATATCTAGATACCTGTCTGATATTGACTTTATTGATAATTGAGAAGTGACAATGAATTTAGGTGTACCAAATTAAAATAACATTACTGCCATGTAAGAAATCTAATCTGTCCTACTAGAGAGACCAAGTGGAACAGAAGTCTTCTTAGCTGGTAGCACTAACAAACTGGCAGACATTTGGGGGATGCCTCTTTGGGTCATATATGTCCTTTAGTTAAGTAAGTGAACCTAGGCAGGGGCCAGTTTATTATCCTCCTGAGCCCAGTCCAGTAACTCTTATAATGTTTGAAACATAGCAATGAATATTGGAAGTAATGCCAAAAACTAGGTAAGGACAAAACAACTTTGTGAATTTTCCTTAAATTATATTTCTCTTTCTTTTTTTGGGTACCAGGAATTGAACTCAAGACCTTGCACTTGCCAGGCAGGTGCTGCATCACTGAGCTATATCCCCAGCCCAAATGTATTTATTTTGATGTCCTTCCAAGCTATGTTCAACTGGGAATTATTAGAACAAATTATTTGAGCATTGGTCAGAAAGCAACCTGTCATACTACTGCATTTACTTTTTTGGTCTTAATTATCGCATGAATGCAGAAGGTTGTATTCAATACTGATCTTGAGGTGTTTTATAAGGACTCTCCGGCTATTTTCATATATCAGGTTGAAAAATATAGATAAATATACAATCAATAAAGTTTATTTCTCTCCAGCCACTTTTAGTTAAATATGTTTTAAGTGAGTTGAAGATGACTTGATTTGTGTTTATTCTGGTGTTCCATGTAAAGGTTTTCCTTTAGAAGTTTTTAATGTTGTTTCCCTTTCTTTCCCTTTTAAAAATTATCAGTGTGTATGAGTTCACAGAACTGGTCCACATAAGTGTATCAATATAGCAACAGAACACTAAATATGTTTGAGAGTGTTGCCATTCTAAAGTACTGATAGAAGCTGGAGTAGTAAGTTTAATGGGATGTGGAACATATAAAATCTTGTATTGCTTTACAAGACGCACATATTGTTATATCAGATTAATCAATAATGTGATATTTGTATGTCAGTGCTTGTGCTAGTTCCCAATAAGCTGCTTTGAAGCAGTGGTGGAATGTCAAAGTTTAGAAAGGGGTTACATTTTTGTTCTACTCTGCACATGTCAAATGGCATTCTGAATTACAAACTTAAATTTCAAAGTGGCTGTATTGAACATTTGTCTATAAATTCAAAATAATTTAAAATTTAAAAAACAATTAGAAAATTCTTTAAGTTGCTCCTCAGCAGTCATTATCGGGTTTATAAGGGTACACGGCTTGTGGTGATACTCATCTGTTGGAATCACCTGCCATTCACAATAGAACAAATTGCTATTTGAATTGAATTTTTTATAAATAGAGTGCTATAAAATTCTTTAGCAGGCAAATTTAGGTTCAGCAAGAAAGTTAACTAAAGATTATTATTGCTTCCATAAAGAGTGAGTTTGTTGAGTTGGTTTACAGACTGTGTAGCAAGATGTAGTGTACCAGGTGGTTTATACTCTGCAAGTAAATCAAAATAACTATGAGCACAATCTAAGAAATACCTTTTCACTTGTGCAGCTGTCTCAGGTCATCATTCCCTCTCTTGAGAAATATTGAGTTCCCTCTACATTACGAGATTTATGAATCAGAAAGGGTGCAGGCTCCTTGAACGTTCAAAATACCTTCAAATGTTAGAGACTGTCAGTGTGTGGTAGCAATTATCATCTCACAAGAGTATAATTAGCTTTTTTTTAAGAGACATAAAGTAATCCCTCTGCATTATCCCCAGACACACATTATCCCCACTGCCTGGAGAAATTGTTAGCAATCCACTTCGAATTAATTTCAATGAGGCTGTGAGGAAACATTCTTATATGCATTTGTTGAATACAAGAATTGTGGAAAATGTGGTAGGACTCACAGCTAATTTTACCTCTGCTATTCCGAGGTCTTTAGACACTGCAGTATCAGAGCACAGTATGTTCACCAGAACCAAGGCAGTTCAGAGAAATAGGAAGGTTTTTAACTCTAAAACTGTAAATTGATATCAATCTTATGTAAGGTTCCCAAACTCAGATTATCATTTATTATTGTCATGCTTTTTGTTCCTCTATTTTGTTGTGGTTGTCCTATTTATAGACCTACTTTGATAAATAACAAAGTTATCACTATCAGCTAGAGATCAAAGTCTCTTTGTTCATAACAAAATCCCCATCTGTAAATTCCATTGTTGTGTTATGAGCACGCTCCCTACTTGAATACTGCAGTGACATACTGTTGTATTATAATAAATAAATTGCACATGCCCCTTGCCTGTATAGCACTTTTTTTTTTTTTTTTTTGGTTTTTTTCTGGTACCGGGAACCGAACTCATGACCTTGCGCTTGCCAGGCAGGTGCTTTTGCTGCTGAGCTAAATCCCCAGCCCCCTGTGTAGCACTTTTAACTATACTAGTTTCAGTTTTAACCACACAATGTATTTTCCTCATAGATATAAACATAGTAATTTAATGATTCATATTAAGTAGTTTTCAGAGGCATTTAAATTCACAATCACATAATTACTCCAAATCTAAATCTTCTTTAAGTCTCTTTATCATGTTTTGTTTTTTTTTTTTTTTTTTTTTTTTTTTTTGGTACTCATGATTATTTGATTTGCTCCTTCATTACCAGAAGAGTCAAGATTTCTGAATGTATTTCATTGTTTCTAAGACAGTATCTATTTAATTATACCATTATATTTTTCCATATGAAAATTCTTATTTTAAATCTTGCAAGAAAACAAATCTGAAGTGCAGAGGCATTATTAGAGATCTCTCAAGAATGAAAACTTTTAAAAGAGATTTCAACATCAGAACATTAGAAGAAAAATGGAAGAAAATCTATTGATTCAGAATTTTTTTTTTAAATACTAATGTGCATAAAATTTTCAGAGAGAACACCTTAAGTTTGAGGACACAGACCGTTTTTTAAGGTGAAGCTATTTCTACTTCAGTAGTATTTAATTGATTTAGAAGTTCAGTGGACAGAATCAGGTTCAGTGGAAGAATTATTGTCCCAGGGAGGGAAGGGGAATGCTTGCCAACTGTGCTCTCAACCTCTAATAAAGCTCCTATATTGTGGGTAGAGCTACTAATTCAAATAGTTTTGACAGGAAGCCTTAATTATTGATTGACTGATTATCCAGTTGTGAGGTGTCACCTTTAATTTAATATATTGTGTACTTCTTAAGAATCACTTTTCAAGGCTTCTATTGCCAGTGGTTCACAAGGTATTCTTGAAGGTAGTAGTTAAACAATTAATAGTATTTAGACAGACAGTATATTAAGCCCCCAAAATCAGGATGTAATTCAGAGACCAGTGAGGCAAACTTGAGGCATTTTCAAATGGCAGCATGAGAAAACTGAAAGGTATAGTTTGGTACAGCAATTATAGGTAAAATTGGTGTCAATGTCCTCCTATTGAGAATAGCTTAAGAAACTGGGTCTCTTTCTACTCCCACTCTCCCTGCAGAAAAAGAGACTATTTCTCCCTTTTGTCCCATTACTGTTATTAGGTAGCCTGCTTCTAAAAGTGGCTCACTAAGTAAATGTTACCGGGTTCTGGGTTGCTCACCTCTCCCTTTGGAGTTAGATTCCAGGTTCTGCTTGTCTCAGCAAAGGATTGAACAAAATGAGCAAAAAAGCAGTGTGCAAGTTTACTCGAGAAAGTAAGTGACAAGTGGGGGAGAAAGTGGCTCTGCAGGGTGAGCATGGACCAAGTAAAAGAGGAAAAAGCAAGATAAAGGAAGACCCTGGAGAAAAAAAGATGGGCTTTCTTGAGCAAAACCAGGATAGTAAATTCTTCATTCTCCTTTTACACTGTCCAAATCTCGAGGACACCTGGGAGAACTTCTACATACGGGTCCTGGGAGAAGGTACTGGTATCTCACGTCTCAGACTGACCTCAGATCTGGGCTATCCTATTGAAAACTTGCTGGAGTTCTCAGGAGCAGTTCATGTGCTGGGCTTTGGGAGGTGTTCTGCCCTGGTGATCCAGGATCTTTGTAATTAACAAATCAGGTCTGCTTCCCCAGCGAGCTTTGCCGGGCTCAAATCGCCTATCTCCCTTACACTACTGACACAGTGGCTGCAATCTGCACATTAAGAATGACCTTGGGGGGCTGGGGATTTAGCTCAGCGGCAAAAGCGCCTGCCTAGCAAGAGCAAGGTTGTGAGTTCGGTTCCCGGTACCGGAAAAAAAAAAAAAAAAAAGAATGACCTTGGTTAGATTTTGAAAGGTTCTGATAAATGCAAATTATATCTTAGAAGCTGGGAGTGATTGTAATCTCAGCACTCGGGAGGCTGAGGCAGGAGAATCATCATGATTTTGAGGCCAACATGGGCTACAAAGTGAATTCAAATCCAGCCTGAATTGCAGAGCGGAACCCTGTCTCAAAAAGACAAAGAAAAATTATATCTTAGAAGATATTATATAATGATTTGGATTTGTGAACACTGTTGAACATCTTTTAAACGTAGACCTCTCCCATCAGGATGATCTGTCATTATAAAAAGTGACTCTCAGTTATACAGTGATGGGGGTAAGAGTACAAGCTCAACCTCAGAGAGGCAAATACCATAGGTAGGAATCACATTTAAACTGCCTTGGTCATATAAGCTTTGATTAGGCAGTAGTTATTATTTAATTTCTTAACCTGCTTTTTCTGGCAAGCAAGCTGGGTGGAATAAAATGTGATTTACATCAGGTAAATAGCATACTAGGTAATGTTTGCAACTGTAACAATATACCTCCCAAAGTGTCACACACAACAAAAAGAAACATTTTATTCACTCAAAGTTTGGAACTGATACTTGCATGACAAAAAGATTTCACCCAAGTGAAATACCTCCTTTTGTCTTGTGGTTTTACATAATTTTCATCAAGGCAAGAAAAGAAAGGAAAACAGAAAATCATGCGGTGGAGGGGCAGCAGCAGCAAGTGCTGCACATAACTTCTGCTCCCATTCTGTTGGCTAAAACTTAATTCTTCTCTTCCCTACAAGCGCAAACCAAGCTGTGTGCTCAAGTTTATTGGTATGCCCAGAGAAACAGTGAAGGAAGCTTGGAGAACTGCTAGCAGTTGTTGCCATGTGCAATAGCACAGATGTTATGCCTGCATTTCAACATCTAAGGGGTACACCTGCAAAGTGAAGAGAAATAAAATAGGACTAAATACAGATTTTTGTCATTCAAATTGATTGCACAGGGTTTTAAATTATATACATTTATGCAAATCATATATGATATAAAATGATATATTACTAAGATAGATATTCTATAATTGAATTAATGTGGCAGTTATTTCCTACCAGCATCTCTATCCTTGAAATCCTATTCTTTTTTCTAATCTCTAAATACTTTCAGCACCCCAACTTGGTAACTATAGAGCTACACTGAGAGCATATTTAACTTATAATAATGAGAGTGTATTAGAGGGGAGGAAAAGAAGGTTGAGTACTAGGGGAATGTTGAAAAAATGTCTTTTACGTTTGAGAAAAGAAACACGTTTTGCATAGCAAATTTGCATCACAATATATCCTCTTACCGTGCAATATAACAATCACACCTAAAGTTGAGAGACAACTGTGATATAAGAAAAATACCTTTATAAAAATACCTTCATGCGCCTGTACTACACTACTGCTGTATTACTTGGGGAAGTCACCTTACTTCCCTATTTTTACCATCTCTGTAGGATAAGAAAGACTCAATAACATGCCTTCATTTACTTCTCTTTGTCCATATTTCTATTAAAACTTTTGTAAAAAAAATCCTTTTGTGATCCATTTCTAAAAAAGTTCTGAAATGACCCTCCAAATTTGTGTGGCCAACTTGCAATCTTGGAAAATTCTCTATTTGTAAAATTAAAATTATAATTTCACTGCCTGTATAGGGTGAATATGAAAGGACCCAGCCTCTTTCATTAATGTTGGATGTCCAGAAACGTTTTAGGCCCAAAGACTATTTTTTTGGAAAAGCATTGACAATTCTTTTTAACCTAGAGATGAATGTCTTAATCACATTTTGAAGCAGACATAACTGTTACATATAAAAAAAATTTCTAGTACTTAAAAATCTGTCATAAATGTGTGCTTTGTATCCCAGCTGCCTTTCTGAAAGAAAAGGGTTCTTTTGTTATGGTACAGTAATTTCTCCGTCTCTTATCTTACTGAGCTTCCAACACCAAGGTCATTAAGCACTGAGCTGGGAACAAACCTTTTACAAAGCCCGGTAGGAAGAATTGGCTGTTGAACTGGGTAAATAGGAGGCAGTCTTGAAGGTACTTGACTCTTTTCTTTGAAGCCTTTCCCTAAGAAGTAACTTTTTTTGCTCATGGTATTCTCTGCCATCTTATATTAATTTTAGTCTTTCTTTCTTTGTTTCTTTTTCTTTCTTTCCCTCCTTCCTTTTCTTTCTTTTCCTCCTCTTTTCCTTTCTCTTCATTTTTTAAGTTGCCATGCACCATTTATTTTTTCCTGAAATCATGCTGTAAATTCCTTTGCGCACTGTAAGAAATGCAAAACTTAGTGGAAGAATAATGATTTGTTGAAGGTTTGTTCCTGAAAACAGGGCCAGCAAAGGCACCCACCCCAAGTAGAACATGGCCACTGGGAGAAACTGTATTCACATTTGCATGACAGGCAGCATGCTTGATTTTAAAGCTGAAATCATTTGGGCTTTCTTGGGAAGTTGAACTCCAAAGGGATTTCTGATATACTGCAGAAGAAAGACTGAGTTATATAAGGATAAACAAACATTACAGAATGAAGATGTTTATTCTACAATGCAATAAAATTTTTAGAGGAGCACTGTGAACTCTGAACTAGGGAAGTCTGAACATTGGGGAATTTTAACAAAAGAAAGAAACACATGTACGAATATTTTGAAGTGTCATGCCCTGTACTGTATTTTTAGCATTAATAGGTGTAGGTTTAGATATTTGTGCATAATGTAAATGTTTGTTATCATTATGGTGTAATAAATTCTGAATATTTAATTTCTAATTGATGATACAGTGATTAGGAAAGTCTTTGAATTTAATGTACGAGAAAAAAGTATGTATTAAAAACTAAGAAACAACAGAGCTCTAAGGAATTTGGAGATGATTCAATTTATTTTATTGATGGAAAAGGGCACAGAAAAGCTGTGTGATCCTTGACCAAGTTTACCTATAAAGAGGTTTCCCAGATCTTTTGACTCTAGAGTACAATTTAATATTAAAATGCATATATAGCAATAGAAAATCATTTTAAACCTGACACTTAGTTTTGCAAACTGAAAGGTGACAATTTTTCAATAGTCACGAAATTGTGTTAATTGAAAGATGTGGGGTTTAACTTTTCTTTTGTTAATTGAATGAAAAAAAATAGTGAAAAAAGAAAGCAATATGTTTGTGGTGGACTGACAACTGGTGGTGAACTTGTAACACCCAGCTGAACAAGTGTGGTGCTGGGTGTAGGAGGCCCACTTGAGGATTGCTGTCGGCAGCATAAGAAGCAGAACTGGAGAAGCTGTTGGGAGCTGGTAGAAGCTGTTGGGAAGCTGCTAGGGAGCTGTTGGTTCTCTTGGGCTATTGTATTGCAGGACCTTGTCGTGCTGGCTCTCTTGACCAACTTGACTGTTCTCCTTGGAGGAGGAGCTCGGGATTTCATCGTCACTGAGAATGGCTATGGTTCCTCTAGGGGAGCTCTGGTTCTGACTTTGAGCATTGCTTCCTGGTTCTGGAGGGGAGGATATTGCATTGCTCAGTCTCCTGGAGAAGATTGTCTTGCTGGCTTTCCTGATAGGAGCCTGGTTGTCATCATCAGAAGAGCTCAGGACCTCACTGTTGCAAAGGAGGTTGTGGTACTTTTAGGGGGAGCTCTGGTTTTTCCTTTGAACATTGCTTCCTGGCTCCAGTTTGGATCCCTCAGCCTAGTACAGATCCTTCATCCCACTGGTACAGACTTTCTAGCATCCAGCACTGATCTTTGTGCCTTCCCAGCACAGATCTGTGAAACAGGCCTGCATGAGACACTGCCATAGGCTCTCGGCCTCCAGCTGGACTCATGGGAGGCATTTTTATGGACCCTAGGTCTTCTACTGGACTCATACTGACATTACTGTGGGATCCAGGCCCTCAGCTGGATTCTTTGGTCTTTAGTGTGTGGACAGATTTCCTGCACTCTTTTGTGTATGCTTCTTTGGGTGACTATTATAAATACTCTTATAAAATATGTGTCCTGTATTATATTGTTTCCCTTGCAAAACCCCAAATTACAACAATGTTGAAATAACCAAATCATGAAGTAAGGTTCCTCCCTCTAGTTTATGTAAAAACTTATGAAATAAAACTTAATGGAGAAGGAAATTTAACTGAAAAGCGTAAGAGAGCAAATAATAGCATTGGCAGTCCAGTTATAATAAAGGTAAAGTCAAATAAACAGAGAAACACACCTGGTAGTTTATCATCTTATAGGCATGATCTTCCCGTGGCATTATGGAGATGTGTAAAGACAAAAAAGCATCTTCTGAAAGGACCTAGTTGCATTTGCTCACATGAATGTATAATAGCATGCTTATGTGAAAGGAAAATTCCTCAGTTTGGCAATATTACAGAAATGAGCATAATAAAAATGTGCATGGATACACCCTTAGCTAACTTTATACACAGAGAATAAGACAAACTTAGTTGAGTGGCTGTTATTTCTGAGTTAGGGGAAAATATGAAGGATGAAAGGAAGAATAGGAATGCAGATTTCCACGCCAAAAAAAACCTTATTTTCCTGTAAGGAATTGCTCAAAATAAGCAATTGTGTAAGATGAATGAACTTGTTTGAAATTTATTATAGTATAGGAATAAAGTAGGTATGGCATAGATGTGGAATATCAATCATATAGAAAAAGCACAAATAATATTTGCTGTAGCTCAAACTCGATTTCCACAGAACACTGGGGAAGAATATGTAAGATATAGAATGAGAATTGTTATAATGTTCCTATTGAAGCTATGATAGTGTATAAGACTGCTTCAGTTTTTCTGTCAACTGTGGTTTGTAGACATGCATGTTTTAATAAGAATAAAATTCCATATCTGTAAACTACATAATACTCATATAAAAATAATCTGATAATGGGCTACTGGAATTTTTTCAAAATGTACATATTGTCATTTTATAAAACAGTGATATAGTCATCCTAAATCCTACTATGTGTGGTGCATTGTCCTAGGATGCAAAAACATGTGTGAGGGCCAAACAAATGAGTAGTTTTACCTGTTGATTTCAGATAACCTCTTCTAATCAATATTTTTGTGTATATTTCCTTTACGGGTTAATAGCCACATTAGAAAATGTGATATTTCAAACCTTCTAGGGATGGTCTTAAATCAGATATTGTGTTGGGCAATACAAGCAATGAGTTTTTTTTTTTTAAATGATACTTTTTTTTATATCTTCTGACAACTGTCAATTTAATTACTTCTACAGGAGAAGCCAGTTTAAAGAAAGGCAGAGGGTGCATTGGAAAGAAATCTTGATGAGAATGACTCATTAATTTATCTGTAAGACAAATTCATTTAAGACACCATGCCTTAACAGTCAATTTATCTAAGAATTAGAATTCATAAGTGAGATAAAGGCTGAAGTGTCATATTTCAATATCTACCTTTCAAGTGAAAAGAAAAAACATTGGGATCTTTTCCTTAACGAACATCAAATCTGAGTAGATTAACTTAATGAGTATTCAGTCTGCCAGTTAAGTTGTGTACTATACATTTTCTGCAAAGTTAGTGTTCTGAGTTAAGCCCCAACACTTTGGTATTAATATACTTAAAGTCTATAAAGAGATTAAAAATTTCATTATGTTATGACAGTGGAGAAAAATTTACTGAAATAAATCAATGTTTCCTAATTCCATGATAATATATTTATTTTAACATAATGCTTGAGATTATACAAACAATGTAAATTTGCAAGTCTTTGGAAAATCTTTTTGGTGTAAGAATTAGTTGCTTTTCTTTTTCAAAAAACTTTTATTGAAGTAAGATAGATGTAAAGCTGTATATTTTTAATGTAGACAACTTGATGAGTTTTGAGATAAATATAAAGCTGCCATAAACATATCCACCGCCTTCAAATATTTCCTCCTCTTCCATTTATTTTATAATTTATTTACTTTTGTGTGATAAAGATACCATAAGAGCTACCTTTTCATCCAATTTTCAAGTACACTGTGGCACTGTACTGCATAGCTGATCCCTATGACTTGTCTCTCATACCTGTAACTGTATATGTATACTTTGACCAATATCTTTCCTTTCCTCTTCTTCCCAGGCTGTGGAATCCATATTCTCCTCTTTGGTTCTATGATTCTGACTAAATTAGATTGCTTATGTAGTGGGTTCATGTGGTTTTGGCCCTTCTGTGTTAGGCTTATTTCATTTAGCATAATGTCCTCCACACTCACCAATGTTTGTGATAAATGAATGTATTTCTTGTCAACCATTTTTCCTGACAGCCATTTTTTAAGACTGAAGAATATTAGCTTCTGTTGCTACATTAAAGTACTACAAACTTGGTAGCTTAAAGTAACACCCACCTATGAAGTCATGTTTTTCGTGAGGCACAGTCCTGGTGGGTCCTCTACAAGAATCACAAAGCTGCCATTAAATTGTTGACTTCCTAGAGCTGCAAACTCGCCTGAGGCTTATCTGTTGGTCCTCTTCCTAATTTGGTCATGTTTGAAAGAGCCATTTCCTTGTAGGTAGATGATAGGTACATCATGTTTGTTTTCATAATGTCTCTAGGCTAGGACCATGCTCAATTCCTAGAAGCTGTCCTTGGGCCCTCATGAGATGGTGCCCATCTCTCCAAACATTGTGGCTTACTTCTTGAAGCCTAGCAGGAGACTCTTTCCATGAAGGTCTTGGTTTTTCTTTTTTTTTTTTTATTTTAAAGAGGAAAGAACAAATGCAACAGAACAAAAACAAAGACATACACAAAACAACCTATAAACAAGAATTTCAAAACAAGGTGATAGGAAATTAACAATGGTTGTTGGATTATGTATGGTTATCTTCAAAAGTTGTTACTCAGATAACTAGATCTAGGCATGTAAGACTGATTAAACAGTTAAACATTAACTGCTCCTTTCAATAAACCAATAGAACTTAGCAGTATAATTACCTTAGCTGGTCTTGTATATATATATTTTTTTCCTTTCCTTTTTTCTTTCTTTCTCTTTTCCCTCATTCCAGTTGTTCTTTCCTTTTGAGAAGTTTCTTTCCCTTTCTTTAAGAATTAAGTAATACAACTGATAATGTCTATTAGTATTAACTCAAAATTAACATATTCAATATATTTATTATATATGCACAATGCCTTCACTTTTGCCAATGAATGCAGTCTAAAAGTGGGAATGAAATCTATCATAACCACAGTTTTGCTCACACTCAAGCAGAGATGATACAACAGAATGTATTTCCAGAATGTGAGAATCTAAGGGTCATTTCACTAATCTGCCTTCCAGAGTTAACTTCACAGAAATTAAGTGAAAGAGAAAAATCTCTAGTGACTAGTAATAATTTTCCACATATTGATTATATTTTGAGTCAGGTAATAGTCATTAAAAATTTAAGTATGGTCTGAGCAAATATAGCAGCTGATTTTCGATATAAACTTTGATAGACAATCAGTATATGATTTTTAACCAAAAATTTGGACAGTGATCAAGAAACTGAATGCTATTACTAAAACAGCACTCCTTCTGTTCCATGTTCCATCTGTTATACAGAGTCCCATCAGTATCTGACCTTGCTTTTTCCGAGTTTATAGATTTTTATGTGGACCTTTAGCCTTGCTAGAGATGCCTTCCTGCTGCTCTTGCAGTTTAGAGTAGGAAAGTAAACTACACTCTCATCAGTGAATTTGAGTGAAGGAATGGCTAATGGACTGGGCGATCTTAGTTGAAGTGCTCCCATAGATTCTATGGTGTAATTAACAGTCCACAAGTCCTGTGGTAATCTCTACCTTCCTAATTTCCTTTCTATTACAGAAAGTAGGGTACTCCATGGGCTATTAGAGGATTCTATGTGCCCTGCCATCATCTATTCATTAACCAGTGTATGAGCTGCTGTAAGATTCTCAGTGAGGGGCCATTGACCAATGCAAAAAGGGTCATTGGACATCCCAGTTATCTTGGATGTAGTCCATAGGGTGGGAGAAGAGGTGAAGGCCCCTCCTGAAAACATGAATTCAAGTAGCCTAGATCAAAATGGTCCTTTTTGGAAATAACTGGAAGAGGTGATTGTTTTCACCAAGCCCTTTAGTGGGAAGAAAACCTTGTTGCAATATCTGATCAGTCACCAAAGAGTTAGGACTGACCAAAAATGCCCCCATATATCCTATAACACGTCACACTCTCATAGATTGAGGAGTATCTGGGGAGCACATAGGGTGAAAAATGTCTAGGATGGCCTTCCGTGGCCCTCCATGTTAACAAGTTAACACTTCTACTAGGGTGAGAAACACTGCCCACTCCCTGTAGATCTGTAGTGGCCACATCCAGAAGCCGTGCCTTAGGCCAGTGGTGTTGGGAAATAACGGAAACATCCACACTTGTGTCTAAAAGCCCTTTAAATGTTTTTCCTTCAAAATTGAATTCCATCTCAGGGCAATCTTGTTTAACATGTTGAACCCAATACATATCAGAAACCCAAAGCTCTTGGATCCCCTTCCTTATTTATAGATTTTCCAACTTTTGTTAAGGGAAGAATGACCAACTCAGTGATATGAAATTCTGGTGTGACTGGAACCGTGTTTTGAATAGATTGAACTGTCACCTTGATTCCCCTATATAGAAAGCATCAATGATACCAGGCAATACTTGGAGACCTTATAAAGTAAGACTGCTGTGGCCTAGCAGGAGACCCACTGTTCCGTGAGGCACAGGTCCAGACTCCAGTAGCAATGACTTAGGGTCTCATTTCAGGAGCTAGTATGAATCTGGAGGATGGGCTGAGGTCCAGGCTACTGCTGTCTTTTGTCACTCACCAGAGGTCAGAAATGTGATTGTTTTTAAAAGATAGGGCTGACAAGAATTAGGAAAGTGCCCCACTGTTTGGCAGGGCTGAGGCAGGTCCCACTGGAAGTTTCCTAAAATGGGTCAGCCTTCCACATGAGCTTTAGATCTACACTCATTTGCCCAATAACATCCTCACCTACACCTGTAAAGATACCAGGTTTTGTCAGAGGACCGGATAATGGCTATGCTGGGCAAAGAGTCCCCTTTCTCAGCAGCTGAAACAAGTAACCCTGTTTTCTCTCCCTTCTCTAGGCTGTGGATGAACAATCTGAGTGATAGCTGCTGCAAAGGCAGTCCAATGTCTGCACAAATCTGAATCATCTCAGCCAGTGTACTAGTCCATTTATTGTGGGCTTTTAAACCCTCTTCATGCCATTAATTTGCACTTTCAAAGGCCAACTGTTGAACTACTAACTTGCTAGCCTCTGTATCACCGGAATAAGCGTGCCACAAAATCCTGAAAAATTTCATCAGGACTCTGACTAATGGAAGTCAAATCAAGAGATGTCTCACCCTTTGAAGAAAGTTCCCTCCAAGCCCTTTTGGCAGCCATTTTAATTTGTAATTCAAAAGCAATTTGATTATTTACGGCCGCAAAGGCACCTTCTCCAGTTAATACGCCTTTTGTGATGGCTATGTTGCGAGCTGCATCGTGAGCAGCCTGATCAGTGCACAATTTTTAAAAAATCATTTCTACAATAAATAATACCCTGGACTTAATTTATTTATTTCTGTGCTACCATTTGGGGCCATAATTGTTGTCCTGTGAGTTCTATTAAACTCAAGGTGAAAGGGCCTGTAGGGCCATAGGTAGCAGTAACTTCTTTTAATTCTTTTAATATCAGCTTACAGCTTCATGAAGATGTGTACTTGTCCCAAATTACTGGGAACTTGAACTTCAGTAAAGAGCAGACATGTAGAAAACCCTCCATGGACTGTCCCATCTGTCTGGCTTCTTTTAGTGCTAACTGCAGGGAAGAGAGAGAAAACACCTTTAGGTCCTGAAAGGTGAAGTCTCAGCTTGTGATACAGCAAAATTTCTGAGTTGAAAAGGTAGTCATTTCCACTTTTGGCTTAGTTAAGATTATTGAGGTGGCTGTTCTTCTGCCATCTTTTCCCCACTAGGGACTTGATTTTAAAATAGTGCTCCAAGCCAAATCCTTTGGAGTCATCCCAATAAACTTGTGACCACTGAAGCACTCCCTAATGCAAATCTACAAAAGTAGAATAAATACAGGAATCAGAACTACAACAAACATTCCTATATACCTTTGTAGTTCTCGAGGACCTGTTTGCCCCATGTTTTACATCTGATGCTATCAATATCAATACCTCTGTGATTCATATTGATGCTATCAATACACTTCTCCCCCTTTTGAGCACCACAAGGAGTGTCCCCTTACCCCCTATTTCTTCTTATCCTGGTTCCATGTTTAGGCACCTATGCCACGGCCTGCATGACTTTCGAAGTTCCTGCGGGGAAGGACAGTGAGACGATGGAGAAATAAAGATAAGAGATAGAAAGCCGAGGTCAGGTGAAGCGCTTTCTTCAAATGGGAGGAAAGGAACTGCTCAACCACCATAAAGTGTTTATTTATACATCCAGCAGGTTGGAGTCACATGACATGCTTTTTGCCTAGCAACCCATTGCTTGCATTGTCTCAGTGCTTGATGTTCTCTGGACTAAATAAGCTAGTTTACATGACTTACCCCCAGCACTCTGTTTTTGGACTGGGCTTACCTCACCCCTGCATGTGTGATCAATTTCCAGTTTCAGCCACTTCCTATACCTGCTGGCCACTTAAATATCTTATTTCTAATTTCATTCTGCAAATAAGATCACTGAAACAAGTAAAAGTTTGGTAAAGGTCACTAGGGGAGAAAGAGTTTAAGTCAGTACTCAGATACAGTTACTCTAGGTCCACATATTAGGCATTTGACAACTGAAGAAGCAACCTTCCTAGCTTTGGTAGTACTTAATTTCAAGACTTGAGAAATCAGTACTAAAATGTGTACATATAATCCATATGCCATTAATTTACATTTTGTGAGGTTGCAGTATGTAATTAAATTTTGTGCTGCATTACATGAATCTATGATAAACAAATATACCAATAAAAATCCCTATGGGAATCTATCAATAATAACAAAAGCCACTTATCCAATGAAGGGAATTTGCGTTTTCAAAAGGGGTAAGAACAGAGGCAGCTAACAATTTCTTGGGGAACTTATATTCAGTAGCTTTATCTTTATAGTCTGTTAGCTCCTTAGGTTTGATTCTTTTACTCCCATTTTATTGAGGTTCTCTCAACTAGAAAATTGATGTAGGAGGATTCCTTGGTGGGAACAATCATGACAGTACTGTGGAGTAGCAATTATAGCCTCAAAGGTTTGGTTTTTTTTTTCAAATGGCTTATGTTACAAAAGAATCAAGTTATTAACACTGACTGAAATGTTCTCTTTTACAAGGCATTGGCTCAGATCTCTAGGTTGGGACACAGCATAAGTAATAATGTCTATCACTGTTTTTTTAAAAAGTCAGGCAAACTATTTGTCACTTTTACAAAGCATTGGAAAGTTTTGATTTCATAAATGTGAATATATATATTAGAAAGCCTGCTATACAGTTAAGACATTATTTCAAATAATTTTAGTCTATATCTGAAAGGCAGATTTATCATAATTAATTTATAGACATTAAACTTTATCAGCCTGTAGTCTCTAAAGAACAAACGACTCTTTCCCAACTTTCCCAAATTGATTTTACTAAAAGCTGCAGTTTATTACATACCATACATTTTATGAGGTTCTCTGTGTGTCATTGCCTTTCTCTATTCCATATTGCTATATTTCAGACATCAAGATCAAAGAAGCAAACTTGAAAATACAGTTCATCTCTTGCCTCCTATTGTAATGTTAATTTACATATCCAACTTAGAAACTGATGTACATAATTGAGAAAATAAACATCATGAAGAGACACATTAGAAAATATTCATCATTTTTAATAATGCACTTGCAATTGCAATATGCCTGTGTACTTTCAAAAATCAAACCGTAAGGGCAATTTGAAACCATTAAGTTGATATTTAGCCCTTTATATTCCTGACCTTAAAATTTTCACTTTTCTTGTCTACCCAAGATTGAACCCAGAGCAGGAGGTTCAGCTCAGTGGCACAATGCCTGCCTGGTAAGTGAGAGATAGTGAGTTCAGTTCAGGTACCAAAAAAAACCCCCAAAAACCAAAAAACAAAAAAAGATTGAACACAGGCCTTCATACTGAGCTACATTCTCAGCCAGTGTTTATTTTTCATTTTGCTAGACACATACTTCCTGGCTTCAAATTATGTTATGTAGCTATAGTAATAAAAAAATAATACAACCTCAACATAAAAACAGACATATAGTTCAATGAAACAAAATTTCAAAAACCAACATGTAAACATATATTAGTGGTCAATTGACCTTTAACAAAGGTACCAAGAACACACAGTAGGGAAAGGACAATGTGTTTAAGAAATAGTACTGAGAAAACTAGACATTCACATGAATACACCTGTCTTATAAAGTCTATATACAAAGTCCACTTAAAATGCATTAAAGACTTATTATAAACTTTAAACTTTAAAATTCTTAGAATAAAACTCAGAACAAAACTTTTAAAACTCTTAGAAAATGTTAATCCTAGTCTTAGAAATACACTAAATGCACAGGTAACAAAAGTAAAAATAGGTAACTGGAGTGAGCTCAGTCTAAATAGATCACATAGCTAAAGAAAGATTTAAAAAAATAACCTACAGAAAACTCTCTGTGAACCATAGTTATGATCACAACATACCATCAATGCTTAAAATTATTTATTACAGTAAAAGAACATTCCATTACTCTACATCAAAATACTCCCCCTAGCTTTGAACACACTTATCCCATCATTCTTGGTAATATACTCTTATAGCAAAATTTTCTTTATTTAAACATTCACTGCATTTTTAATCAACCCTTCTGTATTAAAAATGTATTAACAGAGATGTGGGATTTAGATTTCTTTCTGTTAGGATGTTTTATCTTACATATTACACGAGGTTTGCAAAAAGTCATTCTCTAGCCTTAGGTTTTAAAAATATCCTTCTTTTTAAAAATGTTTGATATGTTTTAACTGTAAGAAAGAAAAACAAAATGCATAAACATTGTCTCCTTGATGTGAAAAACTAAATAAATAAATAAGGTCCCAAATGTACAATAGATGTTGTAAAATGGGAAGAAATTGTGCAAGAGGAAAAAGGAACTAGGATGGGGAAAGGGGAAAGGAAGGAAGAGAAAGGAAAAGAATACAAGATAGTTATACTAGCAGTTTCTTTTAGTTTATTGAAAAGAAAGGTTTATGCTCATATTGTCAGGGGAATACTTTAAGCCCATATCTTGTACCCTGAGTAAGTACTTTAAAGACAACAATATGCAATGTATTAACTATTTTTATTCTGCTGTTATCTTGTTATAAAATTTTGTTTCACTTTTCCCCATGAAATAGAATTGAAAAAATAAATAAAAAGTTTAACTTTTATTCATTCTTCTGAAATACCTCACAAGCTGGAAACTTTGAGATAGAGCAAAAATTCCACAAATAAGAGTTTCTTGGGAGACTAGAAGTGAGTATCAGAGTGCTCCAGTGAAGGCGCTAGTGACAATCTTCATCGCTATGTAGCGATGTTTGTCTGGTTGGAGGCAAACTTTCTGCAAATTTTGCTGCATCAGTGTAAACCTACTATTTTGTTTATCTAAAAATGTGGAACCTCATAAAAAATGATCTCATAGTTACCAGCTGAACATTTAAATAGATCTGGATGATATTTTGACTGTAAAGAAAGGAAAAGTTTTGGAAGTCCAGTCATATAAAGTAGTGATTAAGACATTGGGCTTGAATTCAGATGTGGATCTTTAATATTTTGAGGAACTTTCATAATGATGACCATTATAGCTGTACTAATTTATATTCCTTTCAGTAGTGCATAGGAGCTTCCTTTTGTTCATATTCTTTGCAACTTCTTTTATTTTTGAGCTTTTTGCTGGTAGTCATTCTAATTAAGATGAAATGATACTTCTTTGTGGTTTTGACTTGAACTTTTCAGATAATAATATGGGGATTTTTACATATACTTGTTAACTGTCTGTATTTTCTCTTTTGAGAGATATCTTTTTATGTATTTTGCTTGATTTTAATTGGATTATTTAATTCTTTGTTACTGAATTGAATTTCTATACATAATGATATCAACTCTTTGTCAGATGCATATTTTAAATTATTTCTCCCATTCTGAAGGTTAGCTCTTCATTTGGTTAATTGCTTCCTTTGCTTTGCTGTGCTGAAGCTTATGAGTTTGACATAAATTTTGCTTTTGTTTCCTGGGTTTTTGGGGTTATATCAAGAAAATTATTTTTTAGATTTGTTTATGTACAGTGTGTCTGGGGTCTATGGGCACCAGACTCACCCACTCCAGGCTTGTCTGTCTGTCTGTCTCTGTCTGTCTCTGTCTCTCTCTCAGAAATAGGAAGAGGAATCAGAACAGAAGATCAGTGCAAAGTAAAAGTAACTTTAATGGAAGTATTATGAAAGGAAATGGTAAAGAGCCACAGGAGTGGCAGGGCCCAGAGGTGTGACAGTGCGGACTCTCGGGTGGCAGTCCTGTTTTATAGGGTAAACTTACTTTCCCCGCTCCCTTGGGGCTGGACACTTGACTCACTGGGTATTGGGCTTGTTGCTAGGGGTCTGGTCTTGTGGGCTAATAGGGGAATCTGGGTTGGCATGGCAACCTGCACTAGGAGAGACAGCGTTGCTGAACAGAGGCAGGTGGCAGCACCACAGACTGCCTCTGCTGAGATGCACAGGCCCTCTCTTTTCTACCTCTTACCCCTCTTAAAGGGCACCAGGTCCCTAATCTAACCCTGCCTAAGAATCCTAACTGTCCCTGCATATTGATGTCACTTCTTACTGTCATAGTTTCTGGTCTTACCTTTAGATCTTTAATTCATTTTGAGTCTTTGTTTCTTTATCTGTTTTTGATGTATGGTGAGAGAGAGGTTTAGTTTTATTCTTTTATATATGGGTAATGAGCACCATTTATTTAAAAGACTTTTTCACCCAAAATATATTTTTGGTGCATTTGTTTTAAATTAGTTGGCTTGTAGATATGTTGATTTATTTCTGGCTGAGAAACACTAGTACTTTTCCTAGAAACAACAATTCATACTGTAGTCACTGCTTGAGTTGACATCTTTGGCTTGCAGAAGGGAGGGAGAAGTGGAAGGTGGTTACTGATTGGAAGACAGTCCCCTTCCATAAGAACATCAAGAATCTGAGCTCAGACTCATACTTCCATATACTTGTACATGCTTTTCTGGAATCACGAGTCTTTATCTACAAGTGCACAGGCAGCCAGCATTTGGGTCATAACTCAAGACTAGTCATAAGCTAACCCTACAATTCTGATTGTGATCCAGTTCACTCATACATGAGGCCAGTCCTAACTAGAGGGTCCACTGTTAGCTTTTTTAGCTTTTACAACTGAGAATATTTTCTTGATTATTTTTTCAGATAGTTTTCTATTAGTGTATAAAACCCTTTTTGGTTTTCATGTTTTGATTCTTTTCCTAAAAGTTCACTTATTCATTTAGTATTTTGGACTGACATTTGTGGAGCCTTCAGGTATATAAGGTAGCATGTCATCTGCAAACAGTGACACTTTGACATCTTTCTTTCCAATTTGGCTGTCTTTAAGTCTTTCTCTTGATTTCAGACTTCCAGTACTATGTTGAGCAGAAATAGTAAAAGTGGACATCCTGATCTTGTTCTAGAACTTAGATGAAGGAATTTGAAGTTTTCCATAGTCGTCATGAAATTAAGTATTGATTTGTTAACACTTCCTTTATGTCTAACTGAGAAGTTTTATTTTTTAATTATGAAAACTTGTCTAACAATTTTTTCTTTTCTATTAAATGAGTGTGTGATTCTTTCTTGATTCTATTAATATATTGCATTAGATTCATTGACTTATATATGTTGCACTATCTGCGAATCCTTAGGGTGTTTTCACTTGATCATGAAGAATGATCTTTTCAATGAGCTGCTAATTTTTTTTTTCTTTTTTATCGTTGTGTGCTTGTTTGATACAGTTGGTCTCAAAGCAGAAGTTTTAAAAAAACTTTCCTTCCATGTTTTATTTTCAGGAACTATTCAAGAATTAACATTCAGTTTTCTTTAAATATTTGGTAAACTTCAGCAGCAAAGTCATTAAGGTGCATGGGGAACTATTTTTTCTTGTCTTTTCTTTTTGTTTTGTTTTGTTTTTCTTTTCTTTTCTTTTCTTTTGACCATACTGGAGATTGAACCTAAGATCACACAGAGCTTCATCATAGCCCTCACCCATTTTGACCTTAAGATAGAGTCTTGCTAAGTCACTGAATTGTCCAGGCTAGGCTTGAATTTAGAATACCCTTGCCTCAGCTTCCCAGAGTGATGGAATTATAGGCATGAACCACCACACCTAGATCTTTTTTTTTTTTTTTTTTTTTTTTTTTGGTTTTTCTCTGGTACCGGGAACCGAACTCACGACCTTGCGCTTGCCAGGAAGGCGCTTTTGCCGCTGAGCTAAATCCCCAGCCCACCACACCTAGATCTTGATAGGAAAACTTTGACATTGATTTCACCTGAGTACTTGGTTTTGCTCTGTTTAGGTTTTTATTACTCCATGATGAAATTCTTGGTAGGTTATTTGTGTCCAAAACTTTAGCAATAACTCATAGTTTTCTAGCTCATTGTTGTATACCAGTTCATGGTACTTATATCTTTTTGCCTTTTTGTGACTTTAATTTTAATGTCTCTTATCCTTCTTAATATTATTTAAGTCATTTCTCTTTTGTAGTTTAGTTACAGGCTTGTCAGTTTTATCTTTCTAGAGAACCAACTCAGTTTCACTGATTTTCTGTATATCTTTCAGTCTTTATTTCATTTATTTCTATTCTGATATTTTCTCCTTCAATTTAAAGTTTATTTTTTTTCTAGTTTCGTGAGATGCAACTTCAGGTTATTTATTAGTTATAAATTTAATTTTTGACATAGGAATTTATTACTCTACTGTTCCCTCTTAGAACTGCTTCTGCTATAGCTCATGGGTTTCGGTATGGTACATTTCCACCTTTATTTATCTCAAGAAAATTTTTAAATTCTTTTTAATTTTCTTCATTAACCTATTATTTTTTAGATGTATGTTGTATTATTTCTACATATTTGTAAGATTACCAAAGTCTTTTCTGCTAGCGATTTCTAGTTTTATTACATCATACTCAGAAAAGATACCTGATTTGATTTTAAATTTTAAAAATGTGTTGAGGTCTGTTTTGTGGCCTATCATGGTACCTATTCTATAGAACGTTCTGTGTGGTACAGAGAAAGCTGTGAGTTCTGCAACTGCTGGATGATATATTTGTAAGTGTCTTGCAAATTCATTTAACAGTTAAAACGCAGTCAAATTTGTGTTTACTTGTTGACTTTTTGTGTGGATGATGTTTCCTTTCCTGAAAGGAGGGAGTTAGAGTTCTGTACTATGATGTCATTGTGGTCTTGCTTTCCTTTTTTTTCCTATTAATATTCATAATGTAATCATTGTTTTTCTGATATAAGGGACAGAATATTTTTATAGTTGTATTGACCATTTTATCATCATGGAATCTTATAAAAATCTGATATAAGTATAGTTACTTCTACTCTTGTTTTCTATTTTCTATTGCTTCACTTTTAGTCTGTGTGTGTCCTTGTTATAAAGTATCTCTTGTAGGCAATAGATAGTTGGACATTTTTAGAAATCAATTCCTTCACTCTATATCCTCAAAGATTTTGAACATATATAAATATATAACATGTATCTTTTGATACAGTATGTAATATTAAATCAATTCAAACATTTTGTCCTCTGGCATAAATATGTAAACATATTTACAGTGCAATGGCACACCAGAACTTATTTCTCCTCACTAGCTATATCTACTTATTGATTAATCTTTTTTTATCCCTCCAAACTTCATTTCCCAGCATCTAGTAATTAGCATTCTACTCTCAATTTCTGTGAGATGTAATAGTTTATATTCTACTTATGAGGGGGATCATGTGGTATATGTCTTTCCCCTCTTGACTAATGTAGCTTAACATGTGACCTCCAGTTCCATCTGGGTGGTTGTACATACTAGAATTTTGGTCTTTCTTATGAAGTATTCCAATATGTGTGTGTACCTTAATTTTTATACATTCAATTATTAGTGGACATTTGTGTCTTTTACTATTTCTTGACTAATGTGCATGCTAGGTTTTCTAATTGAATAGTTTATCTGTTTATGTTCAAATCTTTTGTCTTTTCTTCTAACAGGCTTCTATTAATATCTTTTTGTCATTTTAATTTGAATGTGCCTAAATACTAACTATATTGATAATCAATTTGTTATTTGTCATGTACTTATTTATCATAGTTTCTGAGGTAAACACTCAAGTCTTTTGCTCATTTGTATTTGTAATTTTGTGGGCTTATTACTGAATTTTAAGGGCATAATATTAAAAAACACTCCCAGCTATTGAAATATAATTTACTTTGCAAAATAAAGAACTAACTCTCTGTGATAATAATGGATCATAATGAAAACGAAATTTAAATGTTTTTCTGAACACATTTTTAATTCAAAGTATATTCCTCATATAGTTGAGATCATGGATACTTGATGGTCACTCTGATCTCATGTCCAGTAGACAATCTGACACCAAATCAGTACCATAGACTGCCATATTCTGAATCACCTCCTGCCTCAAAGAAGAATTCTATTGAATGTTTAAACAGTGTTTTGTGAAATCTCTTGAAAATTATTAGCTGTTTGGAATGGAAAACATAAGACAGTCATTTAGATGCTGGAGTAATTTACACACTATAAAAATAAGTATTCAAGCACTACAGAAGTATTTATTCACAGTAAGATATAATTTTATATGGAACTTTTTCATTTGTTTTTATTTGTATGTTTTTATAACATAAAATATAAAGAGGTTTTATAAATTATTTCTATATCTTTTTGTTTTGTTTTGTTTTTTTTTTTTTTTGGTTTTTCTCCGGCACCGGGAACCTAACTCACGACCTTGCGCTTGCCAGGCAGGCGCTTTGCCGCTGAGCTAAATCCCCAGCCCCTATTTCTATATCTTATCAGAGAAGAAATCATTTTTATTTTCTTTTCATGAAGTTGATTTTCAGATCTCTAATCTCCATGGATATTAGTCATTATGTATCTTTGACATACTTATTGTTTAGAATTCCCTAAATTGTGTTAAACATAAAAGGCAATACCACATTTTAATTATATTTATACAATGGAGTTATTTCATTACTTCAGAAATCCACCTGACTAAAATTCTATAAATCCTTTTCTCTAGAGACTGGTGTGTGGTCCTATTGTTTATCTCTAAATGGCAATTAACTTATGTGTTACCAAAGCAAATCAAAACCAACAGTAATCTTAATTTATCTTAGCATTTAATTTATCTTGTTCATTTCATACTTTATCAGGGGTAAAGCTGCTGAAAAGCTGAGGAGCTAAACATTAATATTCTTTTATTCATTTCTTTAAAAAATATATGAACCACCATTACACAAGAGCTACTATTCTAAGTCCTAGTGACACAGACGGAGAAAATAAAGGCAGAAAACTCTTACCTAAGAAAATCCCACAATCTATGTATAGGGACAAATATCAATAGGTTATTACAACTTCTAAATGGTCAATTTATATTCTAATAAATGCATTTAGAAATTGGCAGATTCATATAGACCATGCTAAGATATCATTAATTATGGGAAACACTTACCCAATGCGATTATCCTGGGTATTGTGAGAACACATAATTAAATTAATCAGGTGAGATCTAGCCAGTTGAGAAATATACCTATAGAAATAGAACAAAGTAGAATATCTCTTTTAATAATTTGGAACTTTCAATAACCTACAGACAAGATTAATGGAAAATCAATAAATGAAACATTGAATCAATGAAATGGTTTTGTACCAAATGTACCATCAAATATTTTATACAGTTAGTATGAATATATTTAATGTCTATAAGTACTATGTTAGTATTTTTGTGTGAATCTCTCAATCTTCATATCTAAATAACTTGTGAAAACACTTATTTGATTAGACAATCTATTTTGTGGCCAAGTTTTAACTTTTTTCCATCAGATGCTAAAATTCCTCTCATTTATCATATATACTTATTTAGATATACTGATGGAATAGGCAATGTTGTTTTCTCTTTTTTCCTATAATTTCTCTTATACAGTTTTTTTTATAAATTTCTGCTTATGTGCCAAAGTAGAAACTCCTTTTAAATAGGAAAATCATTTTCCTAACCATGAATTCTTTTTTCCTCAAATTTAATTACAGACATATTTATTTCTCTATGAATTTTAAATTTGTGATAATGTGTTTCCAGTGGTTGAAACAATTTGCTGTTATAATTTTTTTGTTTTGTTGTATTGGGGTTCACTAGAGGAATAGCACTAATATGTGATTTGATAAGATTATATAAAGGATTTATAATGTCTGTCCCTGTGGAATCATGGTTGGAAGAAGGCAAAATACCCATCTGTGCACTGTAGAACTGTAGAATTCAGTGGAATGTTTAAGGCTTGGAGCTCATTGCAGAGTCTGGTCTAAATTTGTGCCAGAAAGGAGAAGTGTCTGAATTGGAAGATTTTCTTCTTTTTATTCCATTCAGGCTACAAGTTTATTAGTTGGCTGTCATCTGAGGTGGGTATTCCTACCTCAGTTTGCAGCCTATATGTCATCCACGCACAGATATACCCAGAAATTTACTAATCAAATAAGCAGTTCTTACTGAAGTCAGGTTTACACATCATAATTAACAACCGCAATCCATCCCCTGTCAGCATGACCACCAGGCACATCTTAAACAGTATAGAATTTCCAAATAAAATAACAATTTCAGTATTACTACCAACATGACAGAACTAACCTGCATGTAAGCAGAAACATACTGAATCCCTTAGCAGAAAAGGAGGCAGAGTTCATCTGCGTGTGATGCTTGGTATTCTCTTAACATTCTGTAACTTAAATACTGTAATGTAGATTACAATCCTTAAAAATTGATGTAAAGTCTGTTGCCTCATCCATACAGCCCTCAAAGTTCCCAGGGTGAGAATGGTGAGAAAATAGAGAAAAAAGGACAAGAGTCAGAATACAGAAAACTGAGGCAAAATGAAGCCCTCTCTCCTGATGGGAAGTAAGGAGAAAGAAGAAGGAAGCAAAAGGAGGAGAAGGAGAGATTGCCTTAACAGGTATAGCATATTGACTTACATACTCCAGAGGCTGAATGTCATGTGAAACCACTACACCTAATAGTTTATCCATGTGGCTTGCTTCAGGGGCCCAGTGTTCATGAGGTTAGAGAAGTTTCTTCATGTGACTTGCTTCAGGTACTCTGTGTTCTTGAGGTTGTCCTTGCTCGGGCCCACACTTGTGATCAATCTCCAGCTTCAGCTGCTCTCCCCAGTCTATCAGCATTATGCTATAAAGAAAGGAAACAAAAATACCCACTTAGTATATGTGTGTGCACACAAAAGTGCATTAACAATATAAAAAGGAAATACTCATGACAATTATAGTTCTCATCTCTGTAACTGGTCACATGATCATAGGTGGTATGTATAAACACTTTCTTGTACTACTCATTCTGTATTCCCTTGGCTTTCAGCAAGCAATTCAGCCGGTCTTGGTTCATTACCTCACAAGGTGAGCTATACCTTCATTCCTGAAGGTTCTCAGCCATTTAACATCCTGCTTGTATAAGTTTGTTGTAGTTCTTCATTGACCTTTATAACATGGCATAGTGACACTAGGAGACACACTGAAAGATATCCTGTACTTAAAATTCTTTTATCTGTCTATTGTGGACTAATAGTTCAATATCCCCCTTACTAGTCTGGAACAGTCTTCTATGCAAATATTTCAACTTTCCCTTTAGCTTGTTTACTCAGATGCATAAGCATCCCAAAATGACCACAGGGAAGTCTAAACTTCTAGTTTGTTGTGTTCGGTGCAGCTCTTGAGAAACTTCCACGGGTAGGACCATGAAAAAATGAAGACAAGAGTGAAAATGCAGGAAGCTGATGTCAGGTGGAACTTTCTCTCTTGATTGGAGAAAAGAGCCACCCAACAACTGCAGTGCATTTATTTATATTCTTGGTTGGTTGATGTCAGGTGTAATCCCCATGCCTAACAACTTGTTTGCTTAGCTCACTTCGAGCACCACAAGTTCCCAGGCCTGGTCTTGCTCTAGCCCTTCATGTGTGACTAATCTTCAGCTTCAGCTGCTCCACACACCTCCCCATTTTCTGTTTTATTGTTGCAAGTGATGGGTGATCAGTTGGAGTTGGAGGAGTTGTTTTTGGAGAACTCAGCAGACTTTCTCTTTCTTGAACACTTTCCATTCCAAGAGAGCTTACTCATTTAGCCTAAAGACTCCCAGTCCAAGGATTTCAGGTCTCTGCATTCAGCAATTTAATCCTATACAGACTATTAACCCATAACAGTATTTAGTTACCAATGTAGCTGAAAATCATCAGAAGACGTTAGTGAGTTGAGTTTCTTTTATAGCTGTCATATTTCTATGGTATTATTTTATACATCTTGTAGTTATAGTTCTCTGCTGGATATTCGAGACCAAGTTAAAGTGAGAACTGTATTAATTAAATTAATTTTGTGCTGGTTTTCAATATCAGTTAAGTTACATCAGGATTTTCTTTGGAACTATGTATAGCATCTCTCAGGTCTCCTGTCAGTGTCAGCCATCTGGATGAGTCACAGCCATTGCTTGACTAAGTTGCTTTCTGTGAAAGACTGGGAAAATTTTCTCCCCTTGTCACTCCCCTTAAGCGCAATAGACACCATTAATCTCTTTCCTCTGTGGATCAACAATCTTCTTGGTCAAAAGACCGGGGGTTCACAAAGTTATATGATGTCACAGCAGAGTCTCTTTTATATCCTGGATCCTCATTGACTTTGGAGGGTCTAGGCCAAAGCATTTGCTGTTTTCTTAGCCCATCTACTTTCTAGTCTTTGATCAACAAACCTCAGTTGTTTAACATCCAAAAGAGAAGTTTAGTGACATTATACTGTAATGGGAGCAGTGACCTTAATATTTTATCTGAATAGCAAGCACCTGGAGAAATAAAGGAGAACCATTTTTTTCTACCAACCATGGATGTTCTAGTAGTTGAACCCCTGTAGAATGTTAGCAGGTAATAGTTGTATAGTTTTGTACAGCAAATTTGAAATAAAAAAATACGTAATACTGTAGGACGACAATCATGATGACATTTTTGTAACACATTTAAATTTTCCATCTTGGTATAGAATAGACTTTTTCATCACTATCTCTATCTAGTTCATGCAGAGCTTTTACCTAACTTGTTGACCTTTAATGGGATGTCATTGAAGAAATTTGTAACATTGTCTGGACTGTTTGATGTCTAGGCTTGTCTAAGTATAATGGCACATATATAGCATGTATGTCATGTAAGTTTTTGTTGAAAATATTATTATGGACTGGTAACCTCATGTTGGCTTGGCATGAACTTCTTATCACAAGTGGCTGGAGCACAAGAGAAAGGCAGATGTTTGAATCTGAAAGAAAAATTATCACCATAAACAATCCCTTGAAAGATTTGTACATGTCAAGGCATGAATATATTTAATAGATCATGAGATGAGTAACAATCAATTGTCATAGCCATATGAAAACTGTTGTTTCTTAATTCAGTTTTATTCCAGAGCATTTTGAAATAAGAAAACCCTATTGTCTTATTTCTAGAAAAATTAACCTTTTGATGATGACCAATGTAAACATATCACAATATCAAATTTTAATAACATTTATTGGGGTATATCCCATAAGGTTATAGGGATTATTGGGGAGCCTTGACCAATAATTCCTCAAGTCTAAAATTTCCCCATTTAGTTACCTTAACAATTTCTGATGACTTATGAGAAAACCAATTTTGAAATCATTTTGACAGGCTGGCAACCAAGTGGAAGCAAACTTTTTAAATTAAATTATAAACAAAATGATCTAAAAATGTAAAGGAAAAGGAAAGAAAAAAACTGTTGAGCACAAATAAAAAACAGCTGTTCACAGATTGGATAAACAAACAAACAAATACACAGATAATTTTCTTACAAAATCAGAGTGCACTCAAATATATTTTTGGCCAAACAATTATAATAGATCTTTTACAATTTTAGAAGTTTGTTGTTATAAATAGACTATCAGTATTTTTGTAGGTCAATTAGGAGAGATCTCTTATAAGAAGAATTTGGAAGGAATAAGATCTTTCATCTACAATTAATATATGTTTTTTGAACTTTATTTTGTCTTAAGAATACTGGCAATTTTCATGTCCCTTTCTTTCATGTAGCTTCCAACTGAATTATCTCTATACGCTCTGTCACCTACTCAGACTTTTGATTCTATTTTTTTGGTTACCATCTCCTGGACATCCTGGTTCAATTTAATTGGCCCCAGGTCAGCTCTAGCCCCATCATTATGTATCAGCTGATGTGTGGTCCCTGAGGCATCACTGCCATAGGACCTAGCATCAGCTTCTTGAAAGATGGAACCAACTTCTTCTCTGCATCTGAGTCCATGATACAGCTGGGCATCACACTCTGGCACCCAGATATATCATTCAGCATTGTCTGGAAAGACACAAGCATAAGATTCAGACCCATATGAATACCAGGCTGAGTCCCTTCCATTGTCTAGTATGATCTTTACAAAGGACCCTTCCTAGCTCCTTTTCCTTTACCTGATTGAATTTTCTCTGCTGCTGTAGTCCAATCTTGAATAGGAAAAAGTGAATATATTGCCAACTGAAGAATATTATCAATGTGAATTTTGTAGGGAATGATTCCCCTTTTTGTTTTTGTAATTGGATTCTGAGTATACAGTGAACATGTCCAACAATTCCTTGACCTTGATGATTATAAGGAATTCCCATGGTAAGGGAAATGTGAAAGATTTTACAACATGTTTGGAAGGCAGCACACAGACAAACCAGGCCCTTTTCAGACTTAATACCCATGGAGAGCCAAGGATACAAAAAGCATCCAAGCAATGAACAATGGCATGTTTAGCTGCTTTACCAGTTTGCCTGTAAGCACAAATAAATCCTGGGTAAGTTTCCACTGAAATGTGGACCCAGTGTAGAGAGCCAAACTCAGAATGTGAGTGACATCCATTTGCCAGAGATGATTAGGGTGTAACGGATTAGCTCCCATAAGGAGTGAAGTAAAACATGTCATGCATGAGGAACATTGCTTAACAATTTCTTAAGCCTGTTCCTGGGTTAAAACGAACTGTTTGTTCAAGGCAGAAGTGTTTTAATGAAAGGTTGCAAGGGAGGCAGGAAGTTGTTGAATGGCATCTGAGGGTGTATCAGTGACTGTAGCCAGCAATCTGTCTATTGAAGTATTTTCCTCAGTGAGAAGCCCTGGCAATTGGGAATGAGAACATAAACAATCGATAAAACAGGGGACATGGCCTGACTGAATGACAGTTTGCAGAGTGTGAAATAAATGAAAAGGGTCTTCTTGGCTAGTGTGTATAGTGCAGTTTCAACGTGGAGCACCACAGCACAAACATTTGTCATCCGAAAAGAGATTAATAGGAGTGGATGAATGATCTTTCAAGGCCCATGTAACAGCCTGCATTTTAGTCTTTTGTGCAGAAGAAAAACCCATATCATGTATTTAGGAAGAAAAGGCCATTACATAACCTCCCCTGCCAGAGGAGGACTCATCTGTGAGAACAGAGACACCTCACACTATCAGACCTGAGCTTATTTTTGAACCAAAGACAAAAGGTATGAGGGAAGCAAATTGAATTAATTTGTCTGGAGGATAATGACAATCAGTAACACCAGGGAAGATAGCCAGTGCAGATTGCCAAACGGACATAAATTGCCACAGCCACTGTTGTTGAACTGTTTGAATTATAACGTTGATCTTCTTTGTATATCAGCATCATTGACATTAGAAAAATCTGGGAGACCTTTTAAAGTGATAGTGCTGTGGCCTATCAGGAGTCTTGTTGTTCCTTGGGGCAAAGGTCTATAGACTCCAGTAGGAATAGCTTGGTGTCCCATTTCAGTAGTGAGTACAATCTGGAAGAGGGACTAAAGTCCCAGCCTCCAATGTCTTCTTTTATTTGTCTGTTTGTTTTTGAGACAGGGTTTCACAATGCAGTTCATGCTGGTCTTGAACTTACTTTGTAGCCAAGGCTGGCCTTGAACTTGAAGCAATCATTCCGCCTCAACCTTCCAAGGGCTGGGATAACAGGCATGCACCACCATGCCCTGCTCCAGTGTCTTTTGTAATGACCACAATATTAATGACCTTGCAAGCAGCCTGATCTGCACACACTCAAAAAAAAAATTCCTTCCACAATAAATAATCCTCTGGACTTAAACATAATTTAGCAATTCCTTTACAATCATTTGGGGCCATAACCTTATATTTTGAGCTCTATAAAACCCAAGGTAAAAGAGGCTATTGAGCCATAAGAAATGTATCTTAGGAAATCACCAACATGAAACTTCAAGATTTCTAGAACATATTGACACAAGGCCATTGAATATACCATATTCTGGAGAAGAGAAAGAGTTTGAAAATTGAAGGCCAGGGCTACACAAACAGCAACATCTAAATGACTTTGGTTTAATTCTTATGGCTATAGTCTAAAATACTTGTGGCTTTTTAGTGAGATTTAGTGCATTTCCAGGACTTTCCTAAAATAGGTCAAAGCCCAGGCTGTCCAGTAGTGTCTTTCTTGTCTCCTTTTTCCCTTTTATGATTTTTCTTATTTTTTATCTCCCTTCCTCTTTCCCTCCTTTCATCTTTCCTTCTTTCTTTCTTTTGGGCTCCTGCATTCTATCCTCCCTTTCATCCATTCAGTTAGTTTATATTAAGTGAACTACCTTACAGCAGACATGTACGGACACCAAGCACACCATAGTGAACACCAAAATCATGGCTACCCCTCTCATGAAGGCTTCATTCTACTGGAGACCAAGATAGTACAAATAGCTATGTGCAAAATTTTCATAAATACCACCTAAAATAAGTCATTTAAGACAATTTTGATCAAATTAATATTTAATAATTAGGCTCAGTATCATAAAAAGTATAATTTTCTCAAATAATAAAAGATTCCTTGTAGCTTCTAGCTAATATAACAAACAAAAATATGACAATTGGTTAGAATACAGATAGAATTAACCTTAGGAAAGTATTTCAAAAACAGTTTTACAAGTTTTTGCATTAAAATTATTGACAGAGCTTCTTTACAATGTAGAGTTTTGATTTGTTCAGTTTGGATCCAAGCTTGAGATCTAAAATTTTATCAATATCCTCCAGATAATCCTTGGTCTACACTGATGGAAACACAATACAGACAGTATGGACACTCTTCTAAAATTTAATGCAGATGTTGAGACTAATCATATTACAGATGCACTAAGAAAGTATTTCACTTTCTGGGAAGAGCCAGGCAAGCTTTCCCACAGGATTTAAAAATGTCTTAATAAAAGAAGGAAAACAAATTGGATTTGGATTTTCACAATGGGTAGAATATGGAACTGTGGTAAGGGTTTTAATTTTCTGCTGTCACCAAAATCTAGAACACTTGGGCCTTTTTAAAAAACTATCTTCACCAGATATGAGTCAAAAAGGGAAAGGAAAGAGAAGAGGCTTAAAAGTTGCATGCAGTCTAATATCAATCATGTAGTCAAGCTCTTTCTTACATATATAAGAAACAAGAATAAACACTTTTTAGCATTATTTACTCTACTTTGGTTTGCAATAAATGTTATCCTTAGACTTTCAAATCCAATCTAAATTTTATTTCTTTTGAGTCAGTGTGAATTATACTCTATCATATATGGATGCACACTTATGTAATAGTTTTGCCTGATGTGGAAGTGTCTATTATTGCCCATTCACACAAATCCTAATTTACTTTAATTTGTTGATATTTGACTTGGTTACAATACGTTCCTTTCACATACAACAAAATATTGGAAAAATATTTGGAACATGCTAGTTCTGAGCCTTGACCTTATTAAGAGGTGTTGTGCTTCCATTCACTCACCAGGAGTTGCAATCTCTTTCCTAAATATGTAATGTATTCAGAATCCTCTAATTTAAAAAAAGATTAATACTTATGATAGGAATTAAATCTTTGAGCTAATCCCAGATGAAATCAAACTCCAGCAGAGTTTTTGACCTTCAATATGAAAAAGACCTTCCAAAACAACATAAATATCTCTGAGCAGGAAAAGAAATTGTTGTGTGACACTGAGATCTGAGTTAATTTATTACTTAGTACTATTGTAAAAACTTGCAGATTCATACAACTTATTCTGCCAGTCTTTTTCTCTCTGTCTCTCTTTATCATCAGTTTGTTTTTATGAGTCTATTCTCTATGTATTGATCATATTTTTTTTTCTGTTTAATTTCCCCTTTTCTTACAGCCCCATCCTACTTTTCATTCATGTTTATGATCTGGACCAAAATATTTAATTCTAATACTTTTTAAATTTTAAAGATAAAAGAATGAAAACATATTAACAAACACACATACATTTACAAAATAACACACAAAAAATATGAGCAATAGTGAATTTTAGACAAGGTGATAGGAAATTAACAATGTTTGTTATATTACATGTTGATATCTTCAAATTGGTTACTCAGATAAGCAAATATAGACATATAAGATTGATCAAATAATTAAACATTAACTATTCCTTTCAAGAAAGCAATAGAAGTCAGTAGTACACCTATGTTAGCTATCCTGTGTGTGTGTGTGTGTATATATATATATATATATATACACATATACACATAATTTTCCTCTTCTTTCTTTTCGCTTTTCCCTTATCCCAGTTGTTCTTTCCTTTTAAGCAGATTTCGTGTTGCCTCCTGCTGTTTTGTTGACACCTATTAGTCTTATATTATTTCTCTTTGCCTTGTCTTGCAGCTGTTGAATTGATTTTCCCTGTTTCCTTGTTAATTTTAAGAGATCCTTACTTTCATGATCATTAGCTGCCATGCTCTTTCCAAGATCTGAAATTCTATCTTCTGCTTCATTCAAATGGTTTTGCCAGCTTTCAATAGAAGTTTTGATTCCCTGGATATGTTTCAATCTGTTTCACATATTCTAGTTCTTTCTTAAATTGGTCATTTAATGTTTCCATCAGTTTCCTATGCTCATTTATTTCTTTATATGTCTTCTTTGATGTGCTGAGCATTTCTTTTACTATTGTCATTTCATTTCTTACCTGAGAGATTATTTCTGATCTGATTTCTTTTATGGCCTTCTAAAGTTGTTTCTTTACTTTTTTTTTTTTTTTTTTTTTTTTTTGGTTTTTCTCTGGTACCGGGAACCGAACTCACGACCTTGCACATGCCAAGCAGACGCTTTTGCTGCTGAGCTAAATCCCCAGCCCCTGTTTCTTTACTTTTGTTGCAATCTTTTTAGCGATTTCAGGTGTGTGATTACCAAGTTCTCCTATGTGGATGTCTCCTGGACTTGTTCTGAGTGGGGTAGAGTTCTGAGATTGCATTTTGGTACTTTGTCTTGTTATTTTTTATACTTGAAGCAGAGCACCCAATCTCACTCTTCCCTGGCAACTCAGCAAAGGTCACTAGTGTCCCTAGTTTTCCTGGTGGTCAGACTTGTCCCTCAGTTGCCCTAGAGTTGGGCTGCTCAGTCAAGGGTCACCAGGCCATTGGTGGAGTATACCTGGTTCTCCCAGGTCTGAGATGTGATCCCTAATGTCAGCAGATTGCAGACCACCTGATCCAGTGTCCCCAGGCAGCTTAGTGCGCAAGGAGGCCCTAGAAGTAGACTGTAAATGTGGCAGGATCATGGACCACCTGCTCTACTCTTCCCAGGAAGTTAATGGGGTATACTTTGTTCTCAGCACCCAGCCAAGAACCATGATGTCAGCAGATCACAGAACTCCTGATCCAGTGTCACCAGGCAGTTCAGAGCACATGCAGGTTGAGCCCTGACATGAACCATGGTGTTAGCAAAGTTCATGGGCCTTTTGGGTCAGTGTCTTCAGGCTTAATTTTAATACAGACATAAATATTATATTCATACTGGCCAAACTTCTTATTTATGAGCCTTAGGAGTATATAAACAGTATATATATGGTCCAAGTATATGGTCCAAAACATCACAGGTTGTGTGCCACTGTTCCTTGTCTTCTTCCTTGTCTTCTTGTCTTGAATAACATTTTTACCCACTTTTCAACAATGATAGATTTTGGAAGTATTACTGATTTCTTAGGGCCTTAGCATGGGACCTTAGCCTTATCCTTCCAATGCAATTATTCTTATGATCCCCTTTTTGTAATAATAGAAGAGGTTTTTTAAAATTCTTATCCTCATTTACTAACAATATCAATTAATTCTTGTATAAATGATGACTTTCCTAGGAAATGAGAAGAAGATACATTTTAACAGTGATGTGATTTTTCTAGTGGGGGAAATAAAGCATCACAGCATATTTCAGTCAACAGCAAAAGCAAATGTTAATGCACTTGGAAATTTTTAAAATAGACTTCTCTAGTTACATTCATTTAGTTAGTGGTGGTTTAAATTTTTTTAAAAAATATTGAAATTATCAGTAATGCTTTAAGATATTTTAGAAATTAAAAAAATTTTTATTTAAAATATTGAAATTCTCAGTAAAGTTTAAAAATATTTTAGAAATTCTAAACCATTTTATTTAGAAATATTGAAATTCTTAGTAAGGCTTAAAGATATTTTAGAAATTCTAATGGCAACATAAGGATTACTTCACATGTGATGAATCATTCCAAATATAGTCCATAAAGATCAGTTCATTTTTTCCATCAACAGAATTTTGTGTTTTTAAACATTTCTTTTATTTTGAAGAGAGTAAAAATTAATATAAAAATTGGAAATGATATGGAATTTCAAAAAACAATATGATATCTGCAATAAAACAGCTATCATAGAATTCAGATCAGAGTATGTTTAATTTTCAGAAGTTACTTGTATTCAAGGTAATAAAGATTATATCTTGAAAATGTGCACAGAATATGATACATAATAATAGTTACTTTTGATTCTGTGGTAGTGGAAATTAGTTTTTAAGTATTTTAAATATAAACTTTTATATTAGTAGTCACAGTACTTTTGTGAGGTTAAGTTTTATCACTTTACAGATAAGAAAATGGAGACTGAAAAATTTAATAACTTACAGTGTATAATGATTGATACAATGTGTCAATCTGAGAAATTTAGAAGTTTAACTAAGCAACTCAGCAGGAGCCTGGCTTCTTACTTTGTAAACATCCTCATCCTGTGCAAGAGGAGGGCACAGAGATAGTGTGAGTGCTTCATACACCCACCTTGGGGGGAGTATCCTGCATACAATATAAGGGAAAAAAAGAGGCCTTTTCTCCTCTTTTGCTCTTGTTGTGTTTACTGTATTCTACCACCTTGAAGTGTTGCTCCTGTACCATACCACCCTGCTTGGAGCCAGCTGATTATGGACTGAAACCTCCACAAACTGTGAGCTAAATAAACCTTTTGTTCCTTAATTTGGGGCATCAGGTATTTTGTCTTAGCAATGAAGGAAAAATAACTACAGCACTGTGTTGGTCAGTTCAGGCAGGGTTATGCTGTGATAACAAATAAACTTGAAAGCTAAGTGTCTTAATACCAGTATACTATTGTGGATATTTTTTAAATAATATAATGTAGATCTTGATGATTCTGGAGGAAAATTGTCTTTGTGTTGGAATTTCAATTACTCAAGAGTAAGCAAGATTCCATTTTAAAGTTTCTCAAAAATGTGGCTTCTACAAAATAAAACACAATCTTTTAAAGACTTCTACTCAGAAAGAATATAAACCATGACTACCAGAGTTGCCCTCGACTTTGTTCCTATCATCCATCATACAGGAAGCTTGATCTTCCCTTGAGGAGAAGAGAACCACATCAGTAGTGATTAACAACATCTGCTACACTTATCTCAGCTGATCTGGATAGGAAGCAGGAGACCAAAGTTCCAACTCAGATATATCTCCAAGTTCTGTGTTTTTAATTATTAGACTTTCTAAAAAAACTAGAGTTTCTTCCATTCATTGACATAATTAATTAGAAAATCATTGTACATACATAAAAACTCATGAAACTAATTTTATGAATTTATGCATATTCATTGTTACAGGATTTGTAGAATAATCTGAGTTTCAAAAGCTTCAGTGGGTATGTTACACATCCTATTTGCTTCACTGCCTCATCCTTTGGTGAAAAGAAACAAAATCTAAACAAATTTAGGAGAAAGAATATACTAGCATAATTAAAGTTCTGTGTTAACTTTGACAGACAAGGCTTGACTGCGTAGGCAAGAGGAAGTTTTAGAGTGTGAAAACATATTCATACATGATTGAAAGAATGCATTCTGTACATCAGATAAAAGCCTTTGAGTATTGGATTCAGATAAACAATCTATTTGCATACTTGGCATTTTGTTAAAATGAAAATGGAGTCTCTTGAGATGTCTGTCAACAGAAAAGAACTTTTCTGTTAGGATAACAAAGTTAATTAATGATTGATTGAGCTACTGAAATGTAGTTGAAAATGGGATATATAGCTTACCTTTCTGCATGGTCCCTTGAGATTTCTCATTTCACTTTCCTATAAAATGGTTGCATTAGTATTCTAAATGCTTATTACATTGTGACTGTAGACGTGGCTTGAGTTAGTTACAGCTTTCCTCTTACTGATGAATGCTGTTTAATGATCTTCTTAGTTTGAAAAGTAAAAATCCTTGCAAACTTGCCCAGCTTGTCATGCCAGAGTGTATTTCTAGACATATAAAGGTCAAATGAAGCAAACGTCTACGGTCGAACTAGATGTATTTTATTTTTAATGAATAATGACATTCAAAGACAGAATCATCTTAATTTCATCATCTTAAAAATTTTGTTTTTCAAAGTGCTTCCCTGAGAATATTGTTGATTAAAATATCAAAAAATTGAAAGCCTATTACCATCTCTTATATTATAAGTGCTAAAATTTTGCATACATACACAAAGATTGTGACAAAAGTAGTTGTCAAATTGATATTATGTGATTAGTTACAAGGGTGTAGCTCATTTTAAATGTCTGTTGACAATGCAAAAAAGATAACTAAGAAATATTTAGAAATAATCCTGTTATCTATTTTGTGTTGTGAGTAACTTGTTCTTCAAGTTTTCTGCAAAACGTGCAACATTTCCCATAATTTCTTTTTAATTTTTAAAGTTTTTAAATTTTATTTATTTATTTAACTTTTTTACACAAAAATTTTAGTCTGAAGAATGAGTGAAGTTTCGCAGTACAAGTATTATGTGAAGCCAAATGTCACATGAGCACAACTGAGCCAATGGTTCTTTCACTGTGGAATTGTAGGTGATACTTTCCCAACATTAAGAGGTTAAGGAGAAGATTTCATGAGCAGAGGAAGAGTAGAAAAAGGGAGAAAAATTCCTCACTTCAAAAGGGGTTATGGAGATGTGTCAAATATGGGAAACACTAGAAATTTTTGTAGAAAAGCATCATGTGAATAAGGCTGTAGCAGTGCAAGCAATGAATCTGATTAACAACAATGCAGTGCCACATTTACGTGAAATCTTCAAAAGGAGGCTGAAGCAAATGATATTGGATAGGTTCCTTATTAAAGTTGCAGGAGAAAAGAAAGATGTTCTTGAGCCAATAGATAGAAGTAATAGTGAAAATGCTTCTATACACCAATCTTCCTCTTGCCTCCCTCACACAGGCCATGAGGGTTTTCAAAGGTAGATGCAAGTTAATTTATTTATTTTCATTTATTTTTTGTATTTCCTTTATTATTTTGCATTATATTATAGTATTGTAATCACTTTTATATGAATATTTTTGAGCTGTGGAACAAATCATCAGAGTTTCTATTGTTTCTTATGGGAAATTTGCTTTGATATACAAGTGCTTTGGATTACAAGCACGTTTCTGAAACAAATTATGCTCCCAATCTGATGCATATGCTGAGAAATAACTGTTCTAATCTGAGGTAAATGTTAATACTTAAATAATTTGTCATGACTGAAGAAAATGTAGCATAGGGAAGGCAAACTTCAGAAAAATGTTTTTCTCTTTAGTAATCAGGCATTACATTTAAGCACTAAATACTGTTTAGTGCTTGAAGTCTTCTTCGAGAAGCCATATAACTGCTGGACATATGTTTCTAAGATTAGTTACACTGATTAGCTTTTCAATTATCATTATGTTTGCATTATTAAACTTGTTTTTCCATGAGAAAAGATACACATGTTTGTCTCTTAAAATTTGTAAGACTATAATTTCATGCTAAATATTCTGTATCCTATTTCAACGTACAATGAAAATATAAGAATGCAGTAGAATTTTGAAAATAATTACTAAATTTGAAGATCAATACTAAATGAATAAATTTCCAAAGTGGCCAACTCCCCACAAGGAATGTAATTATTACATACTAGAAGCATATCAACAAAGTGATATTATATGAATTCTTTTATGCTTATAATGGAAGGTGTGAATTGTATCTTCTGAAGATATTTCTAAAGACACAAAAATGCCCTTTATTGAAAACTGAAGAGGGGCTGGGGATTTAGCTCAGTGGCACAGCGTCTGCCTGGCAAGCGCAAGGTCATGAGTTCGATTCCCTATACCGGAAAAAAACCAAACCAAAAAAAAAGAAAACTGAAGAATAGACTGAAAAGGAAATATAAAAATATCAATTTTAAACTAAACATATGCACACAATGAATTTTAAATTTTAAAGTACAAGTCAATAACTAATGTACATATTTTCCAACTTCTTTCAATAAAGCCTTTGCTGTAAAGATTTTAAACAGTAAATAAAATACATGATAATGTTTTTGAAAAATTATTTTACATTTTTGGAATATATTTGATTATAGATTCAAGTCACTGAATCTGTTGAAAGAAATCTGAAAAATGTTCTAGTTAGATAATTTCAATTTTTATGGACAGTGACAATACAACATTTATCATCTAGTAATGCTTCCATCTTAGGGGTATTTCTTCTTTTACCCATTTTTTTCTTCTATGGGGTAAAGAACTAGTCTACATAAAAATACTATAGGATATGAGTTTTATCATATGATCTTGGTAACATAGTGACAAAATATAAAACAACAGAGAAAGGTATATATGTGCATACCAGGATAGAAACACTTCAGCCCTTGTTTTGATGTTTTTGCATCTTTGATATTGGGTAAATGACAGTGCTTTAAGACTCAATTTTGTGCTGTAACATGGAGATATGTTATTTGTTGAGACACTCACTTGTGTTGCAGATAGGTAAAGGAGATAATATATGAAAAAGTACTATCAAAATTTAAAGCTGTGATACAAATTATTACTCATCAGAATAACTATGCTGGAAACATTTAAAATGGTCTTTTCATCCTTCAACATTCACTTGACTTCCATGTTGATTAGCAACATATTTACTGCCTTTGACAACAATTATTAGTTATGCACAGGGCTTCTCTCATTTCCTCTTTTGTGTTTTTAAGCAATTTACTACTCTACTTGAATGTATCTTAGGGAAACAGATTTGATATGTTTATTGTTAACACCTTTAAATGCTTTATTCCCTTGAAATAAATAAAAGTATTTTCTCCTTTTCCTCTTGCTCCATGATCATTTTTGTATTAGAATGTGATATATTAGAGTCAGAGAATATATACTAAATCATATTTATCTAAAATTATCATGTGTCTAACCCCCCACCTCATCCACACCTCTTCCTTTCACTGTTACTAATACTACTACTGGCCAAGATATTTCAGTCACTTATCTTAGCATTGTATAGTTGGTGTCTCATGAGATTATTGCTGTGGACTTACTTAGAGGATCTCTTAGTATCCCAGTTTGCAATAAGAAAACTATGCCCCAAGTGCGTTAAACAGTCCAATGTTTACACTTTCAGGCACTAAGTTTTAATGGGTTGTGAAGAAATCAGGAAAGTGAAGAACTCAAGACAAGCAGAGCTTACTTGTACTATTTTCAGTGTCGACAGTGTTCCCATGAAATTAACTCTCAGTTCTTGCACAGCTGATGGTTACAAGGGCACAGAAAAATAAATATTAGGTGATCCTACCCACGAGAAAAGTAGAGTGGAGTAGTAATTCATGGATTGTATTAAGCATTTGCATCAGTCTACACTCCTACCCACAGTGGTGGTGGGTTTCTTTGTCACCATAACCCTACAGCACTTGTTATTGGTTGATTTCTTCATAATCATTCTTTGTGGGGTGAGATAGAATTTCAGAATTGTTTCAACTTACATCTCTTAATGAGCAGTGATGTTGAACATTTTTTCATACATGTATCTGTCATATCTTTTTCCTCTGCCAAGAGTCTATTTACTTCAGAGGTCCTTTTTGGACTGGTCCTTTTTGGACTGCCAAGAGTCTATTTACTTCAGAGGTCCTTTTTGGACTGCCTTTTTAATTTGATATAATTTTTTGAGTCCTTTACATATTCCAGATATTAGTTCTGTGAAGAACAGCTGGCAAAATTTTTCCCACTCTGTGGGTGGTTTCTTTACTTTATTGGTGGTTTCTCTTGCTGTGTGAAAGCTCTGTAATAAGATGAGATCCCAGTTATTGGTTCTTTGTGACATTTCCTGTGCCACTGGGGTTTTGTTCATAAAGTTTTTGGCTACACAGATATATTTGAGAGTTCCATCTATTCTGTCCTCCAACAGATTTACTACCTGTTTTAATATTTAGGACTTTGATCAATTTTGATTTTAATTTAGTGCATGGTGAAAGATATGGGTAATTTAAATCTTCATGTTGAAGCCCAGTTTTTCCAGCACCATTTCTTAAAGAGACTATATTTCTTTCAGTGAAGTTTTTCAGCTATTTTGTCAAGATAAGCTGGCTGAGTGTGTTTGTAGTTGTTCACCTTCTAATCTGCTGCACTGAACCTCAGGTCTGTTTTTTGCCATTACCATTCTGTTTTATCACAATAGTTTTGTAGTACACTTTCAAGTCAGGTTGTAATGCCTCTGTCTTGCCTTTGTTGCCCAGAATTGCTTTCGCTATCTAGGTCTCTTATGGTTCCAAATGAATTTTAGGATTGCTTTCTCTAATTCTGTGAGTTATGCTGTTGGTATTTTGATTGAGATTGGAATAAATTTGTATAGCAATTTAGGGAGCATGTCTTTTTTCACTATATGGGTTCTTCCTACCCAAAGACAAGGGATATCTTTTCACTTTTTGATATTCTTTTTAATCTCTTTTAAATGAACATTTTACTATAATTTTCAGTGTAAATTCTTTTATTGCCTTCATTAGATTGATTTCTAGAAAATTCCTTTTACATTTACTTCCTTCATTGGGTTGATTCCTAAGTATTTCATTTCATTTGATTTCTAACTATTTCTTCCTAGGGATGTAGGGATGGTTCAACATATGCAAATCAATAAATGTAATGTACCATGTCAACAAAGCCAAAATAAAAACCATATAATCATCTTAATCAGTGCAGAAAAAGCATTTGACAAAGTCCAACACCCATTCATGATGAAAATCCTACAGAAAAGTGGAATAGTCTTTATCTCTAGCTGATAAAAGCCATCTATGACAAATGAACAACAAATATCACACTAAATGGACAAAAACTAAAAGTTTTCACTCTAATATCAGGAACAAGACAAGTGTGTCCACAATCACTACTCCTATTCAGTATAGTTCTGGAAACATTAACCATAGCTATTAGACAAGAGAAGAAATAAAAGGAAATAAGATAGGAAGAAAAAATGTTAAATTATTGTTATTTGCAGATGACAAGATACTCTATATAGAAGACCCCAGAAACTCCACCAAAAGACTTCCAGATTTAATAATCAAATTCAGTCATGTAGCTGGATACAAAGTCAACACCCAAAAATCAGTAGTATACCTCTACACAAATAATAAACTGACTGAAGGAATTTGTGAGAAACTAAAAATAACATGGAATAACATCACAATAACATAAATCACAATAACATCAGAAAAATGAAAATATACATATTTTGAAATTCACTCTTTTATAATACTTTAATTGTGTTTACTTAGCTTCCTCATTCTGTAGCTCTTCAACCTTTACTCCTGGCTAAAATATTTGTTTCTTTTTCTGTTCATATCTAAGTTAGAGATAATAAAAGTATCTAGGTATTTTGAGCTCCCATAAAAACTCAATGTAAAAATCCATTTCACTGATCATACTCCAAAACTCTTATACATTGGACGATATAACTATAAGAATTAGTGATAATTAATCAAAAATATATAAATCTTCAGTTATGTTTTAGATAACTTCTTTTTAGTCTAAAATATTTGTGAATTTCAAAGCTCTAATCACTGTCAATTTAATTTTTAAGGCATTCAAGTAATTACAAAACCAGTTTTCTCCCAAAATACTTTTCCAATAAACTAATAGAAAACCAGCTGAGAACATGGGTCTCTCAGCTTCCCTTACAATCAATCAATGAACTGGGCTGAGATAGAATTTATCATCTGAAGTCTTTCTTTAAATTAAAACCCACATTCTGATTCTTTTTATGTGTACTCAGGTGAATAGTCACAATTTAGAAATGTCCTACATTGGCAATATGTCACAGATTCTTCTCCTTGTAACAAGATTCAGCCAATTAGCAAGCTTTGAGTGGGAAACTCTGGGAGAGACTCCTCTGCAGGAGCAGTATATATTATCTTTATAGTTAATAGTACTGTGCATTCCTTCTCCTCTTACTCCAAAAGCCTCTGAAATATTATCTTTTCACAGAACATCTGGATCCAGAAATCTAATTTTTAAAATAAAAGCTCAAGTGATCTATTTTTTTTCTAAAATAATGATCTTCCTCCACTTTAGAAATTGTAAAAGACTTTGCCTTATAGAATTTAAAATCCACTGATGTGTGTCTCAACTTAAAAATGAGTCTGTATTATATCTACTGTTTATCCAAGAATTATTTTCTTATTCTCTATAATGGTTTCAATCTTTCATTCTTACATCTGGTAATCTGAGCAATGTAGTTGAGGATAGCTATATGTAATGTAACAACCACTGTTGAATCATATTATTTTGTCTTGAGACTCTGTATCACTTTGAATGTTCTTGCTTTGATTTGTTCATGTTTGTGATACTGGTATGCTGCTACTGTTCTACTTCCTTGTTTATTTCTCATTTACTACTCTCTTTTAAATACACAAAAAAGAATAATTGTGCTACTGAATCTTCTCAATCTAAAAATGCCATGCTCTGGCAGGTCAGAGGCAAACAAACAAACAACAAATAACATTTCAGTAGGAAAATCAACAAGGAATTCCAGAGAAATAATAAGTTTTTCCTAATACCTCATCTCATGTGGAAATAGACACAACTTCCATTACTATATTTTATTTTAGAAAGTCAAAAGTAAATGGTTTTAAAGATGAATACAAGTGAGTTATGATGTTCTGGAAAAAATTATAAATTTAAAACTGAAGTTATATTCCTTTTAAAGTAATGTTCATGTTTTCATATTTCTGGAAAATTCAGTAGCAAATGATAGTAATGTAAAGAAAATAGTGGCTGCGGTTGGGGCTTTGGCCATGGAAGGTAGCCTGTAAAGAAAATGTATGCACATTATCTCATTTGTTTTGGTTCAAATGTTCAGACTTAGCAATCAAGTTTTTCTTCTTCTAGGAAGTCACTTCATAGCTTCAAACGATAATACACAGGCCCTCCGATGTCTCAGGACCTTCTGTATGTTTACTTCCTTTCATCTTTCTTGAATGCTCATTCAATCCTGAGAACATTACACATGTCCATATAGAATGTTATTCTATCTCCATTCTGTAATTAAAATTTTTAGGGTAAGGTCACTCAATATTTGGATTAATCTTGATAAGCAGTCTCAGTCATTACTTAACCAGTACAATCAACCACTACAATTTCAACCTCTACCTAGTGTAAATTCTTTGGTTCACCATTTTAAATCTTTCTTAAGATTCAACATGAACATTATCTTAGCCTATAATTTCAATGCATGCCTTGTTTCCACTACCACTTCAATTGCCAAAGAGCCTTGGAAAGGTAAAGATTTGAAGCAATGACTTTTAGGTTCTTTTGTTATAAAATGAATTGAATCTGTATGTCCTTAGTGTAATTATTGTTTTTAACTATGTAAGTTTTAAATTTAATTTCTTCATTTGATATATTTTGTCCCTATACAACTCAAAAATATATTTTTCATATTTGCTCATTTAATTGTTAAATGTAGGAGATTATCTGCCCATTCTAGATCATTGTGTACTCTCTATTTTATTCCTATACTGCCTCTTCAAAGTTTCTAAAATCCTGATGTGAGATTCTTACCATTAATAGTTCTTCCTAGAAAATTCTTTAACATATAAACATGCTTCCATGGGAACGGGTCAAAGAAAATGGAAATCAGGGGTTACCTGTAAGATCCCTTTGAATACAGAGTTTGCTTGGAGTAAGATTGGAATCAAGTGATAGCAATATGGAGTGGTAAATGTTTCTCAGCCATTCATCCTATGCAATTCTCTTATAATATGGGGGCAGAACTACCTTGATTTGTCCATATCGCACTGCATCAGTCAGAGTTCTCCAAAGAAAGAGAAATAGAACCAATGCCTCATGTTGCGAAAGCTCTAGAGCAGTGACTGGGAATCTGGGAGAGACTGAGTGCCAAACTGCAATGCCAACGCCACGTATTTATCCCAAAGGGCTAACATCACAACTAACCTGAAAACTGATATTTTCATTTAGAAGAAAGCTTAGCTGCTGGGGAGTCTTGGCTCACGCACCTGCAGGAGGACTCTGTGTGCCCACTGTGGCACACTTGCCGTAGGTCGCCACTACTGCTTTAGAGTCTCCATGGGTCTAGTTCAATGGGCTTAAATCCAGGAACTCCTCCAGCTCTTATCATGATTTGAGTGACGGACACCCCATTCCTTTAGAGGATGATGAAATGACTGCAGACAGGGGCTGGGGATTTAGCTCAGTGGCAAAAGCACCTGCCTGGCAAGCGCAAGGTCGTGAGTTCGGTTCCCGGTACCGGAGAAAAAACAAAAAACAAACAAACAAAAAAAAGAAATGACTGCAGACAATAGCATGTGGGTGTGGCAAGAAGCCAAAACCTGGAAGGCAGGTGGCCAGATAAATCTGGGGTGATTCATAAATTGTGTCCAAAAGTCACTCTCTTTAAACACTCAGATTCAGCATTCTCTTATGATATCTGATGTTGTGTGAATATATAGGAATAATTTACCCTCCCTTCCTCTCTGGGAAAAGTAGTAAAAATCTCAAAGGGTAGTCAGTTGTACTCTCCTTAAGAGTACTTAAAGATGGTTGACCTGCCATACCTCTCACTGCTACAGTTCCCTCAGGCCTATAAATTATCACCCCCACCTGTACAACCCATTTCGGATTCCTTAGACCTGCTTGCGTCACTTACCTTCTCTAAATCATTTGCCTGTTGGAATAGGGAGTACCTGTGTCTTCACAACATTTGAGGCTTTAATTGCCTTGTCATGTTGCAGTTGTTAAATTGCCCCATTCACAATATTGCTGACATCAGCAACATCAAAAGATGTGTCAATGGATTCCATGATTTCTAGTTGTTTGTCCCTGACCCTTAGCTTTTTGTGATTATTGGACTCTATCATCTCAGGAAAAGCAGTGACTTCTCTCATCATCCTCTTGTCCCATGGTGTCAGTCATAGATTAAGGTCAGGGGCTGGGGATTTAGCTCAGCGGCAAAAGCGCCTGCCTGGCAAGCGCAAGGTCGTGAGTTCGGTTCCTGGTACCGGAGAAAAACCAAAAAAATAAAAAAAAAATAAAAACATAGATTAAGGTCAGTAAAACCTTTACTATCTTTCCTGGTAAAATTATTCACCCCACTGCTTCTCCACCATCATCAGAAAGTGGAATCTCAAATCTATGCAATCGTAAGGCTGTCTGGAAGAGAAGTAAACTCTGAAATGTTTTTAGGGAAGGTACTGCAGTTATTTGTTCTCAGATACCTGGATTCTGCTTACATGGCAGTATATTTTCATTACAGTGATGATGCTGCAGCCTATAGAAGAGCACTCCTGTGAAAGACATTCTCGAACTCTGCCTTTGCTGGTCACTCAATATTCCTGTCAGCCATTCTATCTGGTCAGCTGTCTCTGGGTGACATCATGCAGTATAATAAGCCCAGTGTGAATCATTTTGCATTGAGGCAAAATATGCAGCATTTCATGTCAATATTCTGGGCATTCAGTAGACCTGAGTGGTATTGTTCTTGAGAGTACTATAGACCTATATTTAGAATATGAATCATTTTGGTACATGACGATGGTCCCTTTCAGGGTTTTAAGTCTGGTATAATCAACCCAGTTTGATATGCCCAGACTGAGCACTCATCATTAAATCTACTCCCACATAAAGTTGGGCATTCAGTGGTGACAATAGTGGAAGAGAATTCTTCTGAAGGAACCATGTTGTTGGTCCCACTCATCTCTGCTTGCATAGTCACTCCTTTAATGGCTCAGCTATATCAACATTTGAGTGGCTGAAGTCAGAGACCGGCTAAGTCATTGTCTCACCCTAGTCACTCAGAGCGCTTCTGGAGTGGATGCTTTTGAGGGGATATTTGCTCTCTAAAGCATTTTTGTTTATTGTTTTTGTTTTTTTTTTCCTGGTACCGAGAATCAAACTCATGACCTTGCACTTGCCAGGCAGTCACTGTGATGCTGAGCTAAATCCCCAGCCCCACTAAAGCATTTTTATTATGGTAAAATTCACACATCCTATGCTTTATCGATTTAAATTGCAAAGTTCAATTATTTCTCATATATTTATGGAGTCTTGCAATCATCACAGCAATCTAATTTTAAAACATTTTGTCACTCCCTATTCCCTTACCTGCTCAGCCCAGGGCCACCACCAAGCTGATTTCTGTCTCTGCGGACATGACTGCTGTGCACCTTACACATAAACTGAAGCATAAAACATGTAGTCTTTTATGTTTGCTTTATTCACTTAATGCTTATTCATAATGTTTTCAAGATGCATTTAGGGTTTAACCTGTACTGTATTGCTTTTAATTAATAAACAATATTCCATTGTAAGTATGTAGTGTACACTTCTTATCTTTTCCTCAGTTGATAGACATGGGTTATTTCCACTTTTTGCTTTCATAACTAATACTGGTCTGACAATGTGAATACTATTTGTAGACATATGTTTTCATTAGTACAACATACAGATTTTTAGTTTTATTTATTTTACTTTTGAATTAGTCCATGCTTGGAATACATAATTACTACACTTATTGTGTGTTGGTGCATATACTTAACACATTTTAATTCTTTTTATTTACCTTTTGTCTCCCATCACTCCCTATTTCCAGCTCTAGATCCCCTTTGCATTTGAAAAAAAGAACTATCTCCCTGTTTCCTATTGCTTGAGTTTTGTTTTGCTCTTTAAATTGTTTTTTATTTTGAGTTTGGCATATGGGAGAAGACATGTGATACTTAAACTTCTCTGTCTGATTTATTAAACAACATTATGGACTCAAAGTGTTTGTTTTCCTACAAATGACTCAAGTTCATCTTCTTTTTGGCAGAGTAATACTCCATTGTGTATCAATATCATATTTTCTTATCCATTCACCTGTTGATGGAAATATAGACTAATTCTAAGATTTAACTATTATGAGCTCTGGTGCTATAGACATGTGTATCATGTGATATGATATTTTATCTCTTTTGAGAAGCTACCTAGAAAAAGAATAGCTAGGTCAAACAGAAATTCTAATTTTATTCTTTCAAGAAATTCTCATACTAATTTTCATTGTGGTTGTATTCGTGTAGACTCCCATCAACAATGTGGAAAGATTCTGTTTTCTCTGCAACCAGCATTTGTGGGAGAATATTGATATGAGACACAACTGGCATCTTTTATGGCCTCTTCAAACTTATGTTATAATATAAATTTTAAAATCTTCTGCCTTCTATACTTCTGAAAAATTATCCAGGATATTCACAAATCACTAAATTTTGGTGTATATAGTTGATCAGTTAGAAGACTATTCCAATAATACAGTTTCTGATTTGCGTTTAAACTGTGCATCCACTGTGATTCCTCATGTATTCTCCTTTGCTCTGGAAGAATTGAAGGATTTCTTTTAATTCTATTTGCAAGAACGCTACTCAGTATGACTCTAACATGGCAGCAGTTCATTTTTAATAATGCAAACAAATTCTATTTATTTGTCCAAGAATTAGACCTGCAACACTTCATTTTCTATCAATTTGTCATTGGAAACTTCATCTGGTCAGGTACGAATTAAGAAAAAGACTTAGGTGCATCACCTGTATGTGCCATTACATCTAAACTAACTCTTACAGCCCAATTCAGGAGGCTGCATTTGTACTTATACAAAATATGCCTTCTCTTCTGTCTGACTTTGTGATTGCCTGGAAATAATGATGCACAGGTCATGATGGGAAACTCACACCCTGTGTCTGTTTCCCACTATCTCATTCTCACTCTTTACCAGGGCTTAGCATGAGGCCAAGAGCATTTTGTTTCTGTTTTAACACTTAGTTCTTTGCTCTATTTTGATTTTAGTTTAGTACAAGGTGAAAGACATGAGTGTTGATACAGGTTTTCACAGATATGGAAAGATATCCAGAAACAAAGACCTGAACAATATACATGACATGTTATCACTTTTATTTGTATTTTTGTAAAGTAGGAAGAATTTATTGGGAGAAAGAAAGTTTCTGTCTGAGAGGCACAGAGGGGGCACAGAAAGTGGGTTGCCCCTTTTAGTCTTTTGAAGAATCTTTAAAATATTGCTCAAGAAATTTGTTAATTGTGCAAGTATCTTCCTTATTTGGAGGAAACGGAGTGCCTCAGGGAAAAGGATGTAATCTTACAATTATGTATATTGTAATGCAGGGAGTGGAACCTGCACAAACTTGCTTTATTTTCTCATCCAAACATCAAGAAAATCATGAGACATATTCCTGAATTCTCCAGAATTCAGGAAAGGATCTAAAGCTACCCACAACCCTCCAAATCATTTTCCCTTCCCATTCAGTCATTTATTGCTGTATTCACATATGCTGACTTTTCACCAATACTAACAGCAATACCATGATTTTCACCTTTAACAAAATCTGCATTTCAGTGATGGACCTCACAGGAAAACACCAAAGAATAGGATATATGCTTCTTATCTGTCATTCTTTCCTCTCCATCCTCTCCAACTCTCCCTAGCTAGCTTTTGTCTCATTTCTTTCACAAAGACAGCTCTTATTAAGAATACTAATACCTTCAGCTCCACTGAATACAGCAATAAATTTTTAATCCTCATGTTACAAGAACATTTTACAAGTTAACTAACAATCATTTTTGAAATTCACTTTATTTAGTTTCTGCCTCTTAATTTTCTTCTTTTCCAATTCTAGTTTCTTCCCATCTATATCTTCAAATGGTGCAATACCCTAGGTCTTCATACTGATAATTTTCAGTATTTTTTCTTCCAAGGGGAGCTCATCCAAACCCATTGCTTAAAGTATTTTTTATGTTCGATGACTCCACATTCTATCCCATACTAAATCCTTCCCATCTTTGTCAAATTGCCAATTTTATCTACAAGTTGTATATAAATACACATGATCTTAAAATTAATATATTAAAATAACTTAGTTTCCTTCTTTCTTTTCTCTACTTGTTGCTTCATGTATAAATAGTCAAACAAGTAGGACTTGATGATTGGTTACAAGAACAGAAGTTACCGCAGAAATAAGTATAACCTTGGCAATACTTAGAAATTTGAAAGAACCTATTTTAGCTATTTGATAGAACTAGTGATGTTTTGTGTGTTTACTTGTGATTATGATGAGCAGTGTGGATCAATACATTGACTTCAGTGTGCATAAGATGCTTGAATGAAATCCAAGTGGAGAAATCTAACTGCTTGTTAGAAATTGAGATTTCATCTCCTGAGAGGATATTAAAACAATGCCAAGGTATTGGCAATCAATAGAATAAAAACTAATAAACTTGAAAATTAATAAATCACTGCATTGATCATTATATTTTTATTTAAAATGATTTTAATATTGTTATTATTTTACCTGGCATATTCTGGGTATAATATAGAATAATAATTAGATTATTTTTATGGTGCTATTCACTGTTCTTTATTAGATACTTTATATTTATTACTCATGAAGTCTTTACAAAACATTATGTGATATTGAAATTCTTATTTTATTAGTGTGCAATTCAATATTATTAAACATTTTTGTGATCAGTAAGTAGACCTCCCAAAAAGCTGAGCTTTGAGACCAAATTTATCTTAACACTTATGTTCACATATGTAAATCACTAATAGTGCCTTCAGAATATTTCATTGCAGTTCTGTATTTTCAAGGAAGAAATTACTTCACTGAAGTTTTTATTTGACAACTTGCCACCCACACCCATGTCTGTGGTAGGCAATTAAAAAATGAATAATGTAGGAAAAATAAAGTAAAATCTCTTGGAACTTTTTAGAATCATTTTGAAATTTTAATACTACTTTAAATTTGCCTAAAAGTTATTTCCCAATACAAGTTTTGTTTTGAAATATCATATATTTTTGGAAAAATCTGATAAGATGGAAAAGAATGTCACTTCAGATATTATTATTATATTTTTCCTTTTTTAACTGCCAATTAACATGTAAAATTAGTACACATTATTGAGGTGCAATGAAATATTTCAACAGATGTTTAAGATCAAATAAGCATAATTAGCATTTCCTTGAGAGCTACTACCATGCAAATTATTCATATTGCTAAATATGTAAACAGAAATATAGTCGAGTCTCTTAGAGTCCATGTTTCTTTGTAGCATAGTCTTCAAGCTTATTTTAATTATTTGATGGAACTAGTGATGTTTTATGTTTAAATACATACTTGGCACAAATAAGGATAAACACATCTGATATGATGAGACTCAAAGACCCCCCTAAAACATTATAAACAGGGAACCTCTCCTTTGGGACTTATATTTTTTTGTTACAAATAACTTCCTTGAAAATAATAAGTCATTTCAGTTAAACACATGTATCCCTTTTAAGTAGTGGTTGAGAGCAGGATATTCACTGGTTCATATTTCAGAAATTCTGCTCTTAGTTTGATATTGCCCTTTATTTTGACCTTACCACCTAAACTGCTTGTCACATCACACTTTAAAAATGGGAATAATCACTGACAAACTTTCTGTGCAGCCCCAGTCCAGCCAATTGCTCCTTTCCTCACCATACCCCTTGCTTACTAGCAATTAAGAAGCAGGAATATCCCCTTCTGGAACTACGTGACAAGGGACCATTTAGAATAATAGATACAAAAGGATCTGTTACCATAGCCTGGGTCTATGAATACAGGTTTGCCTATCACCATCAAAGAAGTCATCTTTAATTTCATCTTCCTAGGTGCAAGTTTGTCAGAAGTTGCTGGGCCCTTGGAGACACAGCAAGAAAACAACGTGCAGTAAAGGAGACTATAGTCTGAGATGCTCGTTATGAACAAGAAGCCTATAGTTAGTGACTTCTATTTCTTTTGTTACAAATAGCCTCTTAGTAAAAATAATAAAGTTTTTCTTTGGTTAATGATAGATGATTCTAACTGGTAAATTTGCTTTCAATAATCTCATAAAGGAAGAAGAATTCCTCAAGAATCTAAAGGATAACAATAGGTCAAATTATAAAATTTGGGTCAAGTCCTTCAGTATCTGGAATAGGAATGAATACGCTTGATTTAACACTACAGTTTAGAAAATTTTCCTTAGAAAGATATGTTGTGAGTCTTTTAAAAGTTAATTTCCCCTGTACTGGTAGAATTAGTTTTATGAATTAAATTTCTGTGTGAATTAAATATTCAAGAAAGTATATATATGTATTTCTATTTGTGTAAATTATAAATAGAATATAATTACAAGCTCGAGTTTGAATATTATTTCTACTTATATGGTAATATCATGTTACTTGTTTTCTTTTCTTTACCTTTACTTTTTATTGCTTTAATTTTAGATCACAAAGGAAGTGTCAAAATATGAGAAACTCAATTTTGATTTATGAAAAATATTTATTTTCTCATCAAAATTAAAGAAGATTAACAGACAAAATAAAGTAAGGAGTTTTGTTAACAGTTTTCTCTCAGTCACTCTACAGTATGTTTCCATGTGATCTTGAATTACAGAAAACACTATTGAAATGACTTATACTGATTGTAGATTAATATTTCTTATGTGAAATAAGAAATTTCTTCCTTCCTTTCTTCCTTCTTTCCTTCTTTCCTTCCTTTTATTTCATTGTTTTCAATGATGAGTCTGGAACCCAAAGTTTGGCCCATTCTTGTCTGCACTGGGTTTCTATGACTGAGGTATGTCTGGAGGTTTCCTGTAAAGAAATTCTGAAGGCGTTGTATCTAGAGTTGACAATGTCACTTAACAATAGATTGCCAACTTGGCATCCTTTATCTTCTTACTTCAATTATTGTAGCCTATGACTTTGGATGATTGATGTACACTGAGGAACATGTTTTAATTAAATTAGGAAAACAGAAGAGCACTAAAGGAAGGAAAGATCTCCATGGAGAGCCTTGCATAGCTAATCATAGCTGGAAGGGAATATTAAAAGATATGTATTTTAGCTTTACCAGCATGTTAATAAAGGAAAACAAAGACATTACTTTGTAAATAACTTTTAAGAAGTCCATCCAATTTCTTTGAAAGTTATTAGCAAAATGTAATCCCTTTAATGAAAAGGAAATGGGTCACTGTCAAAGTTAATTGAGCACTAGAGTTAATTGAGACTTAATCCACTGGAAATACAGAAAAATTGTTCTTATACTCTTCATAAATATGGTTACAAACTATGTACTTATATTTGCCTAGCTTTGTTTGCTCACATTGTAGCCTGATATTTGTTATGGAATAATAATTATTACATTATGAGTTCTTCAGAAACAAAATCCATTTCATCTTTCACTTTCTTCCCTCAAATTGAATTGTTTAGAGTTTTCACAGATATCTGAAAACACTGGTCATAATGCTTCTGTTAATCTTTTAAAAATATCTAGTAATAGCTACCTGAAATGCCTTTAAGAAAGCCTTTATTTCTTATGTCTGCCCATGGTTATTACATGATAATTTACTTATTATTATGAACTTTGCAAGGATATGAATAATACCTTATATTTACACTAAAATACTACATTTGAATTAGAATTTTGGAGGCTTTTCCTCTTGTCATTCCTCTCCATCTTGTCTTGTTATTCAGTAGAGGTATAATGCCATGCACATGTAATAAACTTTATCAAAATTCTTGTCACAAAGACTTCAAGATTCATTTCTGCTAGCTCTTCCAATGTGACTCTGATGACAGTCTGTCCAATATCGTTCCAGCTCTGAGGACAGAAATAAAGGCTATACTGATTAAATAATGAGGAACAATTTTTGGGACCTAACTCTCAAAGGGAGTTTCATTGAGATGGCATAAGAGAAGATAAAATGAGGATTGGGCTACTATTGGGTGCTCATATGCATCACTCATATGACTGTTGTAGATGTAATGCTCTTAGATGCTTAGAGCACCTGTATATAAACTCATGAAAAGATTTTCCAGTTTAAGAATTTTTTTAAAAAAAGCAAACACTTACGCTTTTCCTCTGACTTTTGTCAAATAATGATGTAGTAAGGCACTCATTATCAATACATTGAGAAACAATTTAGATTTAGGAATTGTTAAAATAGACTTTCCTTTCTGACCAGTTTTTGCTTTTGTATACTTGTATTCAGTCATACTAGGAGAAAGTGGTCCAAAAGAAAAGATTGTGGCAGAACTAACTAACTCACATTAAGATATCTGATTTTGTTCTGCTTCTGGGCACATACATCTTGGCAATGAATATGGCCATATGGTTATGTTGACCAATGAAATGTGCACCCAAAGTGACATATGTATTTTCTCAGTGGAAACACTTAAGAATGAATGGTTATCAGTGCTGTCTTTCTCTATCACAGAAATAGCAAAGGTACATTTAATAAAAGTACATTTAATAAAAAAGTACATTTAATAGCAAAAGTAAACTGAAATCAAAGCGGCCTGGAATAACAAGTGAACACTTGGAAGACAGCTTTTCGATGTGTTGTTTCTACACAGTAGTGTATTGAAAACCAAGAAAAAAGTCTTACTAAAACATTTCTCATCCTCAGTGGAACAGATTGGAAGATGCAGATGCAACTACAAACACACTCATCCACCTTATCTTTGACAAAGGGCACAAACATGCTCACTGGAAGAAAGATAACCTCCATAATAAATGGTGCTGGTGAAATTGGCTATCTACATGCTGAAGACTAAAACTAGAACCATGTCTATCACAAATTAAAGTTAAAATGTATAAAAGATCTAAATATTAAAACAGAAAAACTACATCTACTGGAAGAGAAAGTAGGCAGAAATCTTGAAGACATAGGAGTAGGCAGAGAGATCATGAACAAAAACAAAACTACATGGGAAATACTTTAAAGAATCAACAACTGGGATCTCATCCTATTGAAAATATTTTGCACATCCAAAGAAATCACCAACAGAGTAAAAAGAAAACCCAACAATTGGGCAAAAAATTTAGCTAACTGTCCCTCAGACAAAGGACTTCTATCTAGGACATACAACAAATTAAAAAAAAATCAGGCCCCCAAAATTCAAAGACCCAGTACAAAAATAGGCACCTGGGATCATATATCTCAGATGAGAAAATACAAATGGCAAATAAATATATGAAAAATGTTCAATATCATTAGTCATTTGAGAGATGCAAATTAAAACAACACTGAGATTCCATCTCACTCTTGAAAGAATGGCTATCCTCAAGAAATCAACCGATAACAAATGCTGAAGGGCTGTGGTGAAAAGGGAACACTTTTTTACTGTTGGTGGTAGTGTAGATAGGTGAAACCACTGTAGAAATCAGTGTGGAGAGTCCTCAAAAATCTAGGATGAGAGGTACCATTTGACCCAGCTATTCCCTTACTTTGAAGATAACAACATGCAATATAACAATCATTGTTAATTTCCCATCATGTTGTTTTGAAATTCTGAATCATGTTTATTGTTTCTTATTTTTATTGTCTTTAAAATAAAGAAATAAAAATGAAAATTACTTAAAGATTATGAGAAAAGCCTTTCTGATCCTTTGCTAATGATGTTAGTGCAATATAATTAAGCTGATCATAACATAACAGATTCCTTACAGCACAGTGCTATTGATCCACATATATGCTCATCTATCCTTTCACTGATCTCTGATCATGTGATTGGAATTTTTGTTTCTTAATATTCTACTTCATTTAATGGGATGAGGATGTATCTCAGTTTGAAGGCCCAGGTTCAATCCCAAGTACCTAAATAATTAAAATACAATACAAATCTTAACACTTCATTTTAATAAAAGTTGTAAAGTTTTTTTTTTTTTTTGGTTTTTCTCTGGTACTGGGAATTGAACTCACAACTTTGCACTTGCCAAGCAGGCACTGTGCTGCTGAGCTAAATCCCCAGCCCAAGTTGTAATGTTTGTAAAGTCAGTTTTACCAATATTTTGATACTTGCACACTTAAATTCATAATTTATGATGATGAAGTAATACCACAATTTTCTTCTGCATTCCTCTGCAATATTTTGTTTAGTTCCTAATAGTTCTTTCTCATAATGTTTTCTTTTAAATAATTCAACAGGGATTTCTCATATTATATTTAAAGACTGGTTACACCTCAGCAGATAATTCTTGATAAGATTTGCTTTGGCCCAAAATAGCAGATTAAATACGCGCTATTTATTACCTGTGGTTCTCAAAATTTCTTTTTCTTTCTTTCTTTCTTTCTTTCTTTCTTTCTTTCTTTCTTTCTTTCTTCCTTTCTTCCTTTCTTCCTTTCTTCCTTTCTTCCTTTCTT
>NW_004955443.1:2982681-2985356 GCF_000276665.1 Chinchilla lanigera | reverse complement strand
TTCTTTCTTTCTTTCTTTCTTTCTTTCTTTCTTTCTTTCTTTCTTTCTTTCTTTCTTTCTTTCTTTCTCACACTACTGAGGATTCAGCCCAGGGCCTTTGCACTAAGTTACATTCCCAGACCTTTTTTTATTTTGAGAAAGGTCTCCCCAAGTCATGCACTTGCCAAGACTGGGATTCAAACTGTGATTGTCCAACCTCAGCCTTTTGGAGTGCCGTGATTACAAGCATGTGCCATTGTGCCTGCCTACGTCCTTCCTTTTCTTAATTAAAACAACAAATCTCAATATTTAAGTAACTGAAATACAGCAAAAATACACCATTACATACACAGTAAGACATTTTAAAACACAATTTTTAATGTAAAGAGTATCTAAAATGTCCAATAAAATCAGAATGAAGACAAAATCCAAATACCCCAAGCATTCTATAGGTTCCTTAAAGGAAGAGGTTCTGAAGAAAAAAAGGCAAAGGTTAAAGTCCTAGTTCACTATCTAAGCTTCCGTTTGCTGATCTATGAGCAGCGAACCCACAGTTATTCCTGAGCACTTGTAACATTATTCAAGGATACATCCAGTGTTGATGTTGAAAATTATAATACATAGAAGCCTGTTTTTTCCTCATTTATTTTCATGAAGGGAAGCTCATCACAACTTCCATCTACCTCATAGTTTTCTAGTTTTGCTTCTATATATCATTTCCATTTGTGTAATCATTGGATGAAAAGAAAATACTATGTTCTGAGACTCTTCTCCAATATCAGAGTCAAACAATGAAGACTTTCCCACTACAGTCTGATTGTTTCCTACTCCCAGAGCATGTCCTGAGCAACAAAGGAGGCTTTTTTCTACAACCATAGTAATAATCTTAGAGTCCTATCTGGTGTATCATTCATTCCTTAGATATTCTGTTCTCTCTAGCTTCTGTCATGTTTTATCCCCATTTTGTTAGTCTTCACTTCTGGTAGATGCTCAAAATGAAATTCATGCTATGGGAGAAAGCACATTTTATAAGCACAACAAATTTTAACTTTTTCTTACTGCTATGATTACTGCAAATATAGTAATCTTTCACTCATAGTTATATGGCAAATAATGTTAATGAACTGAATTAATTAGTTAATGAATATTAGATTTTGTCTATGCTCTTAATATTTAGGGCTAAAATTTGGTAATCTATTCATTATTATAGATCAACATTTTCTTTCAAGGATGTATACCCATTTGTCTTTGCCATGAATTCTATGCAGAAGTCTTGTTCTAGATAGAATAAACTACACACAAATATCCCTCTAACATAAAATGTTGCTATAAGTTTCTAAAGTCTATTGTCAGATTTTAATTTCCAGAATGCTGACCCTGGGGCCCTTAACTAGCTCGATTAAATACAAGTTTGCCTTGTTCCTTTGATGTATATAAATTGCTTGAACATAATGCAGTGGAGAGCAGCTACGTTTTTTAATAAGCCACATGGAAGTCCAATACTGCTTCTGACATTGCAATTGTGTTGTGCCCATAGGCAAGTTTCTGCATTTGATTCAATAAAAAAAATTAACTGTGTACTCCAATTCATCAGAAAGTGTAATATAACTCAGGGTTATGAAGATGAGTCTTTATGCTTCAAACGTTCAGTGTCTCACAGACCAGACCAGCTGGTGGTTAAACAAAGAAGAATTTTAAGTGTGAGAAAAATGACTTAACAAAAGATAGCAAAAGGTCAAAAGAAGATAAAAGCACTTCCCAGCCTCAGAATCTTCTTAGTTTAAATTACATGACACAGAAAATCATCAGCAAAATATATGCAGATCTACAGGATTTCTTACTCCCTAGTTAGTACTCCAGTGTTGGCTAAGACTTCATCCCTTCTTTGAAGACATATTCCATTGGTTCTAATGTGTTGATTTTGTTATCACCGTAAAAGGCATGTTAATCTGAAAAAATAGAAATCATGTCACTTTTCTATTTAAAACACTCAAGTAGTTTGTTTTGTCTCATTTTGCTTTGATTTGTGTTGTGTCATACTTAAAAACATTAGACCTTATGGCCAGGTGGTTTTGTCAAGGTGTGGTTGTCTGCTTACTAAACCACTTCTTCCTTGTGGATGTAAAGCTAAATGACAAGGTATGATTTCCTTTCAGTGACTCGAGGTTTTCTGAATGTGTTATAGGTGATGGCATTTTAGGAAAAAATGACCTTGGAGATCATGTGTCAATGATGAGCCTCTTTCTGGGTACTTTGAAGAGCTTATGGAACAATGACAAATCCCCTCACCTTCTTGGCCTATCACCAAACTGATAATGGATTTCCATCCTGTAAAGTTATGGATATATCACCTCTAACTGTGAAATTTAGCAAGCATTACCCGAATTGACATAAGAATCTATGTTATGTATTTCTTGTTGATCTCCCCGCCTCCTTCCTACCACGACAATTGCTGTGAATTTGTCACATTGTCCTTCCCCCCTCCTTTAAGTGTCTGAAATGTACACAGGTTTCAGGGTTTAGAACTTTTTTTGGCCTGGAAAGCTGTTTCTCAGGATGTATAAAGGGCTTATTGCTTTCTTCTTTAGGTATCTGATCCAAATCATCTTTTCAGGGAGCTTTCCCTGACTATTAAATTTACTGTAGTTAGTGTTCCTTATTCTCTTTTTTTTTTTTTTTTTTTTTTTTTTTTTTCT
>NW_004955443.1:2947080-2982581 GCF_000276665.1 Chinchilla lanigera | reverse complement strand
TTTTTGGTTTTTCTCCGGTACCGGGAACCGAACTCATGACCTTGCGCTTGCCAGGCAGGCGCTTTTGCCACTGAGCTAAATCCCCAGCCCCCAGTGTTCCTTATTCTCTATCACCTTTTTCGCTTTATTTTCTTAACAGTAAAATATAATCTCCTTATTTAATTTTATATAATGTTTCATTCTGCTTATTTATTTCATTATTAAAAATATAGTGTGTATTTATTAGCATGTTTTTGTGTTCTCTACTACAGTGTAACCCCATGAGGAGACACTTTCTGTTATTGTGGTTATAATAGAATTCTACTTACAGATGGTAGGGAATTAATAATATTCATTGAGTGGATACTGAATAAGCAGTAGTTGTTAGTGCTCAGAATAGAATGACTCTTGTGGTTGAAAAGAACAGGGCATAGTTTTGGGAGCAGATGCCTAAAGTGACATAGAGATCATGGCCATGAAGTGAAGAGATTCCTCCAAGTCAAGACCTTAGAAATTCATTTATTCAGATATGATTTATCAAGCACCAAACTCATACATTATAAATGAATGATATGGTAATATTCAAGGCATTGCCTCTGACCTTGTATTCTAGGGAAGAAGACAAGAGGTGAAATAAATGCAAAATATAATAGGTGCCTTTTATCCCCATTTACAAAACATGTTCTGTAGGAAGGACAGTTTTGCACCAAATGGCAATGTTTCCTTTTTGTTTAGATCCAGAAACTGGAGAGAATATCTAATTCTGAGGGTAGGGAGAGGATGGATGTATACTAGGATTTATTAACCACAAAAGATGAAAACTGGTAAATCAACTCTCTAATTTTAGATACAGTTGTTTCCAAATAGACCACACTGCTGCTCAGCACTGGTTTTCTCTTAGTGAAAGTGTCAGTGATAGGGCTAGCATGGGAATGAACTGCTGCACACTCAAGTCTTTCTGGGGAAAGGCTCTTCATCTATCTTTAATGGGTGTTCTAACCATCACAGACTTAGGATGCAGAACTTGTCCTAGTGTGAAAATTTGTATTTGGGAAGGCAACTGTCAAAAGGAAAGAAAAATCACTATTTTGGGAAGCCCATAAAGCCAGAATAAAAATGGAAGTAAATATGAATGTGAATTCATATTTTCCAAATTAAGTGCGACTTTTTCCTTGTCTGTATGTACATTACGTCTTATTTTGCCCCCTATGCTAGTCATGTATAGACTTGCCTTTTAAACCCTAATTATAAACTGTCTCCTATCTTGAGAGCTGGGGTATAATCTAAGCATTCTTCAAATATGCATCTCTAAGCAAAGTGCATTGCATTTAAAAGATAAAAATTATTTACTAAAATGGTTTATATTTATGAAAGAGCATTTGTCAGAATTCTTCAGTGCTTCTTGACTTAGAATTTTCACCCTCTGCCATATTCAATTAAAGTGAAAAAAGTAAGATGAAACCTCTTCTTATCCCTTAGAAACCTCTTTTTTTCATGGATAATTCATGTATAAGTTTTTATAAGATTCATTTTTTTGTGATTCTGACTGCCAGCTTCCATGCTAAATTAAGCAAAGCGCTGTCCTGCTGTGCATATCTGAGTTGCAGGTGCAGGGTGGAGTGCTTAAGTGAATGTAAGGGAATTGGTCATGCCTGTGGGTTATATGAAGTGTACGTGCTTTCCTACTGGATTTGAAATATGATGTAATGACACTCAATTAAGAATGCAAATTTTGCTATGCAAGTTCAAAAAAATTTAGATAACTCTTTCAGGAAAACTAAATTTACAGGAGCATAATCCACAAGGAACAGATACCTTCTTTCACTTGCCTTGTAACTTGTTTTCTTTAATAAATATTATCTCTGGAATTATAAGTGATACAAATCCTATTGCCCATTTTAAATACTATTATATATGAAAGTATTAAGCGAAAAATTATGGTACTCTTTGATGAAGATATTCTCAGAATGTCTAGATATGGTATTAGGTATAGTCATCTATATAAATAGTTCTAACAGTGGTGACTATGATGATACTATTGACGTGTAATGAAATGTTCATTAGTATGCTGTACCTTGTGGAATACGTTAGGAAACCTCTCAGTGGATGCTTGAAACATTGATAGTGCACAGCTCTACATATGGTAGTTTCCTACATGTTCATATCTATGATAAAATTAAGTTTATAAATTATGATAAGAAAAAGATTAGCAATAACAAATAATAATGAAATAGAACTTCACCACAATATACAGTACTGTTATAGAAGATATGAAAATGCTTTCTCTCTCTCTCACATTGTGCTATAATCACCCTTCTTCTTGTAATGACGTGAGGTTGACTACAAGTAGTGAAACTGTAGAACTGTAGAAAGCAAATCTAGGAATAAGAAAGGACTATGAGCTATGGAAGTTAATACCAGTGTTGTATGAATTTAAGTATCTTAAATATTGTTAAAGACATTAGTAGGGAAAAAATTTTTAACAATAATGTTCCAAAATGTTAGTTACAGATAATTTAAATAAGAATACATATTAAACAATTATTCATTCAAATTAGCAGCCAAGATAATTAATGACCATAAAAAATGAGGAGAGTGGAAAGTGGGTACAGTTACCCAAGTTTTCTGTTAGAATTTAACAGATGATCCGGTTTCACAATTGTTAATAAAATCCAAACTTTGCTAGCTACTTATTACACATTTGTAGGATAGTTATGAACTTGCCTAAATGGAGGTTAGAAATATTTGGTACTTTGCCCAGCAGCCTAAACTTGGGTTTTTAACTGACTTTGTTGATTCTGTGGTTGTCATACCCCTTGGAAGATAGAGAAGACAATAGATACATTTCTCAATCCCATCGTCAACAACTTCAATTTTGTATACAGTTTATAGCTTCTGAGCTGTGTGACTAATTACTGTCTGGTACCTCCATGCATGGGAAAGAGCTACTTAGAGTTCTCCTTGTATATTTTTGCATACACAGAAATTTCTGAGTTAGTGTAATCAAACAGAGAAGCCCCAGACCTATAGACATCTTGAAATTAATGTTGACAGTATTGACAGTTAAAAATGATGTGTAAAAATGCGGAATCATTAAGCAGAGACCATTTGCAAAATTTGGGCTTGCACACAGAAGGGAAGAGATAAGTATCTAAAAAAAGCTGAGCATGATAAGATTGCATTACTGCCAATATAATAGAGGCTGATGTTTTAACATTTGAGGATGGTATTAAAGCAGTTATTTTTCCTCGGATTTTTCTTGAGATTAAAAAATTAGTGAAATAATATGATTATCCTTACTGGATAACTCATTTATTTATTTTTCAATTTCATAGGCCATTATTGTTGGCTGTTTATTTTTTATTTTTTTAGATTGTTGGCTGTTTGAACAATGACAGTATTCTTGGGTTGATGGTAGTCGTGGTAATGTCTACGAAAATTTTGAGCACAGTTTTTGATCATGTTATTTTTGGCTTAAAGTTTTTGAAAGCTTCACACAGACACATTTTGATAATAGTTTGTAAGTGCCTAGTGCAGAAATGTCGAAGTTAATAACCTAGAAGTCTTAAAGTGCTATCAAAGTCAAATTGCTTATGAAAATGCAACTCTTGTGTGGTTTTTTTTTGACAATTTGCCCTACAAAATGATTTAACTTAGTTGAAACAAATGAAGATAACTGAATAAAGATATTTTCTATCGTACTTCCAAAATTAGAATTGCAAATTTGTTTTGTTATACATCTTTGAATTACTAGACTGTTCCAATTTTCATCTGTATTGTTGCAGAATAGATCATAGATTATCAAGGGTGCACATTATTCACACACATCCATCCACACAAAAACACATTTGTCATATATTTCCAATTTTAAATCAACAATGTGGAATTCAGCATAATAAGAGTAGCTGTAGCCTTTTACTTGCTATTTGTCCCATATAGGATATAGCTGCAGTAGGTGATCCTATTCATACATAGTACCAACACTTTCTAAACCATATGTGCCTTGTATTAAGTACATCCATCAAAAAACAAATACTATTTGTCTATATCCTACCTTTTGAAATTTCTTATAGAAATATGCCAATGATTATTCTTATGTGTACTCAGCATTAGTTGGGACATATTCTTACTCAGGAAATATTAGAAAAAAAGTATTCAAATAGTATTTGGGTGATATTTTTGCCTTTCTATTTCAATTTCTCAATAAAGCTATTTCTGCACATGGGTACATGTAATAATTATGTGTACTTTCACAGATACTCAAGGAGACACTAGTTCATGGGTGAGTTTGTCTCTCTAGAATGAAAGTTCAAAGCAGATACCATTACACCGAGATATGGACTTATTGGGAGAAGCCAACCTTATCAGAAATTGACTTTTATTATTTATGTTATTATTGGCAAAAATACACTAGATTTTTATTTTACTCTGTAGTAAAGATTATTGTTAGTACTTTTGATAAGAGTGTATTTCATTATGCTTTACTAGAAATAAATTAAACTCACCATTTAAGTATTTGAATTCAAAGTATTCTCTGCTGTTCTATATTTTAATTGAGTTTCTGCTTCTTTATTCAATGTTCAAGAGTTTTCTCAGGACATTTAGCATGTAATAGCCAATAAAGATAAAATGATTTATACTATACAATTTTCTAAGATATAGACAAAGTAGACTTTCCCTTTTAAAATAAATGCTTCATTAAGATTCACCATTGTAATGCCACATCACTTCTTTCTATATCACATTTTATGTTATTATTTTTCTAATTCATAATGGAAAATTGATACTGGTTTTAATTATTGCTACTTTATTAAAATGAATAATATGAATTCATTTAATATTATTTTAAATAACATTTTGTAAGTTTTATTGTGTCATTATGTTCCAACATTCAGTTTATGAGATGTCAGTGAAACTGAAAAATATAAATTATTAACATCACTGTAGTGTTTTCATCACTTTTGAGATGTATAAACTTAGAAATTATATGATTTATTGTAAGAGCATTATAATCAATTCATTTAGCTAAAAACTGACAAGTTCACATGTAAATAATAAAAACAAAACAAGAAAATGCAATCAGTTTTCTTCCAAAGCAAATTAAAGTACATAGATAATTACAAGCATTAAGGGCATGACTTCAGGCTTGCTTTCAAGTCTTATATCCAAAGAATGGAGGAAGATAAGAGTACACAGAATAAAGTAGGACAGGGCTGAAATAAAAATAACACTAGGTCCAATAGGTTGTTCTTTTGTCTTTTCAAAATATTTTATTATAGAAAATTTCACACGTATCCTCCAGAGTGATCCATCTATATCTCTCTGATGGGTGCTCCATCATTTTTATTCATTGTTCTATTTTCTGCTTTATTTGGTTTTATTTTTATAATTATTTTAATTTTATTTATTTAGGTGACAAGAGTAGATCCTAGAACCTTGCACATGGTAAACTCAAGGTAAGCCCTTAGCTCCCCTCTACTGTTTATTTTTAAATAAATAAAAGAAGTTACCACCTCAGTCTTTTCATCTAGAGCATGAGACCGAGAATAGTTCAAGCCTCCTGGGTCTGACATGGGGTTTGTTTTACCATGCATAAAATGGTTTTCTTTCCCTCTTCATCTGCCCTTGTTCCCATTTTCATTGGAAAAATTTTTTCCATTTCCCAATATCTATTACACAATTTTTCCCCTATTTACACTTTTGGTTTTTCACACAAGACAAACAGTGTGGTATTTAAACATGTGTGTCTCATTTATTTCACTTAAGAGTATGATCTCAAAGTGCATCTATTTTCCTAGAAATGTCTCAAGCTTATTTATGGAAGAGCAGTTCTCCACTGTATACAGCAAAATAATAAAAAAAAAAATGCATCTTTACTCATTCATAGATTGATGGGCATTTAGGCTGTTTCAAAAAGTTAGCTATTACAAACTGTGCCACTATAAACATGAGTGTGCATATATTGCTGTGGTATGATGCTGTTATTTCTTTGGGGAAGGCATCAAGACGGGGAATAGCAGGATCAAATAGAACCTCTAGTTTTAGTTTTATGAGGAATGTTCACTCAGATTTCCACAGTGGTTAAACAGGGTCTGAGCTTTTTGAGTTCTTTATGTATTCTACATATTAGCCCTTTGTGTCAGGGACAGTAGGCGAAAATTATTTCCCGCTTTATGGTCTGTCTCTTCATTCAGTTTGTGGAGGTTTTTACTGTGCTAAAGCTTTATAATAAGATGCGATCCCAGTTGTGGATTTTTTGTGATAGTTCCTGTGTGACCTGGATTTTGTTCATAAAGTCTCTGCCTTACATCTATGCTTTTAAGAGTTCTACCTATTTTATCTTCCAGGAGAGTCAGTATTTCTCTTTTAATACTTAGATCTTTGATCCGTTTCGATTTTAATTTAATGCATGGTGAAAGACATGGGTCTAGTTTTAATTCTCGGCATGTGGAAAGCCAGTTAGTTTTTCCAGCATCTCTTATTAAAGAGGCTGTATTTCTTCAGTGAATGTGTTTGGCTCCTTTGTCACAGATAATGTAGTTGAATATGTTTAGATTTGTTTTTTGTATCTTCTAATGTAATCCTCAGGTCTGGTGTTATTTTTGTTGTTGTTGTTGTTTTTTACTAGTACTATTTTTTTTAAAACAGTAGCTTTGTAGTATACTTTCAAGCCAAGCATTATGATGCCCCCTGCTTTATCTTTGGTGTCCAGAAATGATTTTGCTATTCTATGTCTCTTCTGGTTCCAAATGAATTTTAGGATTATTTCCTCTAATTCTGTGAGGAATGCTATTGGTGTTTTGATCAGGATTACATTAAATCTGTATAATAACTTTATCTAAATTGGTTCTTCCTACCCAAGAGTAAGGGATATCTTTCCATTTTCTGACATCCTCTTTGATCTCCTTTTCCAGAGCACTGTGGCTTTCAGAGTACTGTATTATAGTACTACAATACTAAAGATCTTTTCCTTTCAATGTTAGATTGATATTTAGGTATTTAATTTTTTAGATGCTATTGTGAAAGGTGTTGTTTGCCTAATTTCTCTCTCAGTGAGTTTGCTATTTGTTTAGAGAAATGCAATTAATTTTTTTAAATTTTAAAGATAAAAGAATGAAAATATGTTAAGAAAAATCAGACATGAACAAAACAACATAAAAACAATAAAAGCAATACAGAATTTCTGACAAGGTGATAAATTAACAATGTTTGCTGTATTACCTATTGTTATCTTCAAAGTGGTTACTCAGTTAAACAAATATAGTCATGTAAGACTGATAAAGCAATTACACATTAACTGTTCCTTTCCCTAAAGCAACAGAAATTAGTAGTACAATTATCTCAGCTATCTTGTATGTACATATATACATATTTCTTCCCTTCTTTCTTTTCTCTTTTCCCTCATCCTACTTGTTCTATCTTTTTGAGTAGTTTCTTTCCCTCTCACAATATCTATTGTACCTTTTAGATTATATAACCTAATATCTATTATATTTTACTCACTAGATTTTATTTACTCTTTTAGGTTCTTACACTAGTGAGACAATACAGTATTTACACATGCAGGTCTGGTTTATTTCACTTATGAGTATGGTCTCAAGTTGCATCCATTTACCTCTAAAAGCCTTGAGTTTGTCTTTGTTTATAGTTGAATAATATTTCCTTATATAAAAATACTACATCTTTTTTATCCATTCATCAGTTGATGGGTATTTGGGTTGCTTTTTGAGTGTTAAACTTGTATCCAGCTACATGACTGAATTTGGTTATTAAATCAGTAATTCTTTTGGTGTAGTTTTGGAAGTCTTCTATGTAGAATACCTTATTTTCTGGAAATAATGATAATTTAACTTGTTCCTTTCTTATCTTTATTACTGTTATTTCTTGTTCTTGTCTGGCTTAGATCTTTGATCCATTTCGATTTTAATTTAATGCATGGTGAAAGACATGGGTCTAGTTTTAATTCTCGGCATGTGGAAAGCCAGTTAGTTTTTTTAGGCAAACAACACCTTATTTTCTGGAAATAATGATAATTTAACTTGTTCCTTTCTTATCTTTATTACTGTTATTTCTTGTTCTTGTCTAATTGCTCTGGCTGATATTTCCAGAACTATATTGAATAGGAGTGGTGATAGTGGACATCTTTGTGTTGTTCCTGTTTTAGAGGGAAAGCTTTCAGCTTTTATCCATTTAGTATGATCTTGGCTATTGGTTTGTCATAGGTGGCTTTTATCAGATTGAGATAAAGAGCATCGGTTCCAGTTCTCTGTCGGGTTTTTGTCATAAAATGGTGTTGGACTTTGTCAAATAATTTTTCTGTCTGTTGAGATGGTCACGTGGTTTTGTCCTCGGCTCTGTTGATGTAGTGTATTACATTTATTGATTTAAATATGTTGAACTATCCCTGGGATGAATCCTTCTTGTTCATGGTGTATAATCTTCTTGATGATTTGTTGGATCCTATTTGATAGTATATTATTGAGGAATTTTGCAGCTCTGTTCATGAGAGTGATAGGCCTGTAGTTCTCTTTGCTATTTTGATCCTTCTCTGGTTTTGCTATCAGGGTAATGCTTGCTTGCAGGAATGACTGTGGGAATACTGCTTCCCTTTTAATTTCATTAAAGAATTTGAGAAGAAATGGTATTAGGTTTTCTCTAAATGTTTTCTAGAATTCAGCAGTGAATCCATCATGGCCTCTGCTTGTCTTTGCTGGTAGGTTTTTAATTACATTGTCAACTTTATTGACTGATGTGGTTTATTTAGAATTTTTATATCTTCTTGATTTAGCTTTGTTAATTCATAGGTATCTAGGAATTTGTTCATTTCTTCTGTGTTTTCTGTCTTATTAGAATACAGGTTCATTAAGTACATATTGATGATCTACTATATTTCTATAGGATTTGTTGTGATTTCATCCTTTTCATTTCCAATTGTATGGATTTTTCTTTTTTTTTTTTTTGATAAGGTTGGGTAGGGGTTTGTAAATTTATTTAATCTTTCAAAGAACCAGTTCTTTGTTTCTTTGATTCTTTGTATTTCTTCATACTCTCAATTGCATTAATTTCTCCTCTGATCTTTATAATTTCATCCCTGTGGGTGTGACTTGCTCTTCTTTTTCCAGAAGTTTGAGGTTCAATGTTAGGTTATTTATTTGAGCTTGCTCTGTTTTTGTGATGGGAAAGATCACTGTTATAAATTTTTCTTGTGGGACTATTTTCATTCAGCCCCATAAATTCTGGTATGTTGTACTGTCATTATTGTTTAATTGTAGATAATATTTAATTTCTTCACTGACTCATTGTTTGCTTGGGAGGGTGTTATTCAATTTCCAGGTGTTTAATATGTTTTTGTGGTTTCTTTGGCTATTGATTTTCAATTTCATTGCACTATGTCCTGATAATATGCATGGGATAATTTCAATCATTTAGATTTACTTCAGCATGTTTTATGAGGTAGTATGTGGTCTGTTTTGGAGAACATCCCACGTGCAGCTGAGAAGAATGTGTATTCTGATGTTGTGAGGTGGAACATTCTGCAGACAGGTATTAAGTTTATTTTTTTAAAAGTTTGGTTTTACTCTTGTGTTTTATTGTTGATTTTTGTCTAGTTGATCTGTCTACTTGTAATAGCACGTTATTGAGTTTCTTCATTACAAATTATTAGTGCATATTTGAGTTTTCACATCTATTAATATTTGTTTTGTATAATTCAGTGTGCTGGTATTCGGTACATATATATTTATGACTATTATCTCTTCCTCTTCGAGTGTTCCTCTTCAATTTTTAAAATCTACTTGCTGTAGAGTTACTAAGCACGTCTTTCATTATGGTCACCACCTCTGCAGTTATCTGAAAAATTATTTCTGATTTGAGTTTTTCTAGAGCCTCATTCATTTGTCTTGTCTTCCACTGTTACCACTTCAGGGTGTCCAGATGTGTGGCTTTCAAACTGTTCCACCTCATTGACCCCTGGGTTTGCCTTGGTGAGCTAAAAGTTTTGGGTTGCATTTTGATTAAGGATCTTCTCATTTTCTATTTCTTTTCTTTTTCTTTTCTTTTTTTTTTTTTTTTTTGTCTTTTTGAGACGGGGTCTCACTATGAAGTTCAGACTGGCCTTGAGCTCACTTTGTAGCCCAGGCTGGTTTCACACTTTCAATGATCCTCCGGCCTCAGCCTCCAGTATTTCTTTTATTTTAATTCCTGGGTTTATGCTGGTAAATTTCTTATGGCAAGTACCTTTATTGCTAGTATTTAGTTCCCTTAGGAAATGAATACTCAGAAATGACTACCAGGTATAGCTGGTTTTTGTGTTTTCAATCTGTAGCAAGATCTTACTTCTTCAATTTATTGCTGATAATAAGTTGCTACCTATTTTGCCCACCTTCTGTTTCTTCTGCACTGGCTTATAGTATTGTTATGACCCTTATACAATCTCAGTCTTGGCCTATCAGTAATAACAACTGATTAGAACAACTGTCACTCTTTATGAAGCAATTTAATGAAAACATTTGTTTTATGACTTTTTAAAATTCAGTGATATATTTAACATCTCTGTACATGGATTCTTATGAACATAATTACACTACTCTGATTTAAGGATTAAAGCCTGACATTAATTTAAAATATAATTAAAAAGTACAAGCTGTCCTCAAACTAATTATCCCAATTAAAAACCTAGACACTCAAAAAAAAAAAAAAACCTAGACACTCACTGCCACTTGCTAATATCAAAACATTACTCCATCAATTGAAAGGTGTGCACTGGCTCAAATAAAAATTATATTTTCCTAATTAGGAATGTTTAAAAGGAAAGTCTACCATCTACTAACACTTTTGCTGGGATAATAGATATAAACAAAGATGATTATGGCCAAACTATATTGTCACCATAGTTAGAACTAAATTTCTCAAAGTCAAATCTCATCATTTTGGTCAAATGATTATTTTTAATAATTTTCCATCAGTAAAGTCCAAATTTTATATCTAAAGTGTGTAGTGCTCTGTGGCTTGATCCTCCCTATCTGCCCTCCCTCATTTCCACTTACTCCTCTGATTCCAAGTGATGGTCACTGTCTTCCTAGGCCTCTCTGCCCTGCTGATTACCCCTGTGCCTTGTGCTCCCTACCTGCCTTCCGATTTACCAATCTACACCCTGTATTTCAATAAAAGCTACAACACATTTCTGCTTCCTTTGTGTTTTCCAAGACTTTCTTATGGAAATTGAACTTCTTATTCTATTATACTTTACCTGTTAGAACTTTTCCACTTTTATATTTTTCTCTTTAACATTTTTCAGGGCGCAGCAGTGCACAATTAAGGTAATGGACATTGAACTTGAAAACGAGCTCTGCAGTTTGCATGTGGGACAAGTTATGAATGATTCATAATTTAGATTCCTAATAAGTAAAACAAAGTCAATAGTTTTTATGTCCCAGGATTTGTATGAGGACTAAATAACATACTTAGAAATAATCCCTAATATATGTAATTACTACGTATTTGTAAATGAGAAGTTTCATCTTAAATATGACCCAAAAGTTGGGCTTTGGCTTTTCTAAAATTTTATGCTGGTCACACAGTAAAGAAACTAGGCATGTCTTTTACTCTTCCTTATGAATTAGCTCATGGCTCAGCAGAGTAGAGAGTTAAAAGTTTAATCCTGATGTTCATGTAGGACAGTGTCTTGGATCTGACATTAGCTCTGTACCTGTTTTACCTTATTCAGACCACTGTTTGCTTTCCTACACTCTAAAATGTAATTTGCCTACTTTGAGGGTTATTAAAATGTGACATATTAAATGCCTAACATAACACCTGGCAAAACTTGGAAATATCAACTACTGACATTGCAGAAAAAGAAAGAAATAAAGACAAATTTTAAAACTATTGATACTAGAAACACAATAATTCTAGGTCAGCAGGTGAGAAACTACTGCAGAATTTTCTTACAGTAATTAACAAACCAACAAATATATAAAACATTTTCATTGCCTGAATAGCGAAACTATAAGTTCATATAAAGTAGCAATTGATAATATTTGTAATGTTATGAAGCAAAATGTAGTGATTAAATAGTAGAAATTATTCACATGTACTTTTTCAAATTAATCCAGTAATGAGGAATTTCCTCTTAATTATTTGGATATCTTCAAATAATACATTCAAAAAAAAATTCTGGATGATACTTCACAATAATTCCTTAAATAAATTTCACCTTTTCCTAATACCATAAGAAATTTAAATAAATTGTCCTTCTTTCATGCCATGTATTTGTGGTGATGTGTTTCTTAGATGCATATTGTGCTATTATTGTGAACATAAAAATATGCTTCTTCAGAGTAAGGAATTAATTTTAGCAATGTATATTTTGAAAATTTTGTATTTTAATATAATTTAAACTTGGGTATTTGTATGTTTTAACGACATACTTTAACAATTATAAGTGTAAAAAGTTGGTTTTCTTATAAATATCAATGATGTATTACATATAAAAGATTTCTAGGGACCGGAAATTTAACTCTGAGAGAAGGTGCCTGCCTGGCAAGAGTGAGCCCCTGGGTTTGATTCCCGGTTCTAAAAAGAAAATTTTTTTCAAACTATTCTAATTATTTGAAAGAAATTCCTGAAATAAAAAGCTATAAAAATATTTGGATATGGGATAGAATAAAAATACTATATTGAGGAATATCTAAAATTTTCCTCAATTCCTTGATTATTTTCAGATAACATTATGATGGGGAGATTCATTCAAGCTACTAGAGTACCTTATTTTATTTATTTTAATTGCTGTAATCACGATAGACTTTTGAATTGTTTCCAACTTGGGACTGTGAAATATATGGATACTATAAACTTTGTCATGTACATTTAATGCATATGTCTATTCATTCCTTCAGAGAATTCCTAGATCATAAATCATGTATCCCATAAGCCTCACAGATTTTGTCACATAGTTTTCCAAAGAAGTTGCAGTCATTCAATCACAATGCAGAATTTTATGAGTATCCAAGTGTTCTTATTGTCAGTATTTTTAGACATTTTTGAGGTTATTCAGTGACATAACCTTGACATTGAAATTTAACTTTCTTTTTTAAAATTAAGTTTATTGGCACATTTTAGATATGCATAATGATCACATTTATCATATGGATTTGTACCTGTACATGATATATCGTGATTCTCCTATTTTTTTCTGTTCCCCTTTCTTCTCTTCAGCTCTTCTTCCCCTCTTTATTTACAAAAGCTTTGTTTCCATTTTTTCTTCTCATTGCTTTTCTTTTCCATCCTTTTGCCCTCTCTCTCCATAGTTCCCCTTCCTGTTTGAATATTTTCTTCCTATTTAACAATATGTTTTACACATTTTGGTTCTTACACGTTCAGTTTCTCACACCAAAGAAATAATGTGATAGTCACACATATGCCTAATTTATTTCACTTGAGAGTATGGTCTCATGATACATCAATTTAGCTAGAAATGTCTGAAGTTTATACTTCTTCACGGCTGAGTAGCACTCTATTGCATAAAAAATACTCCACATTTTCTTTACCCATTCATCAGTTGATGGACACTTGGACTGTTTCAAAGCTTTGACTATTACAAACTGTGCTGCTATAAACAGTTTGGGTGTGGATATACGGCTGCTATGATGCTTTTAATTCTTTCAGGAAGTTAGCAAGAAATGGAATAGCTAGGTGAAACTAATCCTCTAGTTTTAATTTTTTGAGAAAGTTCAGTGGTTCCACAGTGGTTCCACCAGTCTACATTCTCACCAACAGTGGAGAAGGGTTTCTTTTCTCTATAGCCCTTCCAGCATTTGTTATTGATTAATTTCCTGGTAATAGCCATTCTCTCTGGAGTGAGATGGAGCCTCATCAAAATCATTCCTGGACACAAGATGTTGGGACTGTGAAATACATGGACTGTGGTTAATGACTTGGGACTGTGAAATATATGGATGTTATAAACTTTGTCATGTACATTTAATGTGTATGTCTATTCATTCCTTCAGAGAATTCCTTGATCATAAATCATGTATACCATAAGCCTCACAGATTGTGTCACATAGTTTTTGTGATTTTGTCACATCCATGTATTTCATGGTCTCTAATACCAAAACTAGAGAAGGATCCAACCACAAAAGGAAACTATTGCCTGATCACCCTCATAAAGATAGACACAGAAATCCTCAATAAAATACAGCTAAGCAGGATCCAACAAATCATCAAGAAGATTATACACTATGACTGAATAGGATTTACCCCAGGGATGCTGGCATGGTTCAACATAAGTGAATAAATAAAGACAATATGCTATATCAACAGAGCCAAAGACAAAAATCACATGATCATCTCAATAAATGCTGAAAAATCATTTGACAAAGTCCAACACTCTTTCATGATAAAAATCCTATAGATTACTATTTTCTAGTCTTATTATTTTTGTTTAAATCTGGGCATGATTTACTCAGTAATAGAAAATGAAATAAATAAATCTTTAGGTAACAGGTTACTATGGGTATGAGTTGGGTTTACTCAATGTTAGCTGTAGCTGTACAGTCTGACACTTTAAATTCCATTGGTGACCTTGACTTGGCCCTTCTCTCATCTTTGGGTTTCTCCAGGAACACCTCTTTTCATAGATTTTTACCTACAAGTTTTTTTTTTCTTTTTTTTTTTGAGGTACTGGGGATTGAACTCAAGACCTTGAACTTGCCAAGCAGGTGCTTGTACCACTGAACTATATCCCTAGCCCTCTACAAGTTTTTTTTTAAAATATGCAATCCACTGCTTTTATACTGCAGTGTGATAAGGTTTGGATCAAGGTTTCACGATCTTGTGATTAAATCTCAGTCTTTTAAAAAAGAGACTGTGCAGCTTGCCTTGGAATTTAAAATGTTATTATTGTCTCACTGTGTGTGGAAAATTAGAAGAAAATTAGAGGGGTCCAGAAAGCAATATTCTTCCCCAAGGTGAAATAGGGCTCTGCTAGTATTTTTCCCCCTGGAGAATAGGCTATTAGTGCAGGTTCTGAGAGTACTTCTCAATAACTACTTTTCCCTCCATCTTCAACATCAGGGGAATTTCTTGGCTTTTTAAGTATGAGAGCTTGACGAAGATTCTGGAGAATTCTAGGAACCGATGAATTACCAAGGCCTATGTGAGACTGAGACACAAGGGATACTTTAATGTCAGGTGAGTTTATAACTCATCTTCCAATCGTTTAACTTTTTCTTTCTTACAGTTTATAGCTCTCATACCTTCTGCTTTGGACAATTGAATTTCATAAATAATTTTTTTTGGAATTTTCTGAATTCCAGACTTAGGAATAATGTGTCTTGTAACCTGTTTGTTGATAGGTTCAAGATAAGTCGTTCATTTTCATATGGTTTACTTGTTTTCTTGTAATGACAGGAATCACAACTTCTAATTTCCTCACGTCACAGCTGAAATAGGACATTGATTGGTTTGTATTACTGGTTAAATAGACTATACCATTTTTAAAACATTTATAGAACTCCCTATACCAATATACAAAATATGGCACAGTTATCCCAAGAAACATGTACGTAGTTATACGGCAATCAGTCCTATTTTAAATTCTAACCTGCACCCCATTTTAACCACAGCCAACCAACACACAACATCACAATAATTTCTAGGTAAGATTTTGGTTCTTTAAATCCCTCTGTAAGTTATGGTCTACTTCTTACATGACGTGAGTTTAAAGTGTTCTTATTGTCTCACTTTGTGCGGTACAGGAAATTTACAGGAGTCCAGAAAATAATACTCTTATGTTTTGTATATCATTAATACATACTAAATTCTGACTGAAATGTGATTATTTCTTCAGTATGTACTTTGGTCTATTTTATTTTAAAAATTTTATACCGTGAAGTATATAAATTTCCTTCTGAATTGCATATTAATCATTATGCACATATATCACTGCAGATTTAATTATTATATTTAATTACTATATATTATTAAAACAATCTGGAATAGGCCACCCTAAAAGCCATTGATTTACCATACTTAAGTATGTTCATGAAAATGAAATACTGATTTTTTTATACACTAGTGAAAAGAAACAAAACATTGTTATAAAGGGCATGTGATAAAATTAATTGAAGTAATAATAAAGCCACATATTTCCTAAGATAAAACATTTCACAACTCCAAATAATGTGTGGAATAGATTGCATTACTTTCTTATGTATAGTATCAAGAGCTGTCTCTAAGGAACTTTCTAAAAAAGTTTCTGTTAATATCTCACTTAAGTACTATGAGAGATAAGTCCCATTACTATTTACTCCACTTAAAATGTATAAAAGATCATTTTAAATACAAGAAATTGGTATTACCATAGTAAAATACATACTTCATAACAAATCCAGCATGTTCAGTGGCATAATGTTAGAAATCCTCTCCATTATAACCAATAAAATGATAAAGCTCCAAAACACCATACTACTTTAATTCTAGTTGTATACAGTAATTATAAGAGAGAAAGTAATGAGGTGCAAAGAGGTACTTCCATCATAGGTTGCAGGTCATATGACTGTATATTGGTTCTAAAACAATATCTAGAAACAAATGTGCTGCAAAATTATCTGGGAGATGTTAAAATATAATGATAGCTTCAGTTTACATCAGCTCAAAGAGAAAGATCTTTAGGGTACAGTTTCTGGTATTTCTTGATGTTATTGCCCTTTCTTATTTTTTGTTTCTTATCTACTACTTTGGTCCTTATGGAAGCAGAAAATTGATAATTATCATTCTAGAAGATTATGAAGACCAAAAACAAAGACAGTTAAATTGTTCTGCCAAGTACTGTCAAGCTTTTGATGTTTTATGTTACATCACTTAAAGAATATTGGCAAATAAATGAGAGAAATGAATTAGCATCATTTGTAAATCACTTAAGACAGAATAATTTACCTATGTTTTGCTGTTTGACATCAGGATCAAATTACTAAGTGTCTCAAAGCTTCATTAAAATGCTTTCATTTTCTGTTATAGAACTTAAATTTTATTATTCAACATCTACATTAATATTTTAAGCTACTTGAAATTTAATATTTATATTGTTGATCCTATTGATTTATCAGTGCTAATACCAAAATTTTAATGCCAAACAAATAGTATGTATTTTAAAGTCCATTTTAACGCTGCCACATAATATTTCTAAGATCTGTGAAACTATAATTTCATATGCTATAATTATATTTACTCCACAAAAGATGTCCTGTCAAGCCAAAACCAAGTAAATTTGAGTTATATTTTAATCTCCATTTTTTATTTTATGTTTGAAGAACTGATTGTGAATAGATATTAATACTATTTTCATTCCCATTATCTATCATAAACATTCTTTGTTTATGCACTGTGCATTCAAGCTGTATAAAAGTTCATTAGGATAAGATAATTTGTAAAGGAACAGCAATGATTTTGCAGAAAAGTTCTTTTATCAAAGAAATTTCAAAATAATATGGAATTCCAAGACTGTCTTTAGACTTTAGAAATCAGTTTTGCAAAAGTTTTAAGGTTTATGTAACATATTTGGAGAAAAAATTTCTTTTTAAAAACTACTTATATAATGAATAGTTCAAAACTGCATTTGGAACTATAGCTAGGATTCTATGTACATTAATTTGCTGAAAACTTATTCTATCATGCTGATTTTTTGTTTGGTTAGTAACACATTTATTGGATAACTGTATTCACATAACTGGAAATAACATAACATTGACATATCCACAAAAGAAATGCTTTAGGAATGTAAAAATTTTCTTAATGAGATTCTATTTCTCTACACTCAGAAAGTGAGGGAAAAAAATCTCTTCGATGAAATTTCACCCCAGAACCTTAGCTATAACTCGAGGAAAATTTTCCACCTCTCTAGAGTTCATGACGTAGGAGGAGAGTAGCTGCCGGGAGAATAGTTCCACTTCTTTTCCATCACTGTTGACAACCACATGTATCAGTCAACGGGAAGAGTTCACCAGAGAGAGGTAGGTGGAGTGGAAAATAGGCCCTTTTTCCTCTAATGTTAAGTTTTGGATCATTTTTTCTCCCTGCAAATATCATTCCCAAATACTACTCCATAAACCGCCTCAAAGTATTTCTTCATGGAAAGAAGTTATATGTATAAGAATACCAAGGGAAAACAAAGCATATGACCAAATATAAGAGAAAGTTAGGAAGCATGACGTAATAGTGGCTTTCGGTTAACACAAACATGACCAATGAAGGTAAATTAGGGTGAGGATCCCTTCTATTTTAAAAATATTACTGAATAATGTATTTTCATGTAGAATACATTGAATATTATATTTGTTACCAAATGAATCCAAGATTTAAAAAGTTACATAAACACAATATCTGAATATCACAGGCCATTTGTGATTCCTATTAAGATAAATTAAAAACAAATACTGATTTTGATGATACTTGGATAAGCTGTGCTGGCCAGTTTTTACATCAAAACCAAATCTAAATTGCATAGTCAAGGTATTTTGTAGATATAATTTTTACCTCTACAGTTATTTGACTTTATAACATAACAAGGGTGGTTCTCATCCAATCAGCTGAGAGCCTTAGGAACAACTGCGGTTTCATAGAACAGAAGGAATCCTGGCACAGATCTGTAATGAAATTTCTCCTGAGTTCCTAGCCTGCTGGTATGCCTTGCAGATTTAGGACATTCCAGTCTTCATGATCATGAGATAGTCACTTACAATAAATGTTACCTGGCTCCCTTTTTATTATCCTCTTTTTCCAGAGAATCTTCAGTTATACAGTATTATGGTTGTGTCTGAATGTCCTCCCAAAACCTCATGCAGTCATGGAGACTGGGTTTTTCAGAGGTATCTGAATCTACAGTTTATGACTGATTCATGGTCCAATGCTGGGATCGAGGGTATGAGTGCCACACCTGCCCTACAATGGGTACCCTGTGTACAATATAAGAGGTGGAAAGAAGAGATAGAAAATAAATGACTGCTGTTGGACCACAGAGAAGTACAGGCTGAGGGTAAGAAGAAGAATTGTTGGTAAACATGGGTTTGCTTCTAAACTGCTTCAAATGGCAGAACATTTGATAGTGACTGTTTTCACCATTCTGTGAATATACTAAAAACAACTGAGTCATACTTTTTATAAAGTTTATATTATATAAATTATCTATGTGAAGCTGTTAATAAAAGTGATAAACAAATTACAAAAAATGTGGAATTTACTAATTTAAAAATATAAAATTACAATAATATATTATAAAATCAGTAATAAAAACAGTGTAGTACTGACATAATGACAGATATATAGTTAAATGGAACTGAACAGAGAGTACAGAAATAAACACTCTAAAAAAGTCAAATAACTTTTGACAAAGCCAAGACCACACAATGGCTAAAGAACAATCTCTTTAACAGATGCATATTGTTGAGAAAACTAAACTTTTGCCCACATACGAAAGGAACTACATTCTTATCTATAGCAAATGAAAAATTAACTCAGTGAAAGACATAAACATAAAAGTCAGAACTATAAATCTTTTTGAGGAGAAACAGGAGAAAAGCCTCCATATGTTGGCTTTATTACTATCTGGAATATGACACCAAAAGCACATACAAAAAAGAAAAGAGGAAAAAATACATAAACTAAGACTTCATGAAAACTGAAAAAGAAGCAACACAGTGAAAAGATAGTCTACATAGTTGGAAGATATGTTTGCAAATCAAGTCTCTGAGAGGACTTAATATTCAGAATATATAGAGAATTTCTATAAATGAATTGCAATAAAACCAAAGAGTCCAATTTAAAAATAGCCAAGAGACTGAAACAAACCTTTCTCCAATGAATATATGCATGGTTTGTAACTGTATGTAAAGATACTCAATTGCTGGTAAGTGATGAGATACCAATTAAAATCACATTAATGATTATAATTCCAGCACACTGGAAGGTTGAGGCAGGAGGATCACAAGCTTGAGCAATATAGCAATTTAGACCCTGTCTCAAAATTTAAAAATGGAGATAAATGAATAGATATATAGTTCAGTGCAAAAGTCTAGTGTTCAATTCCCAGTACTGTAAAAAAAACAAAAGAACAAACCAATAATAAACAAAAAAAAACCCACACATAGACATTATCTCACACCCATTAGAATGAATGCTACTAAATACAAAAAAATAAACGTTGGTCCAGATCTGAAGCACTTAAGACCTTTCTGGGGCTGGGGATTTAGCTCAGCGGCAAAGCGCCTGCCTGGCAAGCGCAAGGTTGTGAGTTCGGTTCCCGGTACCTGAGAAAAACAAAACAAAAAAACAAACAAAAACCAAAACAAAGCACTTAAGACCTTTCTTCCCACTGTTGCTAAGAATGTAAAATGGTACAGTAGGTATGGAATATCATGCGATGGCTTCTCAATTGCATAAAAACAGGATAACGGTATCATCCAGTAATGCTGCTTCTGAGTATATTCCAAAGAATTAAAAGCAGAATATCAGAGATATTTGCAGCATTATTGTCAATAAGTAAAAAGAGATGACACAAATTTCAGTTGATAAGCAATTGTATAGAGAAAATGTGATCTATACAAACAATAGATTCTCATTTGGCTTTAAAACAAAAGTATATCCAGTCACATGATGAAATGTGGGTGCATAATGAGGACATAATTCCTGAGTGAAGTAAGCCAGTCACAAGAAGACAAATACTACGTGATCCGTCTCACATATCCAAAGTTGCGAGATGTGCAGTAGTACGACATAATGAGCGGCTGACAGAGTTTGCGGGGAGGAGGAACTGGGCAGCTGGAGTTCAATAGCCTTCAATTTGGAATATGGAAACACTCTAGAAATTTATCTTGTTCTTATGTGAGTACACTTCTCACTGATGAACTAATGACAGCAACAACAAAGATAAACTAATGAAAAATCACTACAAAAAATGGAAATTAGAGAAAAGAAAGTGAAAAAGCAAGTCATCTCCAATCAAGCACCCCTTTAGGAAATAATAATTGCATCTCAAGAAGACACAGCCTCGCAAGACCAGAGGACATGCGTACTTCACTTTATCCTAGGGAGCCTGAGGCTCAGAGACAGGACTTACCTAGCACCCTGGAGATTTGATGGCTGAGTTGGGACCAGAGCACAGGTATGTTGAATTTCAGATTAACGCAATATTGCTTTGTGTGCTATTCTCTGCAATTAAGTAAGAAATATACGAAGCCCAGAAATATAGAAACTCTAAGGAGACATAAAAAAAAAAAAAAGGAAAGCAGATTTTTCAGATATTTCATCACTGGGTAGATCTAACCCAAATTTGAGTGTTGATTTTCAGCAGGGTACACAATATTGTCATACTGTATGTTTACACAGTTGGGAGCCCTGTTTAAGAGGGAGATAAAATGACCAAACGAACACATTGTTGTTACCCATTCGCTGTTACTGGAAGCAGTCTAAGCAAGTATGAGATTCTGAAACACAGGTTTAATCTTCTCAACTAGACAGTTATTTCTGCACATTTTCAGGACCCAGATCTGGAATGTTACTCCAGAGAATGCCTCCAAAGCACACAGAGATCTGATCTCCATGTGAGGCAGACACTAAAAATAGGATAAGAGATCTTTTTAGACAGATTTATGCTACTACAACAAATACTTTATGTGAATTAAGGAGGCCCAACTATAGAGGACATTAAACACTAGGTAAAAGTAAGAGACAAAATCAACCTATTTGTGCACAAAAGCGAACACACCACATAGACACTTACACACACACACAAATACACCCTCACAGGCATACATGTATTTTCTTAATATCTAAATGAAATCAGTAAAACGTGCTATTAATGTGATGTTTTCAGTTTATTTTTGTGCAATAATTCGCCAAAGATGGACACATTACTCACCTTCTGTGAAATATCCTTTCTTCACTTCAAAAGGTACCTTAATGCCAACTTCAAAGGTCCTCGTCATAGTATGTGTCTTCTCAGATTTGGAAAGGAGATATTTATATATAAATATAAAGCTACTATGATCAAACTTGGCACATAGAAACTATTCAGGGACAGTTATCTAAGCTGGATATTCTGGTGCCCAGCAGGCATCCCAGCACTCTGGCAGGTTGAGGTGGAAAAGTCGCAAGTTTGAGCCACACCTGAGCACCTTAGTGACTTGGTGAGAAGCTATTGCAAAAGAAAACATTAAAAATTGGCTTAGGATGCAGCTCAGTGAAAAGGCCATGGGTTCAATTCTCACTGCCACGAGAAAAGTGGTATGTTAGTCAAGTAATTTTAATAGTATCATGATTTTGATAAAGATTTATTTTATTTATTTATTTATTTATTTTGGTTTTTCTCTGGTACTGGGAACCGAACTTATGACCTTGCACTTTCCAGGCAGGCGCTTTGCCACTGAGCTAAATCCCCAGCCCCTTGATAAAGATTTAAATTTGATCTTTTTGAGATAATTCACAATGAAGTTATGACTGAAACTAAACTAGGCCTACTCTAATTATTCAAGGACATATTCATATTTAAGTGACATAGTCAATATTTAATTTTATTTTTAAAGAGTTATATCTAAAAGATGCTCAAAGGGTTGATTATTTACTTTTTTCAGTCCATTTCTGTGTCAAGGGCAACTACAAGGCACTCATTAATCATGAATTCTCAGTTCAGTAAAATTTTCACCTTCCTTCTGTGTATTAGTTCTCTGGGTATGTCAGTTTACTTCATTATAGTAATCCTTTGTGCTCTTTATATGTATTCGATAACACTGGCATCAACATAAATAGTATAAATAATTTTAAAAGACAGCAAGCAAAAATGGAGTAACTTATTATAGTTCTCTTTAAGAAGACAGAGAAAATATATTGCAGTTATTTAAGAAATCAATATTGGCTTTTAAAAATCTATAATTTGTATATTAAGTTATTTATGATAGTGTCTTTGCCTGATGAAAGTTTAGTGTTTTGCATTCACCTGGAACTTACGGATCAGTGAATGATACAAGGTAATCATTCCACATTGAACCCTGAGTAAATCCACCAGAAAATGTGCCAATAGCTTAACTGCTATTATATTTTGCTTCTTATGTAAAATAGAATAAATTTCTTAAAAAACTCTTCAAAAATCAAACTTTAAAATGTTGAAACAAGCCAGACGTGGTGGTACATGCCACTCAGCACTCAGGAAGCTGATGCGGAGGGATTGCTGTGAGTTCCAGGCCGGCCTGAGCTACATAGCAAGACACTATCACAAAAACAAAAACTGTAAGAGGAAAAAAAAATTGAAACAACTTCAATCTACTGTTTATAATAAATAGTCACTAAGGGCCTAGTTACCTGGAGTCTGCCTTTATCTCTTCAAGAAGCTCTTATCATTGAAAATAGATTAGCGACTCATTTTCTGGATCTTTCTGAACATTCTTTCAGCATGTTTGATAACTCTTAAACACTGAAATTTGAAATTTTGAAAGATGTAATTGCTCTGATTCTTTTGGCCTCTTTCCTAACTCTCTTCTGTAACTATTTGGCCCTATTTTCAAGCTGTTGCTCTCCTGGGCAGAATCATCACTTCTTAGAAAAGTTCTGTGATGTAGTTAGTGGTAGTGGTAGTTACTAATGCACTGAGAGCAGAGCATGCATCTATCTATCATCTATCTATCTACTATCTAGTATCTATCTGTCTATCGTCATCTATCTATGCATCCATGTATCTATCCATCTATCTCTTAATGTAGAAAGCATGTCCTAATATTCTAACATGCTTATGTGTTAAGTATTTATTAAACATATTTCCCAACAGATAGAATTAATTCATTTAAAATATTTTTTAAAATTTACTTTATTATTTATGTTTCTAAAGTTTAAAATTGCATTTAGGGGAAAATCCAAACATCTTCACAGGTTTTTAAGCCTGAAAATAGCAGTCACTTGATTAGCGCCACACCTTGAACTCTTGTCTCACTTCATCCACTGTGATTTTCTTTTCTGTTCCTAAAATGTGTCACTATTCATTGAACACTAAGCTCACATTTTCTTGTGTGGAGAAGACTTGCCTCCATGCTTGTTGCCATATTGAATTCTTCTTACCATTTAGATTTCAATGTAGATGACATTTTTCAGAGGATCCTTTCCTGACAGCATAATTGAAATGAACTTTATACAACATTAATGCAATTTTTGAACACCTGTTTAAATTCTGCAATGTACCTCAATGGATTTCACAGTAATTCCTAAGATTAACAAAATGGGATAATATATCAGCTAATCAGTATTGAAATTTATTTTCTTATCTCCTCTAGTTTTCTCTCACACCTCCCTTTATTCCTGGTAGCCCCAGATGTTACACTTCCTTGAATTTTCTGAGGTTTCACCAAAATGGCTGAGGAATCCTACATTTAAATATGCAAAAAGCTTTCACAAGTATAATCACTGCAGGTCCAAAATTAATTATGATGGCTCAAAATGGAAACCAAAAAAATCCATCAACAGATGCACAAATTATAAATAATTATAAAATATGCACTACTCATTTATTTATATTAGTAGATTGAAAAATATCATTTCAGGTAAAATGTGATACTAAATATTACATATTTGAAGAATATATTTACATAAAAACAACTTAAAATGATAGAAATCACAGGTATGCTTTCCACTGCACGAATATAAAAAGGGCTATGCTCCGAGATGATGAAATTTCTTTAAACCTTAGTTAAGGCATTAATCAAATGACAGTGTGTATTTTTCAGTCCACATAGAGTTATAACTTTAAAATTTATTTCCAGTGAGAGAAATTTAATTCCTACCAAAAAGAAAAGAAAAAGAAAACAACCGATTACCTTTATTTTTATGTTTAGAATTTTATTTAATTTATTTATTTTTGTTTTTTATTTTATTTTATTATTTTATTTTATTTTGAGGCAGAGTTGCACTAAGCAGTTCAGGTTGACCTTGATCTCCCTTTGTAGCCCAGGCTGACCTTGAACTCCCAGCAATCCTCCTGCCTTGGCCTCTTGAGTGCTGGGATTACAGTCATGAACAGCATGTACTACCACGCCCCCTTTTTTTAGGCAAGGTAGAGTTAACATTTTGAAAAACGAAGAATAAAAGAAGCCCAGAGTTAGACAGTACTGTTTTCTATGAGAAGACAAAATCAGCTAATATTCACATGCCAAAGTTCTGGAAAAGAGAGCTCACAGAGAGAGAACCTTAGCAATCCTGAGAAGGTGATCCATTAATCTTAGAAAAGTGCAGATTAGCATATATTTGTGAGCAAACTGTCCAAAGCCAACAAAGAAAAACTACAAGATTTGAGAAACCTTCACTTGGTATTTACTGGGCCATTATAATACAGCACTGCACGTTCCCATGAGCTAGCACTGAAAATTTTATAGCCCAGGATGTTTAAAGTATCCAGAACTGTTCTGCCTCAGCAGTGAGGAAGAACCAGTCACACTGATGCTATCCTGGTTCTAACAAATCTCAAAATTAAAACTTTAATAGGTAAGACTGTATTCAAATTACATCAGTGTGTCCACCAAGATGGTCCTATAATATGTACAGAGGTCCAGCAATATCCATCACCAAAATAGTAAAATTTATGACAACTAACATTTGACAAAAATTCCTAAACTGGGAAAGAAGCAGGAAAATAAGACCCTCCAATGGGGAAAGTTCAAAAGAAACTTATTCAAAATCGGCACATACAAAGTACATAGAATTGCATCACACATATTCAAGAAGTTAAGGGAAAGATTGAGTACAGGATTAGTTTGCTAAGGTTGTCAAAAGAACATAGTGTAAACTGGTGTATTAAACAATTGGACATTATTTTCTCTGAGCTCTGCAAGCTAGAAATCTAAGAGCAAAGTGTCAGCTGCTTTGCTTCTTACAAGGCTACCCTCCTTGGCTTGCAGATGTCTGCCTTCTCATTCTGGCCTCACGTGGCCTTCCCTCCAGTGTTCCTTCCTTCTCTCAAAGGAAGACAGTCAGACTGCATTAGAACCCACCAGAAGGGCCTCATTTTAACTTAACTATACCTTTAAAGACCCTCTCTCCAAATATGGTATATTCTGATGTTCTGGGGTTCAACAAATATTTGATTTTGGATGGAACACAATTCAGTCCTGAGCAAACATATGCATGATATATGTGGACTGAATTTCTCAAGCTTGAAATTACAAGACAGTGATGACAACTCCAATAGGTAAGTTAAGGTCATACTTTAGAAGGTTTATCCAATTCAATTTAGTGATAAGTAATGTGTTGAAAGACATAAGCGTTAGTGTGACAGCACAAGTTCACTCTTATTTGTCTCCAGGGAGAGCAAATGGGAAGTCAGTAGTTAATTATAAGGAAGGCGTTAGCTGTTGAGGCTGCGTTTTTGTGAGTACAGTTCTCTGTGACAGCTTTGCGAATCCATTGCTCTAAGGCTGGGAGGAATTTATTAGGCTTACTGCTCTGACTGATATTGCTTTACTAGAAAATCCCAAATACTAATTTAAAATAAGAGGAATTGGGCATGAATAAGGTTTTCATTTGAGACATACATTAATTTGTGAAAATTCAGCCTGTTACTTAGCTTCACTGTGGCCTAAATTTTGTTGCTAAGAGGAGTAATAATATCCATCCCATAAACATGAATTTTTGTTAAATTAAATAAAGTGATATAGTTTAAAGCCCAGTCTGTTGCCTGGTTTAATTAATTTGCTTTCTCTTCAAAGCTAGGGTAAAAGGGGCTGAGAAAGTTTTCTGTTCCAAGTCATGGAAATGTAGAATGCAATTTAGGATAGTAATTTATTTTTTAAAAATTATTCAGCATACAAAATAGCCTTGAAATTGTAGCAAAAAATGTAACAATTTTGCTAGTACACTAAACATAGTATAAATGTCTCAAAAACAAACAACCACACACAAATACATGCAAACATAACAACATAAGAAGAAATGTGAATTCTTAAAACATAGAGATAATCAGATCTCTGTCTGACTGAACAGGTCAAAAGAGTATCTCCACTTTACTTCTGGACTTTAACAAAGTATTAATTTAAATGTACACATATTAAATTTAAAAGTTTATCCCAGTAATGTAGGAGTCGAGAGGGCAGATCTGAACCTGGACTTGCATCAGAGGAGAATGACTGATTTGGAAAGGGAATAACTGGTCAAAACTGAGACTTCAGTAAATCCAGAACAGTGTAAACTTAAAAATCACTTATAGAAAGTGAGACTTTGTTTACACTGGCAATGATGCCTAAATTGTACACATTATCCCAAAGAAGTAAATCAAGAACCTATTAAACAGGATTTGTAACCTCACAATAGAGTAATAACTGCCAGTGTTGGAACAATTAGAAAATCAAGACAAAGGGAAAGCCAGCATCTCGGCCAAGATTGTTGTCTAGAAGAGTATGCAGTCCGATCACTTTGCTTTTATGTCCTTTTATTATTAAACATAATAATAGTAAATTTTATTACAATAGACAGTGTAAGGACTCTATAAAGCACGGTGTTGATAAACTCGAGGCTTTTATACAGGTAAATGGATGCAACTAGAGACTATACTCATAAGTGACATAAATCAGATCAACATGTGTAAACATCATATTGTCTCCTTAGTGTAAATATTTACTAAAAGTGCAAATAAGATCCAAAAGTTCCAGTAGACATATTAAAGATAAACTGCTCAAAAGGAAAGAACAACTGGGATGAGGGAAAGGAGAAGAAAGAAGGGGAAAAATATATATCTACACAGAAGATTGCTAAGATAACTGTCCTACTGATTCCTATTGTTTATTGAAAGGAACAGTTAGTGCTTAATTTTTTGATCAATTTTGTATGCCTATATCTGGTAATCTGGACAAATACTTTTAAGATGACAATATGCAATATATAATAGCCATGATTGATTTCCTATCTCCTTCTGAAATTCTATATCATTTTTAATGATTTTTTTTATTCTCTTTAAAATAAAAAAATTGAAAAAATTGAAAAAAACCCCACGGTGTTACTGATGCCCTTTTCTTGGCTGCAATCTGACAGCCAGAGTCAGCCTTCAAAATTGATTAAAATATTTTGCTAGAGAAACAGAAAGGAGAACAATCACTGTCAAGCATAGGAAGTAAGTGAGAAAATTTAGGGGAAAGAGGAAGAGACACACTCCCGAAAAGCACTCCAGGTCCTCCGGGGGTAAAGAGGAAGTTTTGTAATACAGAGGTCGGACTGAGAAGCCACAGTGTTAGCTGTGTCATTTCGAACACCAGAAAATATGTATAAATGTGAGGCTCGATGCAGCTGCGTAGAATGAAAAGAAAACTGATGCGGTGCTCAAGAATGACCAGAAAAAGAGATCCCACAATAGGATCGCAATTACAATGTCCTTGTGAGAACTGCTTGTGGTCAAGGCAGTTGAAGGAAATAACAGATTGGTGTACGTAAGGGATGTCCTCGTCACTGTCCCATCCCTGGGGACTATATGCAACACTCACAACTGAAAGGGGGAGAAGACTGTTTTGACTTATGGTTTCAGTCCATTGCTCACTCCATGACACCCAGGGATCAGAGAAAGAAGGGAGAAGCTGGGAAAAGAATGCACCCGTCCAGGTTATATCCTCTGCTCCCCACCTCCGGGCTGGCCCCACCTCCTAGTGACATATTTAGTTAAATCCACTGAGGAGTATGGCATCCCATGATCCAATCACCTTCCAGACACATGATTGTTTTGGGGACATTTTAGATCTAAACCATAACAAAGGAGGTTGCACAGTCTATCTACTAACACAGTGCTATGAGCGGTGTGAGTACAGCCTCACTCTGAGACCTTTTCAGGCATCCTTGACATTGAGGTGAAGAGGAGGGAATGAATCCAGGAAGGTGAAGTTTGATCACAAATTTTGTGTTCAAAGTATAGAAAGGCTATAAATATAGGGAAAGGCAAAATGGAAAGGAGGGTAAAAATTATTTTAGGGATGGGAGTCCACAAAATAAGAAAGAGATGGTGGCTCTAGGGAAGAATTTTTACTGTTCTATCTTCCTTGAACATTCTTTCAACACTGTGCTAGTTGCTTATATTTTGGGAGCTTTCTTTTGTTTTTTGGGAAGTTCCTTCCACCCCATTTAGCTAAATTTAAATTAGGAAAATTCTCTATATTTAAGAGAAGTGCTTTACTGTGTACATCTGTTTGGATTCCAGTCATCAGCTCTGAATCTCATAATCATGCCTTGTGATTGATTGAACTAGAGGCATTCAGTTAAGAGCAGAACACTCTACTATCTCAAGCAAAGAACACATTTCCTTCCATATTTTAAGAAAAAACTTGGCTTCACATAAGAGTTTGTAGTTATGACTTTGTAAGCTATGAATTTGTTGCCATTTTATTATATAAACCAGTATGGTACCATTTACTGAGTTTTCTTGCTATACATTAAGAATGCCTCTCATTTTATTTTATTTTATATTTATTTTTCTGAGGCAAGGTCTCAGTATGTAGTCCAGACTGGCCTCAAGCTTACAGACTGGCCTCCTGACTCAGCCTCCTGGGTGCTGAGGCTGTGGTTGTGTGCCACCATGCCCCATTTAAGAAAGTCTTTTTAAGACTCTCTAGTTCTTTTCCAATAGAGTAAAATATGTAAAGAAAATGTAATAAATCCTCTTATATCTGTCATTATGATATAAAAATTTCTCAAATAAACACTTTTTTTTTGAACTTACATATGCATACTCATTTTAGCAGCAAAAATTAAGGGTACTAATACTGTCACCGAAGACACACGAAGTTTCTTTGTCTTATGAAGTCACATACTTACATCCACTTTAACCTAGAAGCATGCTTTGATTATCCAGCATATTGGTTCTCAAAACTCAAGCAGAGTATATCTTTGAAACTAGAAAATGATACATGAAATAATGAAAACTGGGTCAATAGAGGTGGAGGTGTATTCTTTCATTTTTAAAAAATTCTTTAAAAATGAGTTCGAAGCCAGCCTGAACTGCATAGTGAAACTCTGTCTCAAAAAGATAAAAAAACTTCAGAAAATCTTAGGCATTCCTTCCTTCCTTCCTTCCTTCCTTCCTTCCTTCCTTCCTTCCTTCCTTCCTTCCTTCCTCTTTATTTCCTTCTCTCTCTCTCTATGTCTCTTCTTTTTTGTCACAATTTACAAATCCTGTGTAAGAACTTCAGTAAAGTCCGTCTTTCTTATTATTTTCCTCCATTATCAGCTGTTCCTTCCTTTAGGGAGACTATTCTCAGAAATAATTATTTTGAGTTGGGAATATTTTATATGCACAAGAAAATTGGGAAAAATGTTAACTTTTACTCTTCTAAGTACATTGTTAGGTCAGACATAGACGTGTGCATTGTCATATTCAGAGTGCTTTCTATGTAATAAGTGTTTTGATACATGTTTGCATACTTTTCCCAGATATGATTAACAGAAGCCTAAAGAGTTAATTTAAGAAAAACTTGACCTTTATTGGTTTAAAAACGAAAATATCAGTCAAGTCTGGTCTAAGAATCAAAGCCCTCTGAATGGAAGAATGGAAATAGACCTCACAAAAATTAGAACCCAGGGAAAAAAATTAAAACCTAGGATTCAACAATAGTGGGAGTCTAACTAAGTCGCTCATCTCTGATCTTTTTCTCATAGCAGATCATCTTTAAAGAATTTGTTAGACCTGGGTGGCTCAGACATCCACGTGTAGGATAAGACATTAGTGAGTATAGACTGCCCAGGGACTGCAAAAATGAGGGTTCTCATTTATTTATATGAACTTTAATTACGAGAGGGTAGTTAAAATAAAAGCTTTGGGTAGACTACATGCAGTTGACCAAAAGGATACCTGTGATAGATTGAATGTGTATGTTCTCTTCAAAGTAATGTTTTATAACTCAATCTCCAATGTGACAGAAGTAAGAGGAAGAGCAAGATTACAAAGTCACGAGGATGCAGATCAGAGGAATGGGACTGAACCCTTAATTGGAGTGACTCCTCACAACAGTTGACATCTTGCCCTTTTAGTCCCCACGTGATGAGGCAACAGCAAAGCACCATCTTGGAAGACGGAGCAGCCCTCACCAGACACCAATGCAAGTTCCCTTATCCTGGACTTTTAGCCTCTAGAACTGCGAGAAATACATTTCTGGCATTTATAAATTGCCCAGGCTTTGGTACTTTTTTAGAAGCACAGAGTAAGATAGTTCTTGATACACATTTTCTTTCTGATTCTCTCTCCTACATGTTAACTCTAGTTCACTGATGGGAAGACTTAGAGTCATAAAATGTGAGGTGAGACACTCAAGAACACACTGCTGGTAAGTAACTGAGATGCCATTCAGACTGGTTCCTTTAAAACGTCTTGTTCTTACCTACTGAATAAACATGTATAAAAATTAATTTTAATTCCTCAATGAAATATTCAGCAACAGACTGTTGTATTAGTTGGAGACTTCCCAAAGGACAAGTATTAAAGTGATCATGCTTTGCTCATAGAAAACAGTAAAGAGAAATGGAATTAAAGCAAGGAAAGTCTAAGATCAATGTGAAAATTATGTTCTATTCTAGACCAATGCTTCTCAATGAGTCCTAGTAACAATAGCAAGTAACACACCGGTACATTTGATTGTCATGGGTCTCGTTTTAGTCTTCTGCATGTGGAGAGCCAGTTTTCCCAGTACCATTTATTAAAGACATTATCTTTCTTCCAATGAACATGTTTGGCTCCTTTGTCAAAGATAAGGTGGCTGAGTGTGTTTGGAGTTGTTTCTGTATCTTCTATTCTGTTCCACTGACCCTCAGATCTGTTTTTTTACCATTATCATGCTGATTTTATCACAGCAGCTTTGTAGTATAATTTTAAGCCAGGGATTTGATGCCCCCTTACTTGCCTTTGCTGCCCAGAATTGCTTTTGCTATTCTAGGTCTTTTCTGGTTCCCTGTGGCACACAAAAGCAACCACCTCTTGGAGTAGTCCAGGGAAGGGAAAAAGGAAAGGTAATCTCTCTGACACTACTTCTTTTGTCTTATTTTGTATTAGTTAACATTCACTTCATGGAAATGAACTTTCCTTCACATCCATATTGCACAGAATGACCACTTAAGTGATCATAATTTTACAAAACATGACCCTTGATATTGTATTTCATTCAAATTTGGAAGTGATAAGAATGTCGAGAAATAAAAGAGTAAAGCATGAAGTACAGCTGGTGGGCTGTGCTTCGGTGCCCAGAGCAAGCAGCTTGGCCATGGTGAAGGTCAGTGGCATGGTCAATGTGGCACGGTCAATGGCATGTGTTCAGTTGTAATCCTAATTGTCCCAAAGCACAGAAAAAGTGATGCTGGTAACTCAAATATGCCAAAGAGAAGTAGCAAGCAAAGTGCTTCTTGTTGGTGAACAGATAAGAATTTCCAAAGAAATTTAAAAATTTTATGCTGAGGTAGCTAAAAGCTGTCATAAGAATGAATCTTCTATTCATTAAATTGTGAAGAACTAAAAAGAAATTTGTGTTAGTTTTGTTGTCACATGTCACACCATAACTACAGATTAATGGTCACTGTGCATGAAAAATACTTAAGATAAAATAGTATTAAATTTGTGAATGTGTAGGAAGAAAATATACAACAATCTGGTACTATCCATAGTTTCAAGCACACACTGGGGATCTCAGAACCTATCTTGCACCCATAAAGTAGGGACTATTGTATTCATTATTACCATTGGTTTATTTAAAACCATATGTCAACTAGAGCATATGAATCATGAGTCGGAGAACTTTACACCAAAAGCCTAAATCTACTATAAAACTCTGTCTTGCTCTGAATCCCATTCAAATTTGTCAGTTTTCTAGGTCAGCAATAAATGTTTGTATAAATACTCCGACTTATAGTACATGCTAGCTTCAGAGTTTGGAGAGGCTTAGAAGGAACACTGTCTTTCTTTTAATGGTAAGTAACACAAATGAAACATTTTATTTATTCAAAAGTGTATATCCCCATGTCTCCCAGACACTAGATCATTAAAAAACTCCCTAAAAATACTATGATCCTTTAGTGATTGCCGCAGATTCCTGTTGTCAAGGGCTCCCAGACTGTCAACTTGATTCATAGTTATATTTACCTTTCTTCTAATGATTGATTACTGTCCCGGAGCTCTTCCACCTCAGGAATTTAGAATTTCCCATTGATATTATTGAGATCAGGTCAATGGCATCATTCCTCACTAAAGTAAACAGCTTTAAATAGATCGTTGCTAGCACTGTTTTTCAGGAATGTGATTTCCTTTTGACCAGTGCACTGTCAACAATCCTGGTGAAAGGCTTCTCCTGTGGACTCCTCTAGGACAATTGGTTGAGTACTAGTTTTCTGGTTTTTGTTTAAAAAACTACCTACTTTCATGTATGTTTACTAGAGTCTTTCCAGAATAGGGCTTAAATTTCTTTTGTATATACACCTTTGGATTTGCCTTCATTTTAGTGTAATAGTCTTATATACTTTAATACTGGACATTAAAGATAGGCCTGGATACAATGAAAGCTAAGGAGATAATTTTCAGAACAAACAAGTTTTATCTTGCGGGCACCAATTCCAGGTGAAATGATCACACACAGGGAGTTCAGATTCTTCAGGTAAGAAGAATGATGCTATCTTAACAGCTATCAAGGGTCCAAGGCAATTTAATTCATCTAAATACCTCCATCTCATAATTCTTTTTTCTAATTTTCTTATGCTACCTCAATTGGATATACAAATCTGTGTTGAGGATGCGCAATTACCCTGATACACAGCTTTACTATCATTAGAATTAGATCTTGGACCTAAATTTTAAAAACTATATCTCTTTATGCTATAATAATTTTTTTCTAAAATTGTTTATTGGCACAATTTATATATATATATATATGAAATGATCATATTAATCATAGAAAATTTGTACCTGTTTATATCTTGATTCCTGTTTTATCCCAACCCCTTCCCCACTGAATTTACAAAGTTTTATTTCCATTTTATCCTTTTATTGTTTGTTTCTTTTCCCTTCCTTCATTTTCCTCTTTCCCTTCTTTAGTTCCTCTTTCCTTTGAATTATTTCTTCCTGTTTCACAGTATATACTGTACATATTGGTCCTTATTTACTCTTTCAGTTTCTCACAGTTTTTCTTCAGTGGTAACTTAGTGCAACTTCTGGCTGTCAGTACATGCACCGAGTTAGCAATTTTCACCCTAAGTTCTGCTTCTGTAAGAAGCTGCTAGCTTACTCCATACTCTTACACTCCCACGCCTGTTTAAATGCCATTCTCACTTGCTATTCTGTCCTTCAGTATCATGCCTTCTTCCTCCCTGTCACCCCATTTTCCATAGGTTGATGAGTAGTGCAATGTTACCATATGGCAAGAGTTATTAGATTCCCTCTTATTACTGGTCATGAGGTTTTTATTTCTTTGAAACAAATGGACAATGTGAATGCAAAGTCTCATTGTGAGTTTATGTTATATAGAATCATACCATTGTTAATTGTCTTAACTCTGTTTCTCCCAAACACAGATTCTAAGGCAAGGGTGAAGGCCCTTACCCTGGACATAACACAATTAGTGAAGGTGAACTAGAAACTCCTACCACATTTCTAGTCAGCTGAGCTGGCAGGCACTCTCAGGAGGAGGGATTGATCCGCTTCACTGGAGGAGCTTGTAAGTAAAGGGAACATAAGCACAGAACAAGACCATTGGAAAAAAAAATGGGAGACATGGAAGCTTTGCATCTAACACAACTGCCTGGTCCTTGAAATTTCATATTTAAGCAATACTTTTGGAAAGCAATGACATTTTATATATCTCTGTTCCTTACTGAATTGGAAATTCCTGAAGGAAAGAATTCAATTTCTACATAATTTTGCTTTCGTAGGAACCAGTACACTGTCTTGTACAAAATTTATTTCCAAATCATCCTATTTTTCATATGCTGTGCAGGATGAAGCTTTATAAAGATGCTAGCACTTAATAGAGCTTCTAAAACAGCTCACTTTAATCTTTGCTTTCTCAAGATGACAGTTCTCCTTAAGAACATTAAATTTATGTCTTATTAAATTGAGTGGTAGGTTATTAAATTAATGGCTCCATGATTCACCTCTGATTCATACTGAGGTCCTAGTGTGGGCTCATAATTCTTGCTCTAACAATGCAAAGGCAATCTTCAACAAAGTCAGAATTCTTAACAGGGCATTTGTGTAATAACAAGACAGGAAATGTGATTTTAAATAGAGAATAAATTAAAATTACTTTGATCTCATAATTATGCCCTGCAGTATCTAGGAAGGCAAAGAGGAATTGTTCATTAATATAAAAGATATTATTGGATAATCACAATTACTCATAGACCATAATATCATTTAAGAAATTTCTTTACTTTGCCCATGGAATTTCTAAACAGGCTATCAGAAGCAGAATCTCTAACACCTGAACATTTCCTCCTTTTGTTTCATCTCTTCTCCTCTCCTCTCCTCTCCTCTCCTCTCCTCTCCTCTC
>NW_004955443.1:2928436-2946973 GCF_000276665.1 Chinchilla lanigera | reverse complement strand
CCTTCCCCTCCCCTTTCCTTTCCTCTCTACTAAAAATTCTCATCTCCATTTCCATTGTTCATACATGTCTGTATTGGTTCAACAAATTCTTAGAACAAAGCTTGACGTACTGTATCAACACAGTCCTCTGCTTTCTTTTTTTAACTAAAAAACTGCATTGCAAAAAATGTGTACATGACATGGTTTTTGAAAATAAAGAGAGGAACTGAAGGAGTTAAATGTGGGAAATTTTATATTGCCTCACTAGGCCTATAATAAATACAAGTTTTGATTTAAGTTGAATTCAAATAGTTTTCTATTTGGCATATATTTTGACTGATAAGGAAATTACACAGAAACTATCAACTTTATATTTTTAGCTTAGGATAAAAATATTTTATATTTTAGCTTAGGCTGTGCATCATGCTTAGGAATTTTAAGTGGTTGTCTAATGTTTCAAATATCAAACTATAGATTTCTTTCATCCAAAGTAGAATATAAGGCTATAAAATTAAGATATGAATTTTATATTCATAATTGCTAACATCTTTGATTCCCTGGATCCCATGAAACAAGCAAAATCAGCATTCACCCAGCTTTATACCCTTCTATATTTAGACTAACGTGAAGATGGGGGAGACAGGTGGTTATTACAACTTGTTGTTTCTGGCTGATAACCAATCATTTCTAATTGGCTCTCAAAACTTTCCTATTGAAATAATATGAAATTATAAAGTTCATTCTATCATATAGAAATAAACAGTGATGTGAAAATCCTTGCTCACTTACAAATCACTGACTACCCAGTCATGCACTGACTTTAACGTTTAGCCAGTGAAGAACAAAATAGGAAAGAAGTCCTTTTCTCATGTCTGTGATCCTACATAGCAGTGAAATCTAACCATTGTTCCTTCCCATGCTCAAGCAGTCTGGCCATGAGGCGAGAGCTTTCCTTGTTCCCCATTTTGCATTTCACTGTCTGTCTCACTTGGGCAAGGACTTACAGTGAAATAACCAATCTGTGTTATAAAGTAGTGTGTGGTATTCCTTGTGAACAGAAGGTAGAAGAGGAGAAGAAAGGAAAAGCGGGCTCTGAAGATCAAGCCTTATTTACCTGCTCCTTCCAAGCACACATGTACCCATGCGCATGCACGTGCGCACATATCCCCCCGAAACAGCGAGATGTTCTGTGAACTAACAAATAGCTCAACATGCACATCCATACATTCTTTAAAATTATATATAAATATATTTTTATATGAAAGACAACGAGAATAGGAAAATTTCTAGGCATAAAACATGTTTTTTCTTTGTTTGAAAATGGATTTTCTTCTCTAGAGTTGTTTTAAGTTCAGAGTGAAATTGAGTGGAGGATACAGAATTTGCAAGATATTCTCTGCTCCCAAACACATACAGTCTCCTTCATCACGATCATCCCCCACCAGAACTGCATGTTGTATCAGTCACGACTGATAGATCTAAAATGACACATTATTATCCCCTAAAGTTCATAGTTTATGGTAGGGCACATTCCTGCTATGCATGGGTTTGGTCAAATGTATTTACCATTATCACATCATACAAAGTAGTTTCACTACTGTAAAATCCCTGTGTTCTTCCTATCATAAAACAATCCCAATCCCAAAGGTACTCATTAAATTAAATTAGTGGATGCAAATTATAAATATGAAAATGTTTTACCATGTTGATCCATTTCTCACTATGCAATTAAAATGTTAAAAGCTTCTATATTTGAAGAAGGAAGTTTGGGATATGCATTATAAATGTAAATTCTTTACCCTTTAATCTAGTATTTCCAGTCCACAGGTGATTTGTAATGAGAGAGAGAATTGAATGTCACTGAGGCCACATATTTTTCCATTGTGAGGTCTCACCACATGGTGAAATTATCAAATTATGTCTTTATCAATTGACTCTGTACAATATTTAGGTTTTCTGATGTTTTGCAGTTCAGTCATCTAATATTTATCATAGCCCTCATTAAATTTTTCCAGGTCAAACTGTATCCAGCTTTATAAAGGGTAATTTTCATAAGCAATCTTTATTTTTCAGGCAAGACATGAACAGACAACAGCACAACTTTCCATCTCTGTTTTTGGGTGCACTCACGAAAGTCAGCTAGCTACCATTACACCTAATGAGATCTTCATTTCATCTTCCAAATAAAGTTTAGAGTGAGCATTGAGCATGCTTTCAACTTTTCATGTGATGGTCCTGACTTTCAGGAAATGAGATAAAAATGGTACAATAATCAATCTGAAGATCCACAAATTAGAAAGGAATCATTACTCTTTTGAGGGACACTATCTTGGGGGCATTGCCGTTTAACACGCTGGGGAAGCCAATTTGGGAGGGATCAGATGCCAACAGGTGTCTGGGTTTAAGGAACTTAAATCCTTCTGACAGCAGAGAGGGAAAGGAGGACATAAAAATGAATTCGAGTTTCCTGTACCTCAAGGTCTTTGTGCCAACTTGGTTATGAGTGTCCACATTAAGATGAAGTAGCTCACCGTTCTGTAATTCCACAGTCTCCATTTCTTGCTGGGTTCGTCCCATGCTTGCTGGCGTTAATTTCCCCCTTTTTCACGTTGAGTGCCTTCTCTCCCTTTTTCTGCAGGTGCCTGTTTAGACTTGTCTCTGGCTCTGGAAGAGTAGATGTAGCCGACAACCTATGGATCTTCTTTGAGGTTGTCTTTCATGCTGGCTTTATGTCCATTAGCACCCCCTTTTGCATTTTTTTTGACCATGGTGTCCACACCAGCTGACTCAGGTGCTCAATGAGGATGCAGGGCATGTGAGTGATAGGTCCAGGATTGTCCTTGTCTCTTCTTCATGCTCTTCCAGGTTATTTTGAAATCTCAGTAATGACTTAGATGTTGAAGTGCTTGTTCTCTATGTAAGCAAGTTAAATCTACATTTAATTATGATAACTTAAAGGGTGGAGTCCAAATTTTGTGACTTCTTCAACAAATGATTTGATTTTCTTTAAAAACAGAAATAAGTAGCATACATTTGGGACAAGTGGCTTCATCCAATATACATTATATATACTATATAATATATGTTATAAATTGTTCTGCAACAGAGAAGTTTCAATTACCAAAACCACGCTGTATCACATAGTTTCCCCAGAACACAGTTTACATTTCAGTTACCATGTAATGTTTTTGCTGTGAAAAACTGCAAGAAGTACAGAATTCACCTCTTGCCCTTTGCTTACAAATCACTAATGTAAATGTCACCACTGAGTGACAGATTGAATTTCTTCTTTAAAAACCTGTTGGTGAATTTTGCACTTCACATCTGATATTCCTTGTATGGGCTGTTGCCTTTGTGTCTCTGTGTTTTTTGTGGAAAGGATGGATTTTGTGTAGAGAACCAGATACATCTGACAGTGACAAAACCGAAACAAATTGAAGTTAACTGCTGCCGGGCTTATTGAAGAAATAACTGATCATGCAGCGCTGTGTGACTTCACTTTCAAAATGGCTCTAGAGATTCACAGTCGAAGTAACTTAGTGAAAGTGACCGGACTGACACGAATGAGTGAGTGTTGGTGAGGAATCAGATAAAGATGTCCCTGAGGAAGTGCAGCCTGCAAAACCACGCCACATTACAGAAACTTGGAATATTTCACAGCATCGAAAATGCAAAGGATAAAATGTGGGAGGTGAATACAAACTTGGCTCAGAGTATGATAATTTCCCAAGGAATTGGGAAGATGTTCTCTTCATAGAGTGAGTTATACAACAAGAAGCAAACAGTGCTCAAACTATTCCTCATGTGCTCATCTCGGAGCAATAAATCTTTAATTTTTAGTGAATATCACATTCTGAATGGTGGTGTAGTACTTACTATCTTTTTCAATTTCTTCTACATTTATTGCTTATAGTAAGAGAGATTTGCATATTCTGATAAAAATGGGGAAATACCAGAAGACTATTATAATTTTCCCACTCAAGTTAAAGTCACATTGTACATCATTTCACACACTTTTTTATTCTTCAGCTGACTCCCTATGGCTAAAACAGACTTGATACAGTGGCATCCTGATTCATGAATCCCGTTGGCAAACAGAAGCATTCAACAGAATTTTGCTTCCGTTTTTAAACTCGCATCTGGTGCCGAGCAGTACTGTGGCCCTGTTTCCCAGAATCATGGAAGGGATTAACATGAAGCTCCTGAATCACCAAATAGAGTCTAAATATTTACAGAGAACAATCCTCTTAACCATAAGGTCGGGTCTAGTAGAGAATATTTTTAGCAGAATTATTTTTTAAGATACAGTAATTAGAATAATTTGGGCTCCATATTTATTTTATTAATAGCATGTTGTTAAAATCCAGTCTTTAGAGGTTTAATAACCTTAAATCTGAGGTACAAGGACATTGTAAACTTCCATATATATATATATATATATATATATGTCACATAATGGTCCTGCTGATTCTTTCATGTCCTTAGATAGATCTCCATTAATAAGTGGGAAGGTTTTACTGCAGAGTGTGGTTGGCGCTTCTATCCAGCCCAGGCCTTGGTGGGAACATAGAGGATTTCTGATATGAGTTGGAAAGACTGTATCACTCCTATCTGAACATACACATTCTGACTGTTCTTAATCTTTCATTCAGGAAGATGCTTATTGGCATTTTTTGTATTCTGACAATTCACAACTTTAACTTCAATAAACCACAGATGTATGCAGGAAATTTGTCACCTCAGCCATATGATTGTATAAACTATAAATGTTTGTTTTTATTTCTTATGTAAGACCTACAATACAGTAAAAATAATGTTGTTTGAACTGGATTACTAAATATGTGCCAAAGGTTTTCATGGTCCAAATCTTGTTTATCTATACATACATTCATTGGACTCACAATGAGTATTTATTATGGAAGGTATTATGCTGCACACTGGGGAGACACGCATAAGCTAAGTAAATAAACTCCTTGCTGTGTTGATAGTCATAATCTAGAAATAAAGACAAGTGTCTATTTCATTCAAATTTATGTGTAGATGCATATTTTTGTAGACCACATGGTTGCAAACGCAATGAAGGGGAAAGTATGGGACATGATGAGACCTATTTTTGTTATTAGGCTGCTCTCACTTTCACAAACTCATTTTTTTATTATGGTTTTTGTGATTCCTGAGCCACAACTTGAATTAACATACTTACCCATAGTAAATTAAATATTTTTTAGTTTTTCCTAATAGAGGGCAGTAGAGGGGCACTTGAGGGCACTGCAGATAGAGGTCAAGCGTTTCTGTTTCTGTGTGCTATTTCTGGTAGAAAATTCCAGCCCAGGAGAGGCAGCAGGAATTGTTTTCTGTGACAACTGTCTCCACTTGTCAGACCTTTTCACGATTCTAGATCCTGCTGCTGGAGGATCCTACTAGATTCCCAAACTAGCAGGACAGTGCTGGTTTCTCAGAGATCTGGGACATCACCCATCAACACCATTCTATAAGTTTCTAAAGTACACGTTAGGCAACTCCCCTTCATAAGAGGTTGGATTTGGGATTCTCTTAATCCTGATGTAATATCTTCTCTTTGTTTCTATAGCCCTGGACTGGTAAGTATTTCTTTCAATTGCTATCCAAGTATTTTCAATTCTTCAGTAACAATATACAAATTCTTTTTAATAACATATCTATTTAAATAACTTATATGGCTACTATAACCATAAGTGACATACAACACTTAATAAGGATACTTCTCCAGAATGAAAATGTGGTAAGGAAGGATTTTCCTTTAGTTACTTTTTAATTGTTTACTTTTATTGAGTTATTTTTACTAGTATATGTCTACAGTAATAGTGAAGAGATTTTTGAATGGGAGGTAAAGAAGTACCTCTGACACAAATTTATCACTGATTTAATTTTGAATAACTTTGCCTATTGAAATTCTCACTTCAATATTCTTGATGTATCTCAAAGTGATCAGTTTAAAACAGAAATGAATTTCTCTTTATGTTTATTCAACACTTCTTGTTTACTCTTTTCTGTATCAATAAATGGCATCATTCACTTAATTGCTCAAGTCAAATATCTGGAGATCATATTTTTTTTTTTTTTTTTTTTTTTTTTTGGTTTTTCTCCGGTACCGGGAACCGAACTCACGACCTTGCGCTTGCCAGGCAGGCGCTTTTGCCACTGAGCTAAATCCCCAGCCCCCGAGATCATATTCTTGACTCCTTCTTTCAGTCACATAGCCAATCCGTGGTTGAATATACATTTTTTTGTCCTTGAGTGGCTCTAAAATGTGCCATCTCATTCATCTCCACCTCCATTTGCTGCTTGCGTCACATTCCTTGCCTGATTGCTGGAGGTGCTTTCTAAATTTATTTCCTCATTGAAGATGTTATCTCATAAAATAATTCTCTTTGAATTGTCCTCACAGATAAAATAGCAGTTTAATCACACTCTGTATCTCAGTTAAATCCTTTTGTTAAGTGCTCCATTAACCAAATGAAGCAATTATGTTTTATGATCTAATGAATGTTTATATTGAAAACTCTTGGAAGAAAAATTCAGTTTGGAATTCTTTTACTTTCTGACTCCAGTACCCTGCCCTAAATATTGAAGAAAAATATTACTGATTATTTTGTAGAATTTAAGAATGAAAGATTTAGAATTGAATTTTCGAGTTGTGTTTATTTATGTTATTAATTAGACTTGAAAACCATTCTTACAAAAATAAAACAACTCATGCAGATTAGGTCCTCATCCTTTACCTTAAAGAGAATGACAAAACATTAAGCCTTAGGAGCACACAATCTATGTGACTCTATCAGTCTATGTGTAGCTCCTTGAGTGTCAGAGTCAGAAACACCCAGGTCTGAAATGCTTTTTTTCTTTCATAGTACTGGGGATTGAACATAGGTGCCTTGGGCTGGGTCCCCAGCCCCTCTCCGTGTTTTGGTGTTTGAGAAAGGTCTTGCTATGCCTTTCACGCTGGACTTGAACTCGTGGTTATCTTCCGCATTCCCCATCCTGAACAGTAGCTGTGCACCACCACACGCAGCTTCAGGTCTGAAAATTTTAGTTAAAAAGATTTTACACTGTTGATGAGGTTTACACAGGCTGCCTACCTTTGAACTCCAACTGTGCTACTTCCTGTATGTCTGACATTGAGCAAGTTAACGTGTGTGCATAAGTTCATTTATCTATAAAACTGGCAGAATAGAATGGGGCTTACATTATTGGTAGAGAAGTTGTTTTTGTTTAAATAAAACATTTAAGATACTGACTGGTAGCTATGTGATTCATGTGTGTGTATCAGAGTATACACAGACCTGGATGTGGTGGTGCACATATGTAATTCCAGGATTTAAGAAACTGAGACAGGGGAGTTGTAAGTTTGCATCCAGCCTGGACTTATGTAGTAAGAGTCTGTCTCAGAAACAAACAAAATTTTCGTATATTAACATATTCAAATGCACATAAAAATTCTGAGTAGTCAACTTACTCAACATGACATAGGAACTTTATACACTTGACTCATTCTCTAATTCATGAAAAATTTTCCTGTCCTGGCTTCGAATACACAACCCTCTCTTGTTTTTTCCCTACCTGAGCCTTTCTATTCTCAGTTATTGGTGTGTCTCCCTCATCATTTTGATATCAAAGAGAATAGGTAAAGTTTCAAAAATTTCCTTATGAGGAAACAATTTTAAAATAGACGTTTTGTGTAATAGAGATAATAACTCTAGATATGTATTAGTAAATCATTTTTCTTAAAAAAAAAAAAAGCTAATACAGACTAATAGAGCAAACACAGGTCATTTTAACCTCAATGTTAGAATAGGTAGCTGTTTCCTTGGTGAAGCACCAGATGAAGCAGTTCGAGCTTGTGTTAACACTAAATTGTCAGCACAGTGAGATGCTTCCTTGTGATAGGTATACAGGTACTAGAAAGCTACAATTTAAAAGGATAAAATTGGAATCTCATCTCTTCTATTTCACTTATCCTCAGACATATTCATTGCTCTCCTTCTTCTTTCTTTTGCTCTTTCATTCCTTCAGTGAATTAATTCATTTATCTTTGCTAAGAAATAATGGGATTTGCTAAGTGAAGCAAGATTTTGATAGGTCTCTATGTTATGCAAATTAGATCTTCCTAAAACTCATACATGAAAATACTACAGCAAAAAGATGTATGTAGAATTATAACTACTCCTGCAGTACACATTTCCTTTATTATATTCACTTACTTCCTGGACTTTATACTACTTTTATCATTACTATATTTATTGCCAAAATAAGCACTTTGACAAAGGCTCAGAAACATTGATAAACATTATAGATACCAGATCCTAATACCACTACACTCTAATTTCAAAATGAATACTCATAATTGCATATATTTCATTGATTCTAAATATGTGCTTTGAGTTTCTGCAAACCATAAAATTGGCTATTTTTCCCAAAAGTATTAGGAAAATGGGTGTGGGATTAAGAGATATTATTTAGTATAATGAGAGTGACCGTTGGAGGAACCAGTGCTTTTTTGTTTTTCTCTCCAGAGTCTATTTCCAACTGAATGAAACTTTGTTTTCAGACTCTTCCAGACAAGTGTCTACCAACCCTGACGAGGGAGGCGTATAGCCCAGAGTTAGTGATCTTCTGTATCTATGCCATGTTGAAACTGAAAACTGAGGATGTAGTTCAGTGGCACAAATGCCTGCCTGGCAAGCTCAAGGTCCTGAGTTCGATTCCTGGTACAAAACAAAAAATCCCTACATGGAACTATAAGAGAGATATGAGTCACAAATGCACGAATCAAGGACATAGCCCGGAGGTGCTCCGCAATGTGCATGTGCTGTGCTATTGATTAGGTATCGGAGATGAATATAATTTTGAGAGGGAGTAGATATTATTTTGCATGCTAATGAGTGTAAGTAAATGGTTCGCCTACTAGGTTGAAGTTTTAAGTTTTATAACCCAACAGAAATCACCAAAAGTGCAACGGTAATAAAATGAAATCCAAGTCAGCTCTTTGTTCCCATCCTACTGACTTCAAAGTATAAAATACTTTTGTTACTACTACCTTTCCTCATTTGCTTGTTTTGTCCAACTTTATTTTCTCAACTGTTAGTTATGCAGTTATACAGAGTGATAGCAAAAGAGGTATGTACAGTTATTATTTACATGCATAAGAGTTAAGAAGTTAATTAGTGCAGATACCAGAATAGAGCAGGACAGAGTTGCTCTGAAACAACCTCCTTCAGTGAAGGCATGATGTTTGGAGTTGAAGACAGAAGAGGAGTGCAGTCTGTGTCATCAGCTACACACTTAAAGAATCTGATGACTCCTCTGCAGGTATATATTTTTTTTATGTGAAGAATCTGGATACACATGCTTTCTCAAAATAATTTTAAGATTGTTATAAAAATTATAGTTTCTAAAACTGTTGGCAATTATTGTTTAAAACATACTAATTGCAGAAAAGAGTTCTTAATAAGTCAAGTTGAAGAATCGTGGGCTGTCGCTGAAAGATTTCTTACAGAAAATTTTATTCCTGAGCTAAGGGAAATTGCTAATGTCAGGTGAAATAAATAATAAGGGAGACATTTTGAATCTCCTTTAAACATGTTAAACGGAACATTTTATTTGAAAAAATGATTTTTGTTGTGGAACGTTCCATGCTTTGCAAGATGTCATGGATACTTTTTTCCCTATCTGAGAGGAACTTCAAAGGAAGTCTGCAGCATAAAAGAAAATAGGGAACCTCTCTTAAGTTTTTCTTTGCAAGAGCTATTTTCTCCCCCTATTAATAAATGGGATCCCTGCCTTGCTTTCTCCAGTTTTTAGGAACAACCTTACTCTAAGCAAGGACTTTTAAAACAATTTCAAAGCATTTAATAACCCTAAGAATATGAAGTTGGAAAGTACAATATGTGAAAGTTATATTCCTTTTACACTAATACTTGTGCAAGTCAATTTCCCTAGCATCTGTATGATGACTTACATTGTCAGTTTTGCAACACATACAAAAAATCTCAGTGACTTACATTAAGTGGTATTAATTTCTCAGGTAAAAGTAGATCAGAAGCAATAGTTTGGGTCTCAGATGCCCCCAGAAATGTTCATGTGCCTTGATCCCCAGCCTGAGGCATTGTTGGGAGGCAGTGGGGAGGGTTAGGAAGTGGGTCCTAGAGGAACAATGTTAGGTCATCGGAGGTGCGCCGTTGAAAGGGATAGTGGAGACCTTTCTCTTTGTTTCCCAGCGGCCATAGGTGAACAACCTTCCTCCTCCACATGGCACTGTCATGATGTACTGTGCACCACCGGTCCAAAGCAGCAGGGCCAAGTGACCGTAGGCTGAAATCTCTGAAACAGAGAATCAAAATAAACATTTCCTCATAAGTTTGGTGTTTGAGTCATTTTGTGACAGAAACAGAATCTGACTAAAATTCTGTGACTCTGTTAAAGGCAACACCTCTGCTGCGGCTGTCTTCTCACTCCAGGTACTTGGAAGAAGGAGAAACTCATGTGTACCTGAAGACCATGCACTTCATGGTCACATCTTGATGCCTGAGTGCATCTCAAAATTCTTCGCAGGCATGTTGTACATTATGTGTGCTCAGGAACCCCTGCTTGAGAGGTCACATGACCAGGTCAGGGCTCAGTGAGGCAGAATGTGTTTCCTTTACATGGAGGTGTGGCGACTGGATGGTGAGGCAAACTTCTTATGGGAAAAACAAAAATAATTATAACCAAAAGTAAAGGACATTTCCTGCCATCTGTTATTACATGTTAGGTCTGCCTGTTTTCCTGGATTAGATTCTGTCTTTTATAACGTACTAGGAAAACCATTTGAAATTCACTGAAGGGAAATTATTCTAAGTTGAAGGAGCTGAAGACACTTTCCGTATTTTTTCAGGTAGTTCTTTCTCTCTTCTGCTTTTCTCTAAGCACTACCAAGATAAACATAAGTTTCACTATGCATATAGTATATATGTATTGTCATGCACATTATCATGAACAGATATTTCAATTTCACCTTTATCCTAGTATCTGTATATGTGCCCAGGTTTCTGATTACCTATCTCTTACATGTGAAAACTTGTCCTTAAATAAATTAGAGAAGAAGTGACCCTAAAATCACAGGCTGTAGTTTTAAAAAAGTTTTAGTGACCTTAATGCTAATGAATATTACAGAGCTACAGGAATGACTAGTTTGTATCTGAAAGTTAAAATATTGGGAACATAACTCCCAAATTTATATTTTGATTGTATTAGGCATTTTGAGGGCAATTAAGATTAAATGAGGCCATTAGAGGGGGTCCCCTGACAGGATCAGTGGCTTTATAAAAGATGAAGAGACAACTGAGCTCACACGTCCCCACTCCAATGCCACATACTGTTTGTTCTTTGCCATGTTGCAGCTTAGTAAAAAGAACTTTACCAGACACTAAATCTGCCAGCACTTTAATTTTTTACTACACAGTCTTCAGTTCCAGAAGTGTGCTCCAAATAACCTTTTATTTATACCCAGCTTGTGGTATTCTGTTGTAGTAGCAAAAGCAAAAATTGAGATAGAAAAATGCATAATAGGGTCAGATTTGTATTTATAGCAGTATTAAGATGAGCAAAGAAGATACAGGGCTTCACTGCTATCTTTAATGCATGAGGTCTTCATAAAGCACTACCACAGAAAATAAGAAAAAAAAATGTAATTATAAGCCAGTTCTGAAGGGTCATGCATGTAATCTCAGCACTCTAGGAGGCTGAGGCTGGAGGATTAAATATTCAAGCCCAGCCTGGGTAATTTACAGACACAATGAAACGCGATCATAAAATCTAAAAAAGGGGTCGGGAGTAGCTCAGTGCCAAGGTCTGAAGTTAAATCCTTGGTAATTCAGAGGACAAGCAAGTAAACAAACGTAAAATAAAATGTGCATCATTGCATTGTTACCTAGTTTAAAATTAAGACTAATAATGGGAATAATCCCTTGTAAGTTTTCTATAGGGAAGGTAGTATACCATTTATAATATTTCTCATTTTTAGCAACTCTCTTTGATTTTTCTGCCCTTGTTTACCACCAAACCTTGGACCACACTCTGAGGGGCACTGCTGTGGAGAAGCTTTCCCGCGTGTACACTAGTACAGACACGAAAGCATATTTTAGCAACAGTATCTGTAGAAATGAAGTCCTTTAAATAATGATTAGTCTGGGCCTGGGATAGAGCTGAGGGTCACAGGGCCTGCCTGGAAAATGCAAGGTCCTGAGTTTGATTCTGGTACCAAAATAAATAAATAAATAAATGACTAGTCTGATAAATGTGCATGTACATACATGATTTGCATATTTACACAAATATATATTGGAGAGAAAATAATGGAGCATAGTTACATTTATTTATGAGACAGAATTGCCAAAGCAAAATGTGAAAGGAGAAGTCATGATTAGGATTCTGGGAAGGGGGCAATGGCAGTTACACAGGTTTTTAGTCTTTTTAAACCCCAATATTAAAAGCTGACAGAGAAAAGAGCACAGGAAGAAAATATTTAAAAGAAGAATGACATAAGAAATATTTGAGATAGTGACAAATATTTTAGATGAGATTGGGTGCATTCAGGGTGGTATGGCCGTAGATGAGCGACAAATATTTTAAAAGGGAAAGAACCACCAAAACCCAAAACTAAGACACCATCTAATACTAAAAATTATAACTCAAGGAAATTTCATGGAAATAAAATTAATTGGATCTTCCTTTTGAAAGCATACACAGCATACCTAAAAAGTCAGCTCAGAATAGTCCATGGAAGAAATATTATTTTAAAGGAAAAATTATTTTATGTATAGTAAAGTTAGATTATTTTTAACATTTAACAATATTTTATGTCAGATTTGAATGGAGTCATTTAAGGTAGTTAAGAAAATAAAGTGTTAAACCAGCACTTTTTAAAGCAGAAGAAATAAATTTCACATGTAAAGGGAACTGACAAATTATAACTAACATTTGAGACTCAGTTATCATTGTTTCACTAGTGTCATTCAACAATCTAAAAGGAGGGGGCTGGGGATTTAGCTCAGCGGCAAAAGCACCTGCTTGGCAAGCGCAAGGTTGTGAGTTCAGTTCCCGGTACCGGAGAAAAACAAAAAAAACAAACAAACAAACAAAAAAACAATCTAAAAGGAGACAGGTTGAAAGTCTCTCTGAATAAAGATACACAGAAAATGGGAGAATTGTTGAGCACTAATTATATCCTGGCTTGTAATATCAAAGCTAAATGGGCACCAACATGGAGCAAGAACGCAATGATAATATGGTAAGGTAATGAAGATATTGTGTACTTGTTTATAGAGGAAAACAATAGCCAGCGTATATGCAAAAAATTTTTGAAAATGTTTGTAATGAGCACACTGTGGTAGAATTGGCATTAGCATTCTAAAAACTTAGTTTCACATGGCATAAAACCAGTGAGATATGGGCTGTTCAAATATGCATCATTCTTGTTGTCCATAAGTAGCAAGATGTTTGGGGTAGAAAAAAGAAATGCAGATCTAGTAGAGAAGACAGTTACTTAAGAGTTTAACTTTCTTTCAAATTTTAAATAATATTGTATAAGTCATACAGTGTTTTACATACATGTACACATGCACACAAATCCTAACTTTGTTAAAAAATGTCTAGAAAAAATGAGCACCTCAGAAGAGTTAACAGCACTAGAACCTGGACTGTAATCTTGAAATATCATTTCCCCACACACACACACAAAACAATGCTTTTGGGAGAAATGTCTGAGCCTGGGGCATCTTCCCATACTACATCGTGAAGGGACCGTCAAAGAATATGAGGGTGATGTTCAACAGAATCAGGAATTCACCTGAAGACACTAGGCCAAAGATGAGAGAATTTGGATTTCAAATTAAACAAATGTAATGGAATAAAATGTACCTAGTGTATTTAAGGACATGAATTCTCAATATGACTAAAATGGTCATCTGAAAAGGGTAGTAGAAAATCTATGCCTCATCTGAAATTGATGATTAAAGACAAACACACCTAAGGTTTTGGTAACTTTTTTTTTTTTTCTGGTACCAGGAATCAAAATCATGATCTTGTGCTTGCCAGGCAGGTGCTGTGCCACTGAGCTAAATCCCCAGCCCCACATCTACAGTTTTGACCATAAAGCATGAAGAATGCTGGATACAATCTAGTTTTTAGACAAATATAACTATGATTAAATAGGAATATGCAAATACACTCATAAAAAATTTATTGGAATATTAGTTGGTAAAACTATGTTCTTCCTCTAAGTAATATGTCAAGGTCCTAACCTTCAGAACCTATGAATCTGACCTTATTTGGAAACAAAACTCTGGATATATTTAAATCAAGGATCTTAAGATGTAAACACCTTGGATTATTTAGGAATCTAAATACAAGTCAAGAATTTTTATGAGACAGAAAACACGAACATATACACAGAGAAAGCCAAGTGAAAAGAGTGGCAGAGATTATGGTTTTGTAGCTGCAAGTCAAGGAAAACTTGGAACCAGGAGAAATTGAAGAGGTGAAGGATAATTCTCCATTGGAGCCTTCACAGACAATGGGGACCTGTGGACAACAACACTTTGACTTTGGATATCAGGCTCGCAAAACTGTGAGAGGATAAGCTCCTGTTGTAATGCTCCAAGTCCATGAGAGTTTGTTACAAAGGCAGAGAAAATAGGCATCACACACTGTTTTCTAAGGAGGGGGTTAATTTCTGCATCTCTTAATTTTCATATATAGTAATAGGCTTTTGAAATGTAAGTACAATTCCGTAGCTATGTGGATTTTTACACTTGGAATAGTGTAAATTTCAATTTTCCTATGGATTAAATTATTGCCCTTAAATATTTTAAATTATAATGCCTGAAATTTATTGATAATCTACACTGTGGTTATTAATTTCCTTCTAACATCAATGATGGAATGTGCTCTGATAATTAGAAATTGGGTTTTCCATTGTTAATAAAACAAGAACCAGTTCATTCAACATCTATTTTCTATTTTTTCTACTATCCAGCTAAGAAAGAAAATGCTTTCACAGTATGAAATTTTTTGGGGGCTATCTGAGAAATTTAGTGGTTAAAAAAGGTCACAGCAATTTTCACGGGCCACATGTTACCGGTGAATGAAATCATCTAGCATATGGCTTTTAAAGAAGAAACACACAAGCAAACAAAATCCTAAATGTCAGAGCAACTTCATTTTAGCACACATATATTTCTAAAGTGTACCAAGAGACATAATCACATAAATCTCAGAACATAAATCCAATCAAGAAGCTTACCTTTTTAATTTTGCACTATCAAGAGAAACAGTTATACCAGATTTCTCTTAGTTAGAATTTCTTTACTTTATTGAAAACATATTCCTTTATTTTCAACCACATAGATAAAATCTCTTTCTATCACCATGAGAAATATTAATGTATTTATCAATGTTGGATTTGGTAATTGTGTTGGGAAATAGAAGAAGAAAATAAGATATATTTCTACCATTGCCATGCACAAATGTGCTTTATCTCATATTATCCTACTACTTTTCTGATGTTATATACATATGAATCCAATTAATTTTTATTTGCAGTATTTCTAGTTGAACATATATTCATTTTGAGCCTAGTTTTCTTTCCAAAAATTATATATTTACATGTATATGTTTATAAAACAGATGTAAATATATGTATGACACAAATAGAAAAGCACAATATGAGTTTTTTACAGAATTGCTCATACCAAAGAGATACTGAAAATGTGGTAAAAGGAATAACACTGGAGGTAAATGGATATATCAGTTATTTTTGAGAAGTTTTCTGTTTATTCATTTTGTTTTGTTATGTTTACTGTAGGAGAACAGAAAACTACTTTCTTATTTTGAAATAAAAAAAATCCTAAAATGTCAGTATCATCTTAGTCTTGAAGACTTTGGCTCACAATAAGGAAATACAGTAATATTACTCCAAGAAAATGACTTAATAGAAACAAATTATCCATTAAGAAATCAACCAATAACAAATGCTGGTGAGGCTGTGGAGAAAAAGAAACCCTTCTCCACTGCTGGTGGGCGTGTACACTGGTGCAAAAACTGTAGAGATTAATCTGGAGATTCCTCAGTAAACTACAACTAGAGGTCCCATTCAACCCAGCTATTCCCCTTCTGGGTATTTTTCCAGAAGAACTGAAAACATCATATCACAGTGATATATGTGCACCCATGTTTATAGCAGTGCAATTTGTAATAACTAAATCATGGAAGCAGCACAAATGCCCATCCACTGAGGAATGGATAAAAAGTTGTGGTATTTTTATATAATGGAATATTACTCAGCTATAAAAAAGATAAACTCGAGGCTTTTACAGGTAAATGGACACAACTAAAGACCATACTCATAAGTGAAATAAATCAGACCCTCATATGTAAACACTGCATTGTTTCCCTAGTGTAAGAACCTGAGAGTGAATAAAATCTACGAGGTATGATAGACATTGTGAAACAAAGGGAAACTGCTCAAAAGGAAAGAACAACTTGGATGAAGGAAAAGAGAAAAGAAAGAAGGGGAAAAATATGTATATATGTATACATAGGATAGCTGGCATACTTGTACTACTGATTTTTATTGCTCTATTGAAGGGAACAGTTAATGTTTAAGTGTTTTATCAATCTTACATGTCTATACTTGTTTATCTGAATAACCAACTTGAAGATATCAATATGTAATGCAACAACCATTGTTCATTTCCTATCACATTGTCTGAAATTCTGTATTGTTTGTATTGTTTTTGTGTTATTTTATAAATGTATGTGTGTTTGTTAATATGTTTTCATTCTTTTATCTTTAAAATTAAAAAAAGGAACAAATTATCCAAAGCACATGGAGGATTTAGCAGTATACAGCCTTTACGACAGAAAACTTCTTCATGCATTCTTTTATTAATGCCTGGATTTTGTTTAAAATCTAATGAGATGGGATTTTCTTAAGCATTGCCTTTTTTTTCTTCCACATTACCATTTATGTTTTCTTTATTAATCTTTATTGTCACAAAAGAACTAAAGGTCTTGGTTATCTGCTTCATGTAACTGACGATTTCTGGAATAAGATTGGGCATAATCCAGCAAAGCTTCTACCCCTATGGCAGAAGTACTGTAGAAGGAGGTGCTTTCTAAAAATGAGTAAGGTAAAATTATTCCACAAAGAGAGATCTTTACTGACTTGTTTAATTAGGATTGACAGAATGGTTAATTCTTATTATCCTAAGAAATTGATGTCTCTTTTCTGTAGTTTGCTTATATTCCTTTTATATTTCCAATATTAATAGATTTCTTGGAGAATGAACAAGGAACTAAAAATTTGCTTGTGCCTCCATAAATGCCCAGTTGTGTTAATGGTAAACAGCCTACCAAACTCAGAAATGTGAGGTTTTCCACATTGATGATGTAGCCAGTGAAGATGTCATCAGGAAAGGAAAGGAATCAAATAACGGACAAAAAAGAATTGCCTGGCAAGAGATTCTGGGGTAAAAATTTAGGGAGCCCTAATCTGGATTGTCCTTTCACAGGCAAAATTAATAATCCAATCATATCTCTTTGCTATTATTTACTTTTCCTCAGTTTTGTAATATATCTTACCTAACACTTTTCATTCAGCTGATTATTAGAATTTCAGGGCACATATAGATAAAGTGAGGATTGAAAATCACTCCAGTGCCCAGAAGATTCACAAACATCTGGTAATCAAAGCATTTCTCTATAGCAAGTATCAGGACACCTGAAGCTTATAACCAGATCTGGTCCTTTGATTAATTTTTTCACTCAAATGATAGTAAAATATCACAAATTTTACTATCTTAACCATTTTTAAATGTCCATTCATATATCTTCTTTGGAGAAATATTTATGCAAGTCCTGTACCTATTTTCTAATTTGTTTATTCTGTTGTTATTATTGTTGGCTTATAATATTTCTTTATATATTTGTATGTTAACCAATTTCAGATATATAATTCTCTCCCACTTCATGGATTGCTTTTCACTTCAATAATTATGTATTTCACTGCTTAGAACTTTTTAACTTGGATGAAGCACATTTTTATTTTGTCTTGTCTGAGCTTCTAGATTTGTATGCATGAAATTACTGCCAAATGTAATGAAGTTTTTCTCCCAGGTTTTTTTTATAAGAATTTTATAATTTTTCCTCTTGTTTTTAATTTTTGAATTAATTTTACATATTGTTATAAAGGTCAAGTTTTATTGTTTTGTATATGGATATCCTTTTCCGCCAATGCTTTTTGCTAAAATGCCTTTTTTTTTTCCCATTGAATGATTTTGGCACCCCTAATAAAAATCATTAAACCAGGTAAAATAAGGTTTATTTCTCTGTTACTTTACTCCCTTTATCTGTGATGTTTTCTTCCAGTACTATAGTGTTTTGTTTTTTTTTTTTTTTGGTTTTTGGTTTTTCTCCGGTACCAGGAACCGAACTCACGACCTTGCGCTTGCCAGGCAGGCGCTTTTGCCGCTGAGCTAAATC